>NC_090444.1:1566775821-1567078851 GCF_031143425.1 Pleurodeles waltl | reverse complement strand
CCTAGGTGGCAGCTGAGCTTGAGGCCAAAATCTACAGGTAGGCACTTTGCAAAAAACAGCTCTGTTTTCTTTCAAAAAATGGGATGTGTCCACGTTGCGTTTTGGGGTGTCTCCTGTCGCGGCCGCTTGGCCTACCCACAGAAGGGAGGTATCATTTTTATCGGGAGACTTGGGGGAACGCTGGGTGGAAGGAAATTTGTGGCTCCTCTCAGATTCCAGAACTTTCTGCCACAGAAATGTGAGGAACATGTGTTTTTTTAGCCAAATTTTGAGGTTTGCAAAGGATTCTGGGTAACAGAACCTGGTCCGAGCCACACAAGTCACCCCATCTTGGATTCCCCTAGGTCTCTAGTTTTCAGAACTGCACAGGTTTGGTAGGTTTCCCTAGGTGCCGGTTGAGCTAGAGGCCAAAATCTACAGGTAGGCACTTTGCAAAAAACACCTCTGTTTTCTTTAAAAAATTTGGAGGTGTCCACGTTGCGCTTTGGGGCGTTTCCTGTTGCGGGCGCTAGGCCTACCCACACAAGTGAGGTATCATTTTTATCGGGAGACTTGGGGGAACGTTGGGTGGAAGGAAATTTGTGGCTCCCCTTAGATTCCAGAACTTTCTGCCACAGAAATGTGAGGAACATGTGTTTTTTTAGCCAAATTTTGAGGTTTGCAAAGGATTCTGGGTAACAGAACCTGGTCCGAGCCACACAAGTCACCCCATCTTGGATTCCCCTAGGTCTCTAGTTTTCAGAAATGCACAGGTTTGGTAGGTTTCCCTAGGTGCCGGCTGAGCTAGAGGCCAAAATCTACAGGTAGGCACTTTTTAAAAAACAGCTCTTTTTTCTTTCAAAAAATGGGATGTGTCCTCGTTGCGTTTTGGGGTGTGTCCTGTTGCGGCCGCTAGGCCTACCCACAGAAGTGAGGTATCATTTTTATCGGGTGACTTGGGGGAACGCTGGGTGGAAGGAAATGTGTGGCTCCTCTCAGATTCCAGAACTTTCTGCCACAGAAATGTGAGGAACATGTGTTTTTTTAGCCAAATTTTGAGGTTTGCAAAGGATTCTGGGTAACAGAACCTGGTCCGAGCCACACAAGTCACCCCATCTTGGATTCCCCTAGGTCTCTAGTTTTCAGAACTGCACAGGTTTGGTAGGTTTCCCTAGGTGCCGGTTGAGCTAGAGGCCAAAATCTACAGGTAGGCACTTTGCAAAAAACACCTCTGTTTTCTTTAAAAAATTTGGAGGTGTCCACGTTGCGCTTTGGGGCGTTTCCTGTTGCGGGCGCTAGGCCTACCCACACAAGTGAGGTATCATTTTTATAGGGAGACTTGGGGGAACGTTGGGTGGAAGGAAATTTGTGGCTCCCCTTAGATTCCAGAACTTTCTGCCACAGAAATGTGAGGAACATGTGTTTTTTTAGCCAAATTTTGAGGTTTGCAAAGGATTCTGGGTAACAGAACCTGGTCCGAGCCACACAAGTCACCCCATCTTGGATTCCCCTAGGTCTCTAGTTTTCAGAAATGCACAGGTTTGGTAGGTTTCCCTAGGTGCCGGCTGAGCTAGAGGCCAAAATCTACAGGTAGGCACTTTTTAAAAAACAGCTCTTTTTTCTTTCAAAAAATGGGATGTGTCCTCGTTGCGTTTTGGGGTGTGTCCTGTTGCGGCCGCTAGGCCTACCCACAGAAGTGAGGTATCATTTTTATCGGGTGACTTGGGGGAACGCTGGGTGGAAGGAAATGTGTGGCTCCTCTCAGATTCCAGAACTTTCTGCCACAGAAATGTGAGGAACATGTGTTTTTTTAGCCAAATTTTGAGGTTTGCAAAGGATTCTGGGTAACAGAACCTGGTCCGTGCCAAACAAGTCACCCCATCTTGGATTCCCCTACGTCTCTAGTTTTCAGAACTGCACAGGTTTGGTAGGTTTCCCTAGGTGCCCGCTGAGCTAGAGGCCAATATCTACAGGTAGGCACTTTGCAAAAAACCCCTCTGTTTTCTTTAAAAAATTTGGATGCTTCCACGTTGCGCTTTGGGGCGTTTCCTGTCGCGGGCGCTAGGCCTACCCACAGAAGTGAGGTATCATTTTTATCGGGAGACTTGGGGGAACGTTGGGTTGTAAGAAATTTGTGGCTCCTCTCAGATTCCAGAACTTTCTGCCAAAGAAATGTGATGAACATGTGTTTTTTTAGCCAAATTTTGAGGTTTGCAAAGGATTCTGGGTAACAGAACCTGGTCCGAGTCACACAAGTCACCCCATCTTGGATTCCCCTAGGTCTCTAGTTTTCAGAAATGCACAGGTTTGGTAGGTTTCCCTAGGTGCCGGCTGAGCTAGAGGCCAAAATCTACAGGTAGGCACTTTGCAAAAAACAGCTCTGTTTTCTTTCAAAAAATGGTATGTGTCCACGTTGAGTTTTGGGGTGTCTCCTGTCGGGGCCGCTTGGCCTACCCACAGAAGTGAGGTATCATTTTTATCGGGAGACTTGGGGGAACGCTGGGTGGAAGGAAATTTGTGGCTCCTCTCAGATTCCAGAACTTTCTGCCACAGAAATGTGAGGAACATGTGTTTTTTTAGCTAAATTTTGAGGTTTGCAAAGGATTCTGGGTAACAGAACCTGGTCCGAGCCACACAAGTCACCCCATCTTGGATTCCCCTAGGTCTCTAGTTTTCAGAAATGCACAGGTTTGGTAGGTTTCCCCAGGTGCCGGCTGAGCTAGAGGCCAAAATCTACAGGTAGGCACTTTGCAAAAAACACCTCTGTTTTCTTTCAAAAAATTGGATGTGTCCACGTTGCGCTTTGGGGCGTTTCCTGTCGCGGGCGCTAGGCCTCCCCACACAAGTGAGGTATAATTTTTATCGGGAGATTTGGGGGAACGCTGGGTGGAAGGTAATTTGTGGCCCCTCTCAAATTCCAGAACTTTCTGCCACAGAAATGTGAGGAACATGTGTTTTTTTAGCCAAGTTTTGATGTTTGCAAAGGATTCTGGGTAACAGAACCTGGTCCGAGCCACACAAGTCAGCCCATCTTGGATTCCCCTAGGTCTAAATTTTTAGAAATGCACATGTTTGGTAGGTTTCCCTTGGTGGCGGCGGAGCTAGATGCCAAAATCTACAGGTAGGCACTTTGCAAAAAAACCTCTGTTTTTAAAAAAAAAATTGGATGTGTCCACGTTGCGCTTTGGGGCGTTTCCTGTCGCGGGCGCTAGGCCTACCCACACAAGTGAGGTATCATTTTTATCGGGAGACTTGGGGGAACGCTGGGTGGAAGGAAATTTGTGGCTCCTCTCAGATTCCAGAACTTTCTGCCACAGAAATGTGAGGAACATGTGTTTTGTTCGCCAAATTTTGAGGTTTGCAAAGGATTCTGGGTAACAGAACCTGGTCCGAGCCACACAAATCACCCCATCTTGGATTCCCCTAGGTCTCTAGTTTTCAGAAATGAACAGGTTTGGTAGGTTTCCCTAGGTGCCGGCTGAGCTAGAGGCCAAAATCTACAGATAGGCACTTTGCAAAAAACACCTCTGTTTTCTTTCAAAAATTTGGATGTGTCCACGTTGCGCTTTGGGGCGTTTCCTGTCGCGGGCGCTAGGCCTACCCACACAAGTGAGGTATCATTTTTATTGGGAGACTTGGGGGAACGCTGGGTGGAAGGAAATTTGTGGCTCCTCTCAGATTCCAGAACTTTCTGCCACAGAAATGTGAGGAACATGTGTTTTTTTCACCAAATTTTGAGGTTTGCAAAGGATTCTGGGTAACAGAACCTGGTCCGAGCCAGACAAGTCACCCCATCTTGGATTCCCCTAGGTCTCTAGTTTTCAGAAATGCACAGGTTTGGTAGGTTTCCCTAGGTGCCGGCTGAGCTAGAGGCCAAAATCTACAGGTAGGCACTTTGCAAAAAACAGCTCTGTTTTCTTTCAAAAAATGGTATGTGTCCACGTTGAGTTTTGGGGTGTCTCCTGTCGGGGCCGCTTGGCCTACCCACAGAAGTGAGGTATCATTTTTATCGGGAGACTTGGGGGAACGCTGGGTGGCAGGAAATTAGTGGCTCCTCTCAGATTCCAGAACTTTCTGCCACAGAAATGTGAGGAATATTTGTTTTTTTAGCTAAATTTTGAGGTTTGCAAAGGATTCTGGGTAACAGAACCTGGTCCGAGCCACACAAGTCACCCCATCTTGGATTCCCCTAGGTCTCTAGTTTTCAGAAATGCACAGGTTTGGTAGGTTTCCCCAGGTGCCGGCTGAGCTAGAGGCCAAAATCTACAGGTAGGCACTTTGCAAAAAACACCTCTGTTTTCTTTCAAAAAATTGGATGTGTCCACGTTGCGCTTTGGGGCGTTTCCTGTCGCGGGCGCTAGGCCTCCCCACACAAGTGAGGTATAATTTTTATCGGGAGACTTGGGGGAACGCTGGGTGGAAGGTAATTTGTGGCCCCTCTCAAATTCCAGAACTTTCTGCCACAGAAATGTGAGGAACATGTGTTTTTTTAGCCAAGTTTTGATGTTTGCAAAGGATTCTGGGTAACAGAACCTGGTCCGAGCCACACAAGTCAGCCCATCTTGGATTCCCCTAGGTCTCAATTTTTAGAAATGCACATGTTTGGTAGGTTTCCCTTGGTGGCGGCGGAGCTAGATGCCAAAATCTACAGGTAGGCACTTTGCAAAAAAACCTCTGTTTTTAAAAAAAAAATTGGATGTGTCCACGTTGCGCTTTGGGGCGTTTCCTGTCGCGGGCGCTAGGCCTACCCACACAAGTGAGGTATCATTTTTATCGGGAGACTTGGGGGAACGCTGGGTGGAAGGAAATTTGTGGCTCCTCTCAGATTCCAGAACTTTCTGCCACAGAAATGTGAGGAACATGTGTTTTGTTCGCCAAATTTTGAGGTTTGCAAAGGATTCTGGGTAACAGAACCTGGTCCGAGCCACACAAATCACCCCATCTTGGATTCCCCTAGGTCTCTAGTTTTCAGAAATGAACAGGTTTGGTAGGTTTCCCTAGGTGCCGGCTGAGCTAGAGGCCAAAATCTACAGATAGGCACTTTGCAAAAAACACCTCTGTTTTCTTTCAAAAATTTGGATGTGTCCACGTTGCGCTTTGGGGCGTTTCCTGTCGCGGGCGCTAGGCCTACCCACACAAGTGAGGTATCATTTTTATTGGGAGACTTGGGGGAACGCTGGGTGGAAGGAAATTTGTGGCTCCTCTCAGATTCCAGAACTTTCTGCCACAGAAATGTGAGGAACATGTGTTTTTTTCACCAAATTTTGAGGTTTGCAAAGGATTCTGGGTAACAGAACCTGGTCCGAGCCAGACAAGTCACCCCATCTTGGATTCCCCTAGGTCTCTAGTTTTCAGAAATGCACAGGTTTGGTAGGTTTCCCTAGGTGCCGGCTGAGCTAGAGGCCAAAATCTACAGGTAGGCACTTTGCAAAAAACAGCTCTGTTTTCTTTAAAAAATTTGGATGCGTCCATGTTGCGCTTTGGGGCGTTTCCTGTCGTGGGCGCTAGGCCTACCCACACAAGTGAGGTATCATTTTTATCGGGAGACTTAGGGGAATGCTGGGTGGAAGGAAATGTGTGGCTCCTCTCAGATTCCAGAACTTTCTGCCACAGAAATGTGAGGAACATGTGTTTTTTTAGCCAAATTTTGAGGTTTGCAAAGGATTCTGGGTAACAGAACCTGGTCCGAGCCAGACAAGTCACCCCATCTTGGATTCCCCTAGGTCTCTAGTTTTCAGAAATGCTCAGGTTTGGTAGGTTTCCCTAGGTGCCGGCTGAGCTAGAGGCCAAAATCTACAGATAGGCACTTTGCAAAAAACAGCTCTGTTTTCTTTAAAAAATTTGGATGTGTCCACGTTGCGCTTTGGGGCGTTTCCTGTCGCGGGCGCTAGGCCTACCCACACAAGTGAGGTATCATTTTTATAGGGAGACTTGGGGGAACGTTGGGTGGAAGGACATTTGTGGCTCCTCTCAGATTCCAGAACTTTCTGCCACAGAAATGTAAGGAACATGTGTTTTTTTAGCCAAATTTTGAGGTTTGCAAAGGATTCTGGGTAACAGAACCTGGTCCTAGCCACACAATTCACCCCATCTTGGATTCCCCTACGTCTCTAGTTTTCAGAACTGCACAGGTTTGGCAGGTTTCCCCAGGTGCCGGCTGAGCTAGAGGCCAAAATCTACAGGTAGGCACTTTGCAAAAACACCTCTGTTTTCTTTCAAAAATTTGGATGTGTCTACGTTGCGCTTTGGGGCGTTTCCTGTCGCGGGCGCTAGGCCTACCAACACAAGTGAGGTATCATTTTTATCGGGAGACTTGGGGGAATGCTGGGTGGAAGGAAATGTGTGGCTCCTCTCAGATTCAAGAACTTTCTGCCACAGAAATGTGAGGAACATGTGTTTTTTTCGCCAAATTTTGAGGTTTGCAAAGGATTCTGGGTAACAGAACCTGGTCCGAGCCACACAAGTCACCCCATCTTGGATTACCCTAGGTCTTTAGTTTTCAGAAATGCACAGGTTTGGTAGGTTTCCCTAGGTGCCGGCTGAGCTAGAGGCCAAAATCTACAGGTAGGCACTTTGCAAAAAACACCTCTGTTTTCTTTCAAAAAATTGGATGTGTCCACGTTGCGCTTTGGGGCGCCTCCTGTCGCGGGCGATAGGCCTACCCACACAAGTGAGATATCATTTTTATAGGGAGACGTGGGGGAACGCTTGGTGGAAGGAAATTTGTGGCTCCCCTTAGATTCCAGAACTTTCTGCCACAGAAATGTGAGGAACATGTTTTTTTATAGCCAAATTTTGAGGTTTGCAAAGGATTCTGGGTAATAGAACCTGGTCCGAGCCACACAAGTCACCCCATCTTGGATTCCCCTAGGTCTCTAGTTTTCAGAAATGCACAGGTTTGGTAGGTTTCCCTAGGTGCCGGCTGAGCTCGAGGCCAAAATCTACAGGTAGGCACTTTGCAAAAAACACCTCTGTTTTCTTTAAAAAATTTGGATGTGTCCACGTTGCGCTTTGGGGCGTTTCCTGTCCCGGGCGCTAGGCCTACTCACACAAGTGAGGTATCATTTTTATCGGGAGACTTGGGGGAACGTTGGGTGGAAGGAAATTTGTGGCTCCCCTTAGATTCCAGAACTTTCTGCCACAGAAATGTGAGGAACATGTGTTTTTTTAGCCAAATTTTGAGGTTTGCAAAGGATTCTGGGTAACAGAACCTGGTCCGAGCCACACAAGTCACCCCATCTTGGATTCCCCTAGGTCTCTAGTTTTCAGAAATGCACAGGTTTGGTAGGTTTCCCTAGGTGCCGGCTGAGCTAGAGGCCAAAATCTACAGGTAGGCACTTTGCAAAAAACAGCTCTGTTTTCTTTCAAAAAATGGCATGTGTCCACGTTGCATTTTGGGGTGTCCCCTGTCGCGGCCGCTAGGCCTACCCACAGAAGTGAGGTATCATTTTTATCGGGAGACTTGGGGGAACGCTGGGTGGAAGGAAATTTGTGGCTACTCTCAGATTCCAGAACTTTCTGCCACAGAAATATGAGGAACATGTGTTTTCTTATCCAAATTTTGAGGTTTGCAAAGGATTCTGGGTAACAGAACCTGGTCCGAGCCACACAAGTCACCCCATCTTGGATTCCCCTAGGTCTCTAGATTTCAGAAATGCACAGGTTTCGTAGGTTTCCCTAGGTGCCGGCTGAGCTAGCGGCCAAAATCTACAGGTAGGCACTTTGCAAAAAACACCTCTGTTTTCTTAAAAAAATTTGGATGTGTTCACGTTGCGCTTTGGGGCGTTTCCTGTCGCGGGCGCTAGGCCTACCCACACAAGTGAGGTATCATTTTTATCGGGAGACTTGGGGGAACGTTGGGTGGAAGGAAATTTGTGGCTCCTCTCAGATTCCAGAACTTTCTGCCACAGAAATGTGAGGAACATGTGTTTTTTTAGCCAAATGTTGAGGTTTGCAAAGGATTCTGAGTAACAAAACCTGGTCCTAGCCACACAATTCACCCCATCTTGGATTCCCCTAGGTCTCTAGTTTTCTGAACTGCACAGGTTTGGCAGGTTTCCCTAGGTGCCGGCTGAGCTAGAGGCCAAAATCTACAGGTAGGCACTTTGCAAAAACACCTCTGTTTTCTTTCAAAAATTTGGATGTGTCTACGTTGCGCTTTGGGGCGTTTCCTGTCGCGGGCGCTAGGCCTACCCACACAAGTGAGGTATCATTTTTATCGGGAGACTTGGGGGAATGCTGTGTGAAAGGAAATGTGTGGCTCCTCTCAGATTCCAGAACTTTCTGCCACAGAAATGTGAGGAACATGTGTTTTTTTCGCCAAATTTTGAGGTTTGCAAAGGATTCTGGGTAACAGAACCTGGTCCGAGCCACACAAGTCACCCCATCTTGGATTACCCTAGGTCTTTAGTTTTCAGAAATGCACAGGTTTGGTAGGTTTCCCTAGGTGCCGGCTGAGCTAGAGGCCAAAATCTACAGGTAGGCACTTTGCAAAAAACACCTCTGTTTTCTTTAAAAGAATTGGATGTGTCCACGTTGCGCTTTGGGGCGCCTCCTGTCGCGGGCGATAGGCCTACCCACACAAGTGAGATATCATTTTTATAGGGAGACGTGGGGGAACGCTTGGTGGAAGGAAATTTGTGGCTCCCCTTAGATTCCAGAACTTTCTGCCACAGAAATGTGAGGAACATGTTTTTTTTAGCCAAATTTTGAGGTTTGCAAAGGATTCTGGGTAACAGAACCTGGTCCGAGCCACACAAGTCACCCCATCTTGTATTCCCCTAGGTCTCTAGTTTTCAGAAATGCACAGGTTTGGTAGGTTTCCCTAGGTGGCAGCTGAGCTTGAGGCCAAAATCTACAGGTAGGCACTTTGCAAAAAACAGCTCTGTTTTCTTTCAAAAAATGGGATGTGTCCACGTTGCGTTTTGGGGTGTCTCCTGTCGCGGCCGCTTGGCCTACCCACAGAAGGGAGGTATCATTTTTATCGGGAGACTTGGGGGAACGCTGGGTGGAAGGAAATTTGTGGCTCCTCTCAGATTCCAGAACTTTCTGCCACAGAAATGTGAGGAACATGTGTTTTTTTAGCCAAATTTTGAGGTTTGCAAAGGATTCTGGGTAACAGAACCTGGTCCGAGCCACACAAGTCACCCCATCTTGGATTCCCCTAGGTCTCTAGTTTTCAGAACTGCACAGGTTTGGTAGGTTTCCCTAGGTGCCGGTTGAGCTAGAGGCCAAAATCTACAGGTAGGCACTTTGCAAAAAACACCTCTGTTTTCTTTAAAAAATTTGGATGTGTCCACGTTGCGCTTTGAGGCGTTTCCTGTTGCGGGCGCTAGGCCTACCCACACAAGTGAGGTATCATTTTTATCGGGAGACTTGGGGGAACGTTGGGTGGAAGGAAATTTGTGGCTCCCCTTAGATTCCAGAACTTTCTGCCACAGAAATGTGTGGAACATGTGTTTTTTTAGCCAAATTTTGAGGTTTGCAAAGGATTCTGGGTAACAGAACCTGGTCCGAGCCACAGAAGTCACCCCATCTTGGATTCCCCTAGGTCTCTAGTTTTCAGAAATGCACAGGTTTGGTAGGTTTCCCTAGGTGCCGGCTGAGCTAGAGGCCAAAATCTACAGGTAGGCACTTTGCAAAAAACAGCTCTGTTTTCTTTCAAAAAATGGCATGTGTCCACGTTGCGTTTTGGGGTGTCTTCTGTTGGGGCCGCTAGGCCTACCCACACAAGTGAGGTATCATTTTTATCGGGAGACTTGGGGGAACGTTGGGTGGAAGGAAATTTGTGGCTCCTCTCAGATTCCAGAACTTTCTGCCACAGAAATATGAGGAACATGTGTTTTTTTAGCCAAATTTTGAGGTTTTCAAAGGATTCTGGGTAACAGAACCTGGTCCGAGCCACACAAGTCACCCCATCTTGGATTCCCCTAGGTCTCTAGATTTCAGAAATGCACAGGTTTGGTAGGTTTCCCTAGGTGCCGGCTGAGCTAGCGGCCAAAATCTACAGGTAGGCACTTTGCAAAAAACACCTCTGTTTTCTTTAAAAAATTTGGATGTGTTCACGTTGCGCTTTGGGGCGTTTCCTGTCGCGGGCGCTAGGCCTACCCACACAAGTGAGGTATCATTTTTATCGGGAGACTTGGGGGAACGTTGGGTGGAAGGAAATTTGTGGCTCCTCTCAGATTCCAGAACTTTCTGCCACAGAAATGTGAGGAACATGTGTTTTTTTAGCCAAATGTTGAGGTTTGCAAAGGATTCTGAGTAACAAAACCTGGTCCTAGCCACACAATTCACCCCATCTTGGATTCCCCTAGGTCTCTAGTTTTCTGAACTGCACAGGTTTGGCAGGTTTCCCTAGGTGCCGGCTGAGCTAGAGGCCAAAATCTACAGGTAGGCACTTTGCAAAAACACCTCTGTTTTCTTTAAAAAATTTGGATGTGTCTACGTTGCGCTTTGGGGCGTTTCCTGTCGCGGGCGCTAGGCCTACCCACACAAGTGAGGTATCATTTTTATCGGGAGACTTGGGGGAATGCTGTGTGGAAGGAAATGTGTGGCTCCTCTCAGATTCCAGAACTTTCTGCCACAGAAATGTGAGGAACATGTGTTTTTTTCGCCAAATTTTGAGGTTTGCAAAGGATTCTGGGTAACAGAACCTGGTCCGAGCCACACAAGTCACCCCATCTTGGATTACCCTAGGTCTTTAGTTTTCAGAAATGCACAGGTTTGGTAGGTTTCCCTAGGTGCCGGCTGAGCTAGAGGCCAAAATCTACAGGTAGGCACTTTGCAAAAAACACCTCTGTTTTCTTTAAAAAAATTGGATGTGTCCACGTTGCGCTTTGGGGCGCCTCCTGTCGCGGGCGATAGGCCTACCCACACAAGTGAGATATCATTTTTATAGGGAGACGTGGGGGAACGCTTGGTGGAAGGAAATTTGTGGCTCCCCTTAGATTCCAGAACTTTCTGCCACAGAAATGTGAGGAACATGTTTTTTTTAGCCAAATTTTGAGGTTTGCAAAGGATTCTGGGTAACAGAACCTGGTCCGAGCCACACAAGTCACCCCATCTTGTATTCCCCTAGGTCTCTAGTTTTCAGAAATGCACAGGTTTGGTAGGTTTCCCTAGGTGGCAGCTGAGCTTGAGGCCAAAATCTACAGGTAGGCACTTTGCAAAAAACAGCTCTGTTTTCTTTCAAAAAATGGGATGTGTCCACGTTGCGTTTTGGGGTGTCTCCTGTCGCGGCCGCTTGGCCTACCCACAGAAGGGAGGTATCATTTTTATCGGGAGACTTGGGGGAACGCTGGGTGGAAGGAAATTTGTGGCTCCTCTCATATTCCAGAACTTTCTGCCACAGAAATGTGAGGAACATGTGTTTTTTTAGCCAAATTTTGAGGTTTGCAAAGGATTCTGGGTAACAGAACCTGGTCCGAGCCACACAAGTCACCCCATCTTGGATTCCCCTAGGTCTCTAGTTTTCAGAACTGCACAGGTTTGGTAGGTTTCCCTAGGTGCCGGTTGAGCTAGAGGCCAAAATCTACAGGTAGGCACTTTGCAAAAAACACCTCTGTTTTCTTTAAAAAATTTGGATGTGTCCACGTTGCGCTTTGGGGCGTTTCCTGTTGCGGGCGCTAGGCCTACCCACACAAGTGAGGTATCATTTTTATCGGGAGACTTGGGGGAACGTTGGGTGGAAGGAAATTTGTGGCTCCCCTTAGATTCCAGAACTTTCTGCCACAGAAATGTGAGGAACATGTGTTTTTTTAGCCAAATTTTGAGGTTTGCAAAGGATTCTGGGTAACAGAACCTGGTCCGAGCCACACAAGTCACCCCATCTTGGATTCCCCTAGGTCTCTAGTTTTCAGAAATGCACAGGTTTGGTAGGTTTCCCTAGGTGCCGGCTGAGCTAGAGGCCAAAATCTACAGGTAGGCACTTTGCAAAAAACAGCTCTGTTTTCTTTCAAAAAATGGCATGTGTCCACGTTGCGTTTTGGGGTGTCTTCTGTTGGGGCCGCTAGGCCTACCCACACAAGTGAGGTATCATTTTTATCGGGAGACTTGGGGGAACGTTGGGTGGAAGGAAATTTGTGGCTCCTCTCAGATTCCAGAACTTTGTGCCACAGAAATGTGAGGAACATGTGTTTTTTTAGCCAAATTTTGAGGTTTTCAAAGGATTCTGGGTAACAGAACCTGGTCCGAGCCACACAAGTCACCCCATCTTGGATTCCCCTAGGTCTCTAGTTTTCAGAAATGCACAGGTTTGGTAGGTTTCCCTAGGTGCCGGCTGAGCTCGAGGCCAAAATCTACAGGTAGGCACTTTGCAAAAAACACCTCTGTTTTCTTTCAAAAATTTGGATGTGTCCACGTTGCACTTTGGGGCGTTTCCTGTCGCGGGTGCTAGGCCTACCCACACAAGTGAGGTATCATTTTTATCGGGAGACTTGGGGGAACGTTGGGTGGAAGGAAATTTGTGGCTCCTCTCAGATTCCAGAACTTTCTGCCACAGAAATATGAGCAACATGTGTTTTTTTAGCCAAATTTTGAGGTTTGCAAAGGATTCTGGGTAACAGAACCTGGTCCTAGCCACACAATTCACCCCATCTTGGATTCCCCTAGGTCTCTAGTTTTTAGAACTGCACAGGTTTGGCAGGTTTCCCCAGGTGCCGGCTGAGCTAGAGGCCAAAATCTACAGGTAGGCACTTTGCAAAAACACCTCTGTTTTCTTTCAAAAATTTGGATGTGTCTACATTGCGCTTTGGGGCGTTTCCTGTCGCGGGCGCTAGGCCTACCCACACAAGTGAGGTATCATTTTTATCGGGAGACTTGGGGGAATGCTGGGTGGAAGGAAATGTGTGGCTCCTCTCAGATTCCAGAACTTTCTGCCACAGAAATGTGAGGAACATGTGTTTGTTTCGCCAAATTTTGAGGTTTGCAAAGGATTCTGGGTAACAGAACCTGGTCCGAGCCACACAAGTCACCCCATCTTGTATTCCCCTAGGTCTCTAGTTTTCAGAAATGCACAGGTTTGGTAGGTTTCCCTAGGTGGCAGCTGAGCTTGAGGCCAAAATCTACAGGTAGGCACTTTGCAAAAAACAGCTCTGTTTTCTTTCAAAAAATGGGATGTGTCCACGTTGCGTTTTGGGGTGTCTCCTGTCGCGGCCGCTTGGCCTACCCACAGAAGGGAGGTATCATTTTTATCGGGAGACTTGGGGGAACGCTGGGTGGAAGGAAATTTGTGGCTCCTCTCAGATTCCAGAACTTTCTGCCACAGAAATGTGAGGAACATGTGTTTTTTTAGCCAAATTTTGAGGTTTGCAAAGGATTCTGGGTAACAGAACCTGGTCCGAGCCACACAAGTCACCCCATCTTGGATTCCCCTAGGTCTCTAGTTTTCAGAACTGCACAGGTTTGGTAGGTTTCCCTAGGTGCCGGTTGAGCTAGAGGCCAAAATCTACAGGTAGGCACTTTGCAAAAAACACCTCTGTTTTCTTTAAAAAATTTGGATGTGTCCACGTTGCGCTTTGGGGCGTTTCCTGTTGCGGGCGCTAGGCCTACCCACACAAGTGAGGTATCATTTTTATCGGGAGACTTGGGGGAACGTTGGGTGGAAGGAAATTTGTGGCTCCCCTTAGATTCCAGAACTTTCTGCCACAGAAATGTGAGGAACATGTGTTTTTTTAGCCAAATTTTGAGGTTTGCAAAGGATTCTGGGTAACAGAACCTGGTCCGAACCACACAAGTCACCCCATCTTGGATTCCCCTAGGTCTCTAGTTTTCAGAAATGCACAGGTTTGGTAGGTTTCCCTAGGTGCCGGCTGAGCTAGAGGCCAAAATCTACAGGTAGGCACTTTGCAAAAAACAGCTCTGTTTTCTTTCAAAAAATGGCATGTGTCCACGTTGCGTTTTGGGGTGTCTTCTGTTGGGGCCGCTAGGCCTACCCACACAAGTGAGGTATCATTTTTATCGGGAGACTTGGGGGAACGTTGGGTGGAAGGAAATTTGTGGCTCCTCTCAGATTCCAGAACTTTGTGCCACAGAAATGTGAGGAACATGTGTTTTTTTAGCCAAATTTTGAGGTTTTCAAAGGATTCTGGGTAACAGAACCTGGTCCGAGCCACACAAGTCACCCCATCTTGGATTCCCCTAGGTCTCTAGTTTTCAGAAATGCACAGGTTTGGTAGGTTTCCCTAGGTGCCGGCTGAGCTCGAGGCCAAAATCTACAGGTAGGCACTTTGCAAAAAACACCTCTGTTTTCTTTCAAAAATTTGGATGTGTCCACGTTGCACTTTGGGGCGTTTCCTGTCGCGGGTGCTAGGCCTACCCACACAAGTGAGGTATCATTTTTATCGGGAGACTTGGGGGAACGTTGGGTGGAAGGAAATTTGTGGCTCCTCTCAGATTCCAGAACTTTCTGCCACAGAAATATGAGCAACATGTGTTTTTTTAGCCAAATTTTTAGGTTTGCAAAGGATTCTGGGTAACAGAACCTGGTCCTAGCCACACAATTCACCCCATCTTGGATTCCCCTAGGTCTCTAGTTTTTAGAACTGCACAGGTTTGGCAGGTTTCCCCAGGTGCCGGCTGAGCTAGAGGCCAAAATCTACAGGTAGGCACTTTGCAAAAACACCTCTGTTTTCTTTCAAAAATTTGGATGTGTCTACATTGCGCTTTGGGGCGTTTCCTGTCGCGGGCGCTAGGCCTACCCACACAAGTGAGGTATCATTTTTATCGGGAGACTTGGGGGAATGCTGGGTGGAAGGAAATGTGTGGCTCCTCTCAGATTCCAGAACTTTCTGCCACAGAAATGTGAGGAACATCTGTTTGTTTCGCCAAATTTTGAGGTTTGCAAAGGATTCTGGGTAACAGAACCTGGTCCGAGCCACACAAGTCACCCCATCTTGGATTACCCTAGGTCTTTAGTTTTCAGAAATGGACAGGTTTGGTAGGTTTCCCTAGGTGCCGGCTGAGCTAGAGGCCAAAATCTACAGGTAGGCACTTTGCAAAAAACACCTCTGTTTTCTTTCAAAAAATTGGATGTGTCCACGTTGCGCTTTGGGGCGCCTCCTGTCGCGGGCGATAGGCCTACCCACACAAGTGAGATATCATTTTTATGGGGAGACGTGGGGGAACGCTTGGTGGAAGGAAATTTGTGGCTCCCCTTAGATTCCAGAACTTTCTGCCTCAGAAATGTGAGGAACATGTTTTTTTTTAGCCAAATTTTGAGGTTTGCAAAGGATTCTGGGTAACAGAACCTGGTCCGAGCCACACAAGTCACCCCATCTTGTATTCCCCTAGGTCTCTAGTTTTCAGAAATGCACAGGTTTGGTAGGTTTCCCTAGGTGGCAGTTGAGCTTGAGGCCAAAATCTACAGGTAGGCACTTTGCAAAAAACAGCTCTGTTTTCTTTTAAAAAATGGGATGTGTCCACGTTGCGTTTTGGGGTGTCTCCTGTCGCGGCCGCTAGGCCTACCCACAGAAGTGAGGTATCATTTTTATCGGGAGACTTGGGGGAACGCTGGGTGGAAGGAAATTTGTGGCTCCTCTCAGATTCCAGAACTTTCTGCCACAGAAATGTGAGGAACATGTGTTTTTTTAGCCAAATTTTGAGGTTTGCAAAGGATTCTGGGTAACAGAACCTGGTCCGAGCCAGACAAGTCACCCCAACTTGGATTCCCCTAGGTCTCTAGTTTTCAGAAATGCACAGGTTTGGTAGGTTTCCCTAGGTGCCGGCTGAGCTAGAGGCAAAATCTACAGGTAGGCACTTTGCAAAAAACAGCTCTGTTTTCTTTCAAAAAATGGGATGTGTCCACGGTGCGTTTTGGGGCGTCTCCTGTTGGGGCCGCTAGGCCTACCCACAGAAGTGAGGTATCATTTTTATCGGGAGACTTGGGGGAACGCTGGGTGGAAGGAAATTTGTGGCTCCTCTCAGATTCCAGAACTTTGTGCCACAGAAATGTGAGGAACATGTGTTTTTTTAGCCAAATTTTGAGGTTTGCAAAGGATTCTGGGTAACAGAACCTGGACCTAGCCACACAAGTCACCCCATCTTGGATTCCCCTAGGTATCTATTTTTCAGAACTGCACAGGTTTGGCAGGTTTCCCTAGGTGCCGGCTGAGCTAGAGGCCAAAATCTACAGGTAGGCACTTTGCAAAAAACAGCTCTGTTTTCTTTAAAAAATGTGGATGTGTCCACGTTGCGCTTTGGGGCGTTTCCTGTCGTGGGCGCTAGGCCTACCCACACAAGTGAGGTATCATTTTTATCGGGAGACTTGGGGGAACGTTGGGTGGAAGGAAATTTGTGGCTCCTCTCAGATTCCAGAACTTTCTGCCACAGAAATGTGAGGAACATGTGTTTTTTTAGCCAAATTTTGAGGTTTGCAAAGGATTCTGGGTAACAGAACCTGGTCCTAGCCACACAATTCACCCCATCTTGGATTCCCCTAGGTCTCTAGTTTTCAGAACTGCACAGGTTTGGCAGGTTTCCCCAGGTGCCGGCTGAGCTAGAGGCCAAAATCTACAGGTAGGCACTTTGCAAAAACACCTCTGTTTTCTTTCAAAAATTTGGATGTGTCTACGTTGCGCTTTGGGGCGTTTCCTGTCGCGGGCGCTAGGCCTACCCACACAAGTGAGGTATCATTTTTATCGGGAGACTTGGGGGAATGCTGGGTGGAAGGAAATGTGTGGCTCCTCTCAGATTCCAGAACTTTCTGCCACAGAAATGTGAGGAACATGTGTTTTTTTAGCCAAATTTTGAGGTTTGCAAAGGATTCTGGGTAACAGAACCTGGTCCGAGCCAGACAAGTCACCCCATCTCGGATTCCCCTAGGTCTCTAGTTTTCAGAAATGCTCAGGTTTGGTAGGTTTCCCTAGGTGCCGGCTGAGCTAGAGGCCAAAATCTACAGGTAGGCACTTTGCAAAAAACAGCTCTGTTTTCTTTAAAAAATTTGGATGTGTCCACGTTGCGCTTTGGGGCGTTTCCTGTCCCGGGCGCTAGGCCTACCCACACAAGTGAGGTATCATTTTTATCGGGAGACTTGGGGGAACGTTGGGTGGAAGGACATTTGTGGCTCCTCTCAGATTCCAGAACTTTCTGCCACAGAAATGTGAGGAACATGTGTTTTTTTAGCCAAATTTTGAGGTTTGCAAAGGATTCTGGGTAACAGAACCTGGTCCTAGCCACACAATTCACCCCATCTTGGATTCCCCTACGTCTCTAGTTTTCAGAACTGCACAGGTTTGGCAGGTTTCCCCAGGTGCCGGCTGAGCTAGAGGCCAAAATCTACAGGTAGGCACTTTGCAAAAACACCTCTGTTTTCTTTCAAAAATTTGGATGTGTCTACGTTGCGCTTTGGGGCGTTTCCTGTCGCGGGCGCTAGGCCTACCAACACAAGTGAGGTATCATTTTTATCGGGAGACTTGGGGGAATGCTGGGTGGAAGGAAATGTGTGGCTCCTCTCAGATTCCAGAACTTTCTGCCACAGAAATGTGAGGAACATGTGTTTTTTTCGCCAAATTTTGAGGTTTGCAAAGGATTCTGGGTAACAGAACCTGGTCCGAGCCACACAAGTCACCCCATCTTGGATTACCCTAGGTCTTTAGTTTTCAGAAATGCACAGGTTTGGTAGGTTTCCCTAGGTGCCGGCTGAGCTAGAGGCCAAAATCTACAGGTAGGCACTTTGCAAAAAACACCTCTGTTTTCTTTCAAAAAATTGGATGTGTCCACGTTGCGCTTTGGGGCGCCTCCTGTCGCGGGCGATAGGCCTACCCACACAAGTGAGATATCATTTTTATAGGGAGACATGGGGGAACGCTTGGTGGAAGGAAATTTGTGGCTCCCCTTAGATTCCAGAACTTTCTGCCACAGAAATGTGAGGAACATGTTTTTTTTTAGCCAAATTTTGAGGTTTGCAAAGGATTCTGGGTAACAGAACCTGGTCCGAGCCACACAAGTCACCCCATCTTGGATTCCCCTAGGTCTCTAGTTTTCAGAAATGCACAGGTTTGGTAGGTTTCCCTAGGTGCCGGCTGAGCTCGAGGCCAAAATCTACAGGTAGGCACTTTGCAAAAAACACCTCTGTTTTCTTTAAAAAATTTGGATGTGTCCACGTTGCGCTTTGGGGCGTTTCCTGTCGCGGGCGCTAGGCCTACCCACACAAGTGAGGTATCATTTTTATCGGGAGACTTGGGGGAACGTTGGGTGGAAGGAAATTTGTGGCTCCTCTCAGATTCCAGAACTCTCTGCCACAGAAATGTGAGGAACATGTGTTTTTTTTGCCAAATTTTGAGGTTTGCAAAGGATTCTGGGTAACAGAACCTGGTCCGAGCCACACAAGTCACCCCATCTTGGATTCCCCTAGGTCTCTAGTTTTCAGAAATGCACAGGTTTGGTAGGTTTCCCTAGGTGCCGGCTGAGCTAGAGGCCAAAATCTACAGGTAGGCACTTTGCAAAAAACAGCTCTGTTTTCTTTCAAAAAATGGCATGTGTCCACGTTGCGTTTTGGGGTGTCTTCTGTTGGGGCCGCCAGGCCTACCCACACAAGTGATGTATCATTTTTACCGGGAGACTTGGGGGAACGTTGGGTGGAAGGAAATTTGTGGCTCCTCTCAGATTCCAGAACTTTGTGCCACAGAAATGTGAGGAACATGTGTTTTTTAAGCCAAATTTTGAGGTTTTCAAAGGATTCTGGGTAACAGAACCTGGTCCGAGCCACACAAGTCACCCCATCTTGGATTCCCCTAGGTCTCTAGTTTTCAGAAATGCACAGGTTTGGTAGGTTTCCCTAGGTGCCGGCTGAGCTCGAGGCCAAAATCTACAGGTAGGCACTTTGCAAAAAACACCTCTGTTTTCTTTCCAAAATTTGGATGTGTCCACGTTGCACTTTGGGGCGTTTCCTGTCGCGGGTGCTAGGCCTACCCACACAAGTGAGGTATCATTTTTATCGGGAGACTTGGGGGAACGTTGGGTGGAAGGAAATGTGTGGCTCCTCTCAGATTCCAGAACTTTCTGCCACAGAAATGTGAGGAACATGTGTTTTTTTCGCCAAATTGTGAGGTTTGCAAAGGATTCTGGGTAACAGAACCTGGTCCGAGCCACACAAGTCACCCCATCTTGGATTACCCTAGGTCTTTAGTTTTCAGAAATGCACAGGTTTGGTAGGTTTCCCTAGGTGCCGGCTGAGCTAGAGGCCAAAATCTACAGGTAGGCACTTTGCAAAAAACACCTCTGTTTTCTTTAAAAAAATTGGATGTGTCCACGTTGCGCTTTGGGGCGCCTCCTGACGCGGGCGATAGGCCTACCCACACAAGTGAGATATCATTTTTATGGGGTGACGTGGGGGAACGCTTGGTGGAAGGAAATTTGTGGCTCCCCTTAGATTCCAGAACTTTCTGCCACAGAAATGTGAGGAACATGTTTTTTTTTAGCCAAATTTTGAGGTTTGCAAAGGATTCTGGGTAACAGAACCTGGTCCGAGCCACACAAGTCACCCCATCTTGTATTCCCCTAGGTCTCTAGTTTTCAGAAATGCACAGGTTTGGTAGGTTTCCCTAGGTGGCAGTTGAGCTTGAGGCCAAAATCTACAGGTAGGCACTTTGCAAAAAACAGCTCTGTTTTCTTTAAAAAAATGGGATGTGTCCACGTTGCGTTTCGGGGTGTGTCCTGTCGCGGCCGCTAGGCCTACCCACAGAAGTGAGGTATCATTTTTATCGGGAGACTTGGGGGAACGCTGGGTGGAAGGAAATTTGTGGCTCCTCTCAGATTCCAGAACTTTCTGCCACAGAAATGTGAGGAACATGTGTTTTTTTAGCCAAATTTTGAGGTTTGCAAAGGATTCTGGGTAACAGAACCTGGTCCGAGCCAGACAAGTCACCCCATCTTGGATTCCCCTAGGTCTCTAGTTTTCAGAAATGCACAGGTTTGGTAGGTTTCCCTAGGTGCCGGCTGAGCTAGAGGCAACATCTACAGGTAGGCACTTTGCAAAAAACAGCTCTGTTTTCTTTCAAAAAATGGGATGTGTCCACGGTGCGTTTTGGGTTGTCTCCTGTTGGGGCCGCTAGGCCTACCCACAGAAGTGAGGTATCATTTTTATCGGGAGACTTGGGGGAACGCTGGGTGGAAGGAAATTTGTGGCTCCTCTCAGATTCCAGAACTTTGTGCCACAGAAATGTGAGGAACATGTGTTTTTTTAGCCAAATTTTGAGGTTTTCAAAGGATTCTGGGTAACAGAACCTGGTCCGAGCCACCCAAGTCACCCCATCTTGGATTCCCCTAGGTCTCTAGTTTTCAGAAATGCACAGGTTTGGTAGGTTTCCCTAGGTGCCGGCTGAGCTCGAGGCCAAAATCTACAGGTAGGCACTTTGCAAAAAACACCTCTGTTTTCTTTTTAAAATTTGGATGTGTCCACGTTGCGCTTTGGGGCGTTTCCTGTCGCGGGCGCTAGGCCTACCCACACAAGTGAGGTATAATTTTTATCGGGAGACTTAGGGGAACGTTGGGTGGAAGGAAATTTGTGGCTCCTCTCAGATTCCAGAACTTCTTGCCACAGAAATGTGAGGAACATGTGTTTTTTTAGCCAAATTTTGAGGTTTGCAAAGGATTCTGGGTAACAGAACCTGGTCCGAGCCAGACAAGTCACCCCATCTTGGATTCCCCTAGGTCTCTAGTTTTCAGAAATGCACAGGTTTGGTAGGTTTCCCTAGGTGCCGGCTGAGCTAGAGGCCAAAATCTACAGGTAGGCACTTTGCAAAAAACAGCTCTGTTTTCTTTAAAAAATGTGGATGTGTCCACGTTGCGCTTTGGGGCGTTTCCTGTTGTGGGCGCTAGGCCTACCCACACAAGTGAGGTATCATTTTTATCGGGAGACTTGGGGGAATGCTGGGTGGAAGGAAATGTGTGGCTCCTCTCAGATTCCAGAACTTTCTGCCACAGAAATGTGAGGAACATGTGTTTTTTTAGCCAAATTTTGAGGTTTGCAAAGGATTCTGGGTAACAGAACCTGGTCCTAGCCACACAATTCACCCCATCTTGGATTCCCCTAGGTCTCTAGATTTCAGAACTGCACAGGTTTGGCAGGTTTCCCCAGGTGCCGGCTGAGCTAGAGGCCAAAATCTACAGGTAGGCACTTTGCAAAAACACCTCTGTTTTCTTTCAAAAATTTGGATGTGTCTACGTTGCGCTTTGGGGCGTTTCCTGTCGCGGGCGCTAGGCCTACCCACACAAGTGAGGTATCATTTTTATCGGGAGACTTGGGGGAATGCTGGGTGGAAGGAAATGTGTGGCTCCTCTCAGATTCCAGAACTTTCTGCCACAGAAATGTGAGGAACATGTGTTTTTTTAGCCAAATTTTGAGGTTTGCAAAGGATTCTGGGTAACAGAACCTGGTCCGAGCCAGACAAGTCACCCCATCTTGGATTCCCCTAGGTCTCTAGTTTTCAGAAAAGCTCAGGTTTGGTAGGTTTCCCTAGGTGCCGGCTGAGCTAGAGGCCAAAATCTACAGGTAGGCACTTTGCAAAAAACAGCTCTGTTTTCTTTAAAAAATTTGGATGTGTCCACGTTGCGCTTTGGGGCGTTTCCTGTCCCGGGCGCTAGGCCTACCCACACAAGTGAGGTATCATTTTTATCGGGAGACTTGGGGGAACGTTGGGTGGAAGGAAATTTGTGGCTCCTCTCAGATTCCAGAACTTTCTGCCACAGAAATGTGAGGAACATGTGTTTTTTTAGCCAAATTTTGAGGTTTGCAAAGGATTCTGGGTAACAGAACCTGGTCCTAGCCACACAATTCACCCCATCTTGGATTCCCCTACGTCTCTAGTTTTCAGAACTGCACAGGTTTGGCAGGTTTCCCCAGGTGCCGGCTGAGCTAGAGGCCAAAATCTACAGATAGGCACTTTGCAAAAACACCTCTGTTTTCTTTCAAAAATTTGGATGTGTCTACGTTGCGCTTTGGGGCGTTTCCTGTCGCGGGCGCTAGGCCTACCAACACAAGTGAGGTATCATTTTTATCGGGAGACTTGGGGGAATGCTGGGTGGAAGGAAATGTGTGGCTCCTCTCAGATTCCAGAACTTTCTGCCACAGAAATGTGAGGAACATGTGTTTTTTTTGCCAAATTTTGAGGTTTGCAAAGGATTCTGGGTAACAGAACCTGGTCCGAGCCACACAAGTCACCCCATCTTGGATTACCCTAGGTCTTTAGTTTTCAGAAATGCACAGGTTTGGTAGGTTTCCCTAGGTGCCGGCTGAGCTAGAGGCCAAAATCTACAGGTAGGCACTTTTCAAAAAACACCTCTGTTTTCTTTCAAAAAATTGGATGTGTCCACGTTGCGCTTTGGGGCGCCTCCTGTCGCGTGCGATAGGCCTACCCACACAAGTGAGATTTCATTTTTATAGGGAGACGTGGGGGAACGCTTGGTGGAAGGAAATTTGTGGCTCCCCTTAGATTCCAGAACTTTCTGCCACAGAAATGTGAGGAACATGTTTTTTTTTAGCCAAATTTTGAGGTTTGCAAAGGATTCTGGGTAACAGAACCTGGTCCGAGCCACACAAGTCACCCCATCTTGGATTCCCCTAGGTCTCTAGTTTTCAGAAATGCACAGGTTTGGTAGGTTTCCCTAGGTGCCGGCTGAGCTCGAGGCCAAAATCTACAGGTAGGCACTTTGCAAAAAACACCTCTGTTTTCTTTCAAAAATGTGGATGTGTCTACGTTGCGCTTTGGGGCGTTTCCTGTCGCGGGCGCTAGGCCTACCAACACAAGTGAGGTATCATTTTTATCGGGAGACTTGGGGGAATGCTGGGTGGAAGGAAATGTGTGGCTCCTCTCAGATTCCAGAACTTTCTGCCACAGAAATGTGAGGAACATGTGTTTTTTTCGCCAAATTTTGAGGTTTGCAAAGGATTCTGGGTAACAGAACCTGGTCCGAGCCACACAAGTCACCCCATCTTGGATTACCCTAGGTCTTTAGTTTTCAGAAATGCACAGGTTTGGTAGGTTTCCCTAGGTGCCGGCTGAGCTAGAGGCCAAAATCTACAGGTAGGCACTTTGCAAAAAACACCTCTGTTTTCTTTAAAAAAATTGGATGTGTCCACGTTGCGCTTTGGGGCGCCTCCTGTCGCGGGCGATAGGCCTACCCACACAAGTGAGATATCATTTTTATAGGGAGACGTGGGGGAACGCTTGGTGGAAGGAAATTTGTGGCTCCCCTTAGATTCCAGAACTTTCTGCCACAGAAATGTGAGGAACATGTTTTTTTTTAGCCAAATTTTGAGGTTTGCAAAGGATTCTGGGTAACAGAACCTGGTCCGAGCCACACAAGTCACCCCATCTTGGATTCCCCTAGGTCTCTAGTTTTCAGAAATGCACAGGTTTGGTAGGTTTCCCTAGGTGCCGGCTGAGCTCGAGGCCAAAATCTACAGGTAGGCACTTTGCAAAAAACACCTCTGTTTTCTTTAAAAAATTTGGATGTGTCCACGTTGCGCTTTGGGGCGTTTCCTGTCGCGGGCGCTAGGCCTACTCACACAAGTGAGGTATCATTTTTATCGGGAGACTTAGGGGAACGTTGGGTGGAAGGAAATTTGAGGCTCCTCTCAGATTCCAGAACTTTCTGCCACAGAAATGTGAGGAACATGTGTTTTTTTAGCCAAATTTTGAGGTTTGCAAAGGATTCTGGGTAACAGAACCTGGTCAGAGCCAGACAAGTCACCCCATCTTGGATTCCCCTAGGTCTCTAGTTTTCAGAAATGCACAGGTTTGGTAGGTTTCCCTAGGTGCCGGCTGAGCTAGAGGCCAAAATCTACAGGTAGGCACTTTGCAAAAAACAGCTCTGTTTTCTTTAAAAAATTTGGATGTGTCCACGTTGCGCTTTGGGGCGTTTCCTGTCCCGGGCGCTAGGCCTACCCACACAAGTGAGGTATCATTTTTATCGGGAGACTTGGGGGAACGTTGGGTGGAAGGACATTTGTGGCTCCTCTCAGATTCCAGAACTTTCTGCCACAGAAATGTGAGGAACATGTGTTTTTTTAGCCAAATTTTGAGGTTTGCAAAGGATTCTGGGTAACAGAACCTGGTCCTAGCCACACAATTCACCCCATCTTGGATTCCCCTACGTCTCTAGTTTTCAGAACTGCACAGGTTTGGCAGGTTTCCCCAGGTGCCGGCTGAGCTAGAAGCCAAAATCTACAGGTAGGCACTTTGCAAAAACACCTCTGTTTTCTTTCAAAAATTTGGATGTGTCTACGTTGCGCTTTGGGGCGTTTCCTGTCGCGGGCGCTAGGCCTACCAACACAAGTGAGGTATCATTTTTATCGGGAGACTTGGGGGAATGCTGGGTGGAAGGAAATGTGTGGCTCCTCTCAGATTCCAGAACTTTCTGCCACAGAAATGTGAGGAACATGTGTTTTTTTCGCCAAATTTTGAGGTTTGCAAAGGATTCTGGGTAACAGAACCTGGTCCGAGCCACACAAGTCACCCCATCTTGGATTACCCTAGGTCTTTAGTTTTCAGAAATGCACAGGTTTGGTAGGTTTCCCTAGGTGCCGGCTGAGCTAGAGGCCAAAATCTACAGGTAGGCACTTTGCAAAAAACACCTCTGTTTTCTTTCAAAAAATTGGATGTGTGCACGTTGCGCTTTGGGGCGCCTCCTGTCGCGGGCGATAGGCCTACCCACACAAGTGAGATATCATTTTTATAGGGAGACGTGGGGGAACGCTTGGTGGAAGGAAATTTGTGGCTCCCCTTAGATTCCAGAACTTTCTGCCACAGAAATGTGAGGAACATGTTTTTTTTTAGCCAAATTTTGAGGTTTGCAAAGGATTCTGGGTAACAGAACCTGGTCCGAGCCACACAAGTCACCCCATCTTGGATTCCCCTAGGTCTCTAGTTTTCAGAAATGCACAGGTTTGGTAGGTTTCCCTAGGTGCCGGCTGAGCTCGAGGCCAAAATCTACAGGTAGGCACTTTGCAAAAAACACCTCTGTTTTCTTTAAAAAATTTGGATGTGTCCACGTTGCGCTTTGGGGCGTTTCCTGTCGCGGGCGCTAGGCCTACTCACACAAGTGAGGTATCATTTTTATCGGGAGACTTAGGGGAACGTTGGGTGGAAGGAAATTTGAGGCTCCTCTCAGATTCCAGAACTTTCTGCCACAGAAATGTGAGGAACATGTGTTTTTTTAGCCAAATTTTGAGGTTTGCAAAGGATTCTGGGTAACAGAACCTGGTCAGAGCCAGACAAGTCACCCCATCTTGGATTCCCCTAGGTCTCTAGTTTTCAGAAATGCACAGGTTTGGTAGGTTTCCCTAGGTGCCGGCTGAGCTAGAGGCCAAAATCTACAGGTAGGCACTTTGCAAAAAACAGCTCTGTTTTCTTTCAAAAAATGGGATGTGTCCACGTTGCGTTTTGGGGTGTGTCTTGTCGGGCCGCTAGGCCTAACCACAGAAGTGAGGTATCATTTTTATCGGGAGACTTGGGGGAACGCTGGGTGGAAGGAAATTTGTGGCTCCTCTCAGATTCCAGAACTTTCTGCCACAGAAATGTGAGGAACATGTGTTTTTTTAGCCAAATTTTGAGGTTTGCAAAGGATTCTGGGTAACAGAACCTGGTCCGAGCCACACAAGTCACCCCATCTTGGATTCCCCTAGTCTCTAGTTTTCAGAAATGCACAGGTTTGGTAGGTTTCCCTAGGTGCCGGTTGAGCTAGAGGCCAAAATCTACAGGTAGGCACTTTGCAAAAAACACCTCTGTTTTCTTTCAAAAAATTGGATGTGTCCACGTTGCGTTTTGGGGCGCCTCCTGTCGCGGGCGATAGGCCTACCCACACAAGTGAGATATCATTTTTATAGGGAGACTTGGGGGAACGCTTGGTGGAAGGAAATTTGTGGCTCCTCTTAGATTCCAGATCTTTCTGCCACAGAAATGTGAGGAACATGTTTTTTTTTAGCCAAATTTTGAGGTTTGCAAAGGATTCTGGGTAACAGAACCTGGTCCGGGCCACACAAGTCACCCCATCTTGTATTCCCCTAGGTCTCTAGTTTTCAGAAATGCACAGGTTTGGTAGGTTTCCCTATGTGGCAGCTGAGCTTGAGGCCAAAATCTACAGGTAGGCACTTTGCAAAAAACAGCTCTCTTTTCTTTCAAAAAATGGGATGTGTCCACGTTGCGTTTTTGGGTGTCCCCTGTCGCGGCCGCTAGGCCTACCCACAGAAGTGAGGTATCATTTTTATCGGGAGACTTGGGGGAACGCTGGGTGGAAGGAAATTTGTGGCTCCTCTCAGATTCCAGAACTTTCTGCCACAGAAATATGAGGAACATGTGTTCTTTTAGCCAAATTTTGAGGTTTGCAAAGGATTCTGGGTAACAGAACCTGGTCCGAGCCACACAAGTCACCCCATCTTGGATTCCCCTAGGTCTCTAGTTTTCAGAAATGCACAGGTTTGGTAGTTTTCCCTAGGTGCCGGCTGAGCTAGAGGCCAAAATCTACAGGTAGGCACTTTGCAAAAAACACCTCTGTTTTCTTTAAAAAATGTGGATGTGTCCACGTTGCGCTTTGGGGCGTTTCCTGTCGCGGGCGCTAGGCCTACCCACACAAGTGAGGTATCATTTTTATCGGGAGACTTGGGGGAACGTTGGGTGGAAGGAAATTTGTGGCTCCTCTCAGATTCCAGAACTTTCTGCCACAGAAATGTGAGGAACATGTGTTTTTTAGCCAAATTTTGAGGTTTGCAAAGGATTCTGAGTAACAGAACCTGGTCCTAGCCACACAATTCACCCCATCTTGGATTCCCCTAGGTCTCTAGTTTTCAGAACTGCACAGGTTTGGCAGGTTTCCCTAGGTGCCGGCTGAGCTAGAGGCCAAAATCTACAGGTAGGCACTTTGCAAAAACACCTCTGTTTTCTTTCAAAAATTTTGATGTGTCTACGTTGCGCTTTGGGGCGTTTCCTGTCGCGGGCGCTAGGCCTACCCACACAAGTGAGGTATCATTTTTATCGGGAGACTTGGGGGAATGCTGGGTGGAAGGAAATGTGTGGCTCCTCTCAGATTCCAGAACTTTCTGCCACAGAAATGTGAGGAACATGTGTTTTTTTCGCCAAATTTTGAGGTTTGCAAAGGATTCTGGGTAACAGAACCTGGTCCGAGCCACACAAGTCACCCCATCTTGGATTACCCTAGGTCTTTAGTTTTCAGAAATGCACTGGTTTGGTAGGTTTCCCTAGGGGCCGGCTGAGCTAGAGGCCAAAATCTACAGGTAGGCACTTTGCAAAAAACACCTCTGTTTTCTTTCAAAAAATTGGATGTGTCCACGTTGCGCTTTGGGGCGCCTCCTGTCGCGGGCGATAGGCCTACCCACACAAGTGAGATATCATTTTTATAGGGAGACGTGGGGGAACGCTTGGTGGAAGGAAATCTGTGGCTCCCCTTAGATTCCAGAACTTTCTGCCACAGAAATGTGAGGAACATGTTTTTTTTAGCCAAATTTTGAGGTTTGCAAAGGATTCTGGGTAACAGAACCTGGTCCGAGCCACACAAGTCACCCCATCTTGTATTCCCCTAGGTCTCTAGTTTTCAGAAATGCACAGGTTTGGTAGGTTTCCCTAGGTGGCAGCTGAGCTTGAGGCCAAAATCTACAGGTAGGCACTTTGCAAAAAACAGCTCTGTTTTCTTTCAAAAAATGGGATGTGTCCACGTTGCGTTTTGGGGCGTCTTCTGTCGCGGCCGCTAGGCCTACCCACAGAAGTGAGGTATCATTTTTATCGGGAGACTTGGGGGAATGCTGGGTGGAAGGAAATGTGTGGCTCCTCTCAGATTCCAGAACTTTCTGCCACAGAAATGTGAGGAACATGTGTTTTTTTAGCCAAATTTTGAGGTTTGCAAAGGATTCTGGGTAACAGAACCTGGTCCGAGCCACACAAGTCACCCCATCTTGGATTCCCCTAGTCTCTAGTTTTCAGAAATGCACAGGTTTGGTAGGTTTCCCTAGGTGCCGGTTGAGCTAGAGGCCAAAATCTACAGGTAGGCACTTTGCAAAAAACACCTCTGTTTTCTTTCAAAAAATTGGATGTGTCCACGTTGCGTTTTGGGGCGCCTCCTGTCGCGGGCGATAGGCCTACCCACACAAGTGAGATATCATTTTTATAGGGAGACTTGGGGGAACGCTTGGTGGAAGGAAATTTGTGGCTCCTCTTAGATTCCAGATCTTTCTGCCACAGAAATGTGAGGAACATGTTTTTTTTTAGCCAAATTTTGAGGTTTGCAAAGGATTCTGGGTAACAGAACCTGGTCCGGGCCACACAAGTCACCCCATCTTGTATTCCCCTAGGTCTCTAGTTTTCAGAAATGCACAGGTTTGGTAGGTTTCCCTATGTGGCAGCTGAGCTTGAGGCCAAAATCTACAGGTAGGCACTTTGCAAAAAACAGCTCTCTTTTCTTTCAAAAAATGGGATGTGTCCACGTTGCGTTTTTGGGTGTCCCCTGTCGCGGCCGCTAGGCCTACCCACAGAAGTGAGGTATCATTTTTATCGGGAGACTTGGGGGAACGCTGGGTGGAAGGAAATTTGTGGCTCCTCTCAGATTCCAGAACTTTCTGCCACAGAAATATGAGGAACATGTGTTCTTTTAGCCAAATTTTGAGGTTTGCAAAGGATTCTGGGTAACAGAACCTGGTCCGAGCCACACAAGTCACCCCATCTTGGATTCCCCTAGGTCTCTAGTTTTCAGAAATGCACAGGTTTGGTAGTTTTCCCTAGGTGCCGGCTGAGCTAGAGGCCAAAATCTACAGGTAGGCACTTTGCAAAAAACACCTCTGTTTTCTTTAAAAAATGTGGATGTGTCCACGTTGCGCTTTGGGGCGTTTCCTGTCGCGGGCGCTAGGCCTACCCACACAAGTGAGGTATCATTTTTATCGGGAGACTTGGGGGAACGTTGGGTGGAAGGAAATTTGTGGCTCCTCTCAGATTCCAGAACTTTCTGCCACAGAAATGTGAGGAACATGTGTTTTTTAGCCAAATTTTGAGGTTTGCAAAGGATTCTGAGTAACAGAACCTGGTCCTAGCCACACAATTCACCCCATCTTGGATTCCCCTAGGTCTCTAGTTTTCAGAACTGCACAGGTTTGGCAGGTTTCCCTAGGTGCCGGCTGAGCTAGAGGCCAAAATCTACAGGTAGGCACTTTGCAAAAACACCTCTGTTTTCTTTCAAAAATTTTGATGTGTCTACGTTGCGCTTTGGGGCGTTTCCTGTCGCGGGCGCTAGGCCTACCCACACAAGTGAGGTATCATTTTTATCGGGAGACTTGGGGGAATGCTGGGTGGAAGGAAATGTGTGGCTCCTCTCAGATTCCAGAACTTTCTGCCACAGAAATGTGAGGAACATGTGTTTTTTTCGCCAAATTTTGAGGTTTGCAAAGGATTCTGGGTAACAGAACCTGGTCCGAGCCACACAAGTCACCCCATCTTGGATTACCCTAGGTCTTTAGTTTTCAGAAATGCACTGGTTTGGTAGGTTTCCCTAGGGGCCGGCTGAGCTAGAGGCCAAAATCTACAGGTAGGCACTTTGCAAAAAACACCTCTGTTTTCTTTCAAAAAATTGGATGTGTCCACGTTGCGCTTTGGGGCGCCTCCTGTCGCGGGCGATAGGCCTACCCACACAAGTGAGATATCATTTTTATAGGGAGACGTGGGGGAACGCTTGGTGGAAGGAAATCTGTGGCTCCCCTTAGATTCCAGAACTTTCTGCCACAGAAATGTGAGGAACATGTTTTTTTTAGCCAAATTTTGAGGTTTGCAAAGGATTCTGGGTAACAGAACCTGGTCCGAGCCACACAAGTCACCCCATCTTGTATTCCCCTAGGTCTCTAGTTTTCAGAAATGCACAGGTTTGGTAGGTTTCCCTAGGTGGCAGCTGAGCTTGAGGCCAAAATCTACAGGTAGGCACTTTGCAAAAAACAGCTCTGTTTTCTTTCAAAAAATGGGATGTGTCCACGTTGCGTTTTGGGGCGTCTTCTGTCGCGGCCGCTAGGCCTACCCACAGAAGTGAGGTATCATTTTTATCGGGAGACTTGGGGGAATGCTGGGTGGAAGGAAATGTGTGGCTCCTCTCAGATTCCAGAACTTTCTGCCACAGAAATGTGAGGAACATGTGTTTTTTTCGCCAAATTTTGAGGTTTGCAAAGGATTCTGGGTAACAGAACCTGGTCCGAGCCACACAAGTCACCCCATCTTGGATTACCCTAGGTCTTTAGTTTTCAGAAATGCACTGGTTTGGTAGGTTTCCCTAGGGGCCGGCTGAGCTAGAGGCCAAAATCTACAGGTAGGCACTTTGCAAAAAACACCTCTGTTTTCTTTCAAAAAATTGGATGTGTCCACGTTGCGCTTTGGGGCGCCTCCTGTCGCGGGCGATAGGCCTACCCACACAAGTGAGATATCATTTTTATAGGGAGACGTGGGGGAACGCTGGGTGGAAGGAAATTTGTGGCTCCTCTCAGATTCTAGAACTTTCTGCCACAGAAATATGAGGAACATGTGTTTTTTTAGCCAAATTTTGAGGTTTGCAAAGGATTCTGGGTAACAGAACCTGGTCCGAGCCACACAAGTCACCCCATCTTGGATTCCCCTAGGTCTCTAGTTTTCAGAACTGCACAGGTTTGGTAGGTTTCCCTAGGTGCCGGTTGAGCTAGAGGCCAAAATCTACAGGTAGGCACTTTGCAAAAAACACCTCTGTTTTCTTTTAAAAATTTGGATGTGTCCACGTTGCGCTTTGGGGCGTTTCCTGTCGCGGGCGCTAGGCCTACCCACACAAGTGAGGTATCATTTTTATCGGGAGACTTGGGGGAACGTTGGGTGGAAGGAAATTTGTGGCTCCTCTCAGATTCCAGAACTTTCTGCCACAGAAATGTGAGGAACATGTGTTTTTTTAGCCAAATTTTGAGGTTTGCAAAGGATTCTGGGTAACAGAACCTGGTCCGAGCCAGACAAGTCACCCCATCTTGGATTCCCCTAGGTCTCTAGTTTTCAGAAATGCACAGGTTTGGTAGGTTTCCCTAGGTGCCGGCTGAGCTAGAGGCCAAAATCTACAGGTAGGCACTTTGCAAAAAACAGCTCTGTTTTCTTTCAAAAAATGGCATGTGTCCACGTTGCGTTTTGGGGTGTTTTTTGTTGGGGCCGCTAGGCCTACCCACACAAGTGAGGTATCATTTTTATCGGGAGACTTGGGGGAACGTTGGGTGGAAGGAAATTTGTGGCTCCTCTCAGATTCCAGAACTTTGTGCCTCAGAAATGTGAGGAACATGTGTTTTTTTAGCCAAATTTTGAGGTTTTCAGAGGATTCTGGGTAACAGAACCTGGTCCGAGCCACACAAGTCACCCCATCTTGGATTCCCCTAGGTCTCTAGTTTTCAGAAATGCACAGGTTTGGTAGGTTTCCCTAGGTGCCGGCTGAGCTCGAGGCCAAAATCTACAGGTAGGCACTTGGCAAAAAACACCTCTGTTTTCTTTAAAAAATTTGGATGTGTCCACGTTGCGCTTTGGGGCGTTTCCTGTCCCGGGCGCTAGGCCTACCCACACAAGTGAGGTATCATTTTTATCGGGAGACTTGGGGGAACGTTGGATGGAAGGACATTTGTGGCTCCTCTCAGATTCCAGAACTTTCTGCCACAGAAATGTGAGGAACATGTGTTTTTTTAGCCAAATTTTGAGGTTTGCAAAGGATTCTGGGTAACAGAACCTGGTCCTAGCCACACAATTCACCCCATCTTGGATTCCCCTACGTCTCTAGTTTTCAGAACTGCACAGGTTTGGCAGGTTTCCCCAGGTGCCGGCTGAGCTAGAGGCCAAAATCTACAGGTAGGCACTTTGCAAAAACACCTCTGTTTTCTTTCAAAAATTTGGATGTGTCTACGTTGCGCTTTGGGGCGTTTCCTGTCGCGGGCGCTAGGCCTACCAACACAAGTGAGGTATCATTTTTATCGGGAGACTTGGGGGAATGCTGGGTGGAAGGAAATGTGTGGCTCCTCTCAGATTCCAGAACTTTCTGCCACAGAAATGTGAGGAACATGTGTTTTTTTCGCCAAATTTTGAGGTTTGCAAAGGATTCTGGGTAACAGAACCTGGTCCGAGCCACACAAGTCACCCCATCTTGGATTACCCTAGGTCTTTAGTTTTCAGAAATGCACAGGTTTGGTAGGTTTCCCTAGGTGCCGGCTGAGCTAGAGGCCAAAATCTACAGGTAGGCACTTTGCAAAAAACACCTCTGTTTTCTTTCAAAAAATTGGATGTGTCCACGTTGTGCTTTGGGGCGCCTCCTATCGCGGGCGATAGGGCTACCCACACAAGTGAGATATCATTTTTATAGGGAGACGTGGGGGAACGCTTGGTGGAAGGAAATTTGTGGCTCCCCTTAGATTCCAGAACTTTCTGCCACAGAAATGTGAGGAACATGTTTTTTTTTAGCCAAATTTTGAGGTTTGCAAAGGATTCTGGGTAACAGAACCTGGTCCGAGCCACACAAGTCACCCCATCTTGGATTCCCCTAGGTCTCTAGTTTTCAGAAATGCACAGGTTTGGTAGGTTTCCCTAGGTGCCGGCTGAGCTCGAGGCCAAAATCTACAGGTAGGCACTTTGCAAAAAACACCTCTGTTTTCTTTAAAAAATTTGGATGTGTCCACGTTGCGCTTTGGGGCGTTTCCTGTCGCGGGCGCTAGGCCTACTCACACAAGTCAGGTATCATTTTTATCGGGAGACTTAGGGGAACGTTGGGTGGAAGGAAATTTGAGGCTCCTCTCAGATTCCAGAACTTTCTGCCACAGAAATGTGAGGAACATGTGTTTTTTTAGCCAAATTTTGAGGTTTGCAAAGGATTCTGGGTAACAGAACCTGGTCAGAGCCAGACAAGTCACCCCATCTTGGATTCCCCTAGGTCTCTAGTTTTCAGAAATGCACAGGTTTGGTAGGTTTCCCTATGTGCCGGCTGAGCTAGAGGCCAAAATCTACAGGTAGGCACTTTGCAAAAAACAGCTCTGTTTTCTTTAAAAAATTTGGATGTGTCCACGTTGCGCTTTGGGGCGTTTCCTGTCGCGGGCGCTAGGCCTACCCACACAAGTGAGGTATCATTTTTATCGGGAGAATTGGGGGAACGTTGGGTGGAAGGAAATTTGTGGCTCCTCTCAGATTCCAGAACTTTCTGCCACAGAAATGTGAGGAACATGTGTTTTTTTAGCCAAATTTTGAGGTTTGCAAAGGATTCTGGGTAACAGAACCTGGTCCGAGCCACACAAGTCACCCCATCTTGGATTCCCCTAGGTCTCTAGTTTTCAGAAATGCACAGGTTTGGTAGGTTTCCCTAGGTGCCGGCTGAGCTAGAGGCCAAAATCTACAGGTAGGCACTTTGCAAAAAACAGCTCTGTTTTCTTTCAAAAAATGGCATGTGTCCACGTTGCGTTTTGGGGTGTCTTCTGTTGGGGCCGCCAGGCCTACCCACACAAGTGAGGTATCATTTTTACCGGGAGACTTGGGGGAACGTTGGGTGGAAGGAAATTTGTGGCTCCTCTCAGATTCCAGAACTTTGTGCCACAGAAATGTGAGGAACATGTGTTTTTTAAGCCAAATTTTGAGGTTTTCAAAGGATTCTGGGTAACAGAACCTGGTCCGAGCCACACAAGTCACCCCATCTTGGATTCCCCTAGGTCTCTAGTTTTCAGAAATGCACAGGTTTGGTAGGTTTCCCTAGGTGCCGGCTGAGCTCGAGGCCAAAATCTACAGGTAGGCACTTTGCAAAAAACACCTCTGTTTTCTTTCAAAAATTTGGATGTGTCCACGTTGCACTTTGGGGCGTTTCCTGTCGCGGGTGCTAGGCCTACCCACACAAGTGAGGTATCATTTTTATCGGGAGACTTGGGGGAACGTTGGGTGGAAGGAAATGTGTGGCTCCTCTCAGATTCCAGAACTTTCTGCCACAGAAATGTGAGGAACATGTGTTTTTTTCGCCAAATTGTGAGGTTTGCAAAGGATTCTGGGTAACAGAACCTGGTCCGAGCCACACAAGTCACCCCATCTTGGATTACCCTAGGTCTTTAGTTTTCAGAAATGCACAGGTTTGGTAGGTTTCCCTAGGTGCCGGCTGAGCTAGAGGCCAAAATCTACAGGTAGGCACTTTGCAAAAAACACCTCTGTTTTCTTAAAAAAAATTGGATGTGTCCACGTTGCGCTTTGGGGCGCCTCCTGACGCGGGCGATAGGCCTACCCACACAAGTGAGATATCATTTTTATGGGGTGACGTGGGGGAACGCTTGGTGGAAGGAAATTTGTGGCTCCCCTTAGATTCCAGAACTTTCTGCCACAGAAATGTGAGGAACATGTTTTTTTTTAGCCAAATTTTGAGGTTTTCAAAGGATTCTGGGTAACAGAACCTGGTCCGAGCCACACAAGTCACCCCATCTTGTATTCCCCTAGGTCTCTAGTTTTCAGAAATGCACAGGTTTGGTAGGTTTCCCTAGGTGGCAGTTGAGCTTGAGGCCAAAATCTACAGGTAGGCACTTTGCAAAAAACAGCTCTGTTTTCTTTAAAAAAATGGGATGTGTCCACGTTGCGTTTCGGGGTGTGTCCTGTCGCGGCCGCTAGGCCTACCCACAGAAGTGAGGTATCATTTTTATCGGGAGACTTGGGGGAACGCTGGGTGGAAGGAAATTTGTGGCTCCTCTCAGATTCCAGAACTTTCTGCCACAGAAATGTGAGGAACATGTGTTTTTTTAGCCAAATTTTGAGGTTTGCAAAGGATTCTGGGTAACAGAACCTGGTCCGAGCCAGACAAGTCACCCCATCTTGGATTCCCCTAGGTCTCTAGTTTTCAGAAATGCACAGGTTTGGTAGGTTTCCCTAGGTGCCGGCTGAGCTAGAGGCAAAATCTACAGGTAGGCACTTTGCAAAAAACAGCTCTGTTTTCTTTCAAAAAATGGGATGTGTCCACGGTGCGTTTTGGGTTGTCTCCTGTTGGGGCCGCTAGGCCTACCCACAGAAGTGAGGAATCATTTTTATCGGGAGACTTGGGGGAACGCTGGGTGGAAGGAAATTTGTGGCTCCTCTCAGATTCCAGAACTTTGTGCCACAGAAATGTGAGGAACATGTGTTTTTTTAGCCAAATTTTGAGGTTTTCAAAGGATTCTGGGTAACAGAACCTGGTCCGAGCCACCCAAGTCACCCCATCTTGGATTCCCCTAGGTCTCTAGTTTTCAGAAATGCACAGGTTTGGTAGGTTTCCCTAGGTGCCGGCTGAGCTCGAGGCCAAAATCTACAGGTAGGCACTTTGCAAAAAACACCTCTGTTTTCTTTTTAAAATTTGGATGTGTCCACGTTGCGCTTTGGGGCGTTTCCTGTCGCGGGCGCTAGGCCTACCCACACAAGTGAGGTATAATTTTTATCGGGAGACTTAGGGGAACGTTGGGTGGAAGGAAATTTGTGGCTCCTCTCAGATTCCAGAACTTCTTGCCACAGAAATGTGAGGAACATGTGTTTTTTTAGCCAAATTTTGAGGTTTGCAAAGGATTCTGGGTAACAGAACCTGGTCCGAGCCAGACAAGTCACCCCATCTTGGATTCCCCTAGGTGTCTAGTTTTCAGAAATGCACAGGTTTGGTAGGTTTCCCTAGGTGCCGGCTGAGCTAGAGGCCAAAATCTACAGGTAGGCACTTTGCAAAAAACAGCTCTGTTTTCTTTAAAAAATGTGGATGTGTCCACGTTGCGCTTTGGGGCGTTTCCTGTTGTGGGCGCTAGGCCTACCCACACAAGTGAGGTATCATTTTTATCGGGAGACTTGGGGGAATGCTGGGTGGAAGGAAATGTGTGGCTCCTCTCAGATTCCAGAACTTTCTGCCACAGAAATGTGAGGAACATGTGTTTTTTTAGCCAAATTTTGAGGTTTGCAAAGGATTCTGGGTAACAGAACCTGGTCCTAGCCACACAATTCACCCCATCTTGGATTCCCCTAGGTCTCTAGATTTCAGAACTGCACAGGTTTGGCAGGTTTCCCCAGGTGCCGGCTGAGCTAGAGGCCAAAATCTACAGGTAGGCACTTTGCAAAAAACACCTCTGTTTTCTTTCAAAAATTTGGATGTGTCTACGTTGCGCTTTGGGGCGTTTCCTGTCGCGGGCGCTAGGCCTACCCACACAAGTGAGGTATCATTTTTATCGGGAGACTTGGGGGAATGCTGGGTGGAAGGAAATGTGTGGCTCCTCTCAGATTGCAGAACTTTCTGCCACAGAAATGTGAGGAACATGTGTTTTTTTAGCCAAATTTTGAGGTTTGCAAAGGATTCTGGGTAACAGAACCTGGTCCGAGCCAGACAAGTCACCCCATCTTGGATTCCCCTAGGTCTCTAGTTTTCAGAAAAGCTCAGGTTTGGTAGGTTTCCCTAGGTGCCGGCTGAGCTAGAGGCCAAAATCTACAGGTAGGCACTTTGCAAAAAACAGCTCTGTTTTCTTTAAAAAATTTGGATGTGTCCACGTTGCGCTTTGGGGCGTTTCCTGTCCCGGGCGCTAGGCCTACCCACTCAAGTGAGGTATCATTTTTATCGGGAGACTTGGGGGAACGTTGGGTGGAAGGAAATTTGTGGCTCCTCTCAGATTCCAGAACTTTCTGCCACAGAAATGTGAGGAACATGTGTTTTTTTAGCCAAATTTTGAGGTTTGCAAAGGATTCTGGGTAACAGAACCTGGTCCTAGCCACACAATTCACCCCATCTTGGATTTCCCTACGTCTCTAGTTTTCAGAACTGCACAGGTTTGACAGGTTTCCCCAGGTGCCGGCTGAGCTAGAGGCCAAAATCTACAGGTAGGCACTTTGCAAAAACACCTCTGTTTTCTTTCAAAAATTTGGATGTGTCTACGTTGCGCTTTGGGGCGTTTCCTGTCGCGGGCGCTAGGCCTACCAACACAAGTGAGGTATCATTTTTATCGGGAGACTTGGGGGAATGCTGGGTGGAAGGAAATGTGTGGCTCCTCTCAGATTCCAGAACTTTCTGCCACAGAAATGTGAGGAACATGTGTTTTTTTTGCCAAATTTTGAGTTTGCAAAGGATTCTGGGTAACAGAACCTGGTCCGAGCCACACAAGTCACCCCATCTTGGATTACCCTAGGTCTTTAGTTTTCAGAAATGCACAGGTTTGGTAGGTTTCCCTAGGTGCCGGCTGAGCTAGAGGCCAAAATCTACAGGTAGGCACTTTTCAAAAAACACCTCTGTTTTCTTTCAAAAAATTGGATGTGTCCACGTTGCGCTTTGGGGCGCCTCCTGTCGCGTGCGATAGGCCTACCCACACAAGTGAGATTTCATTTTTATAGGGAGACGTGGGGGAACGCTTGGTGGAAGGAAATTTGTGGTTCCCCTTAGATTCCAGAACTTTCTGCCACAGAAATGTGAGGAACATGTTTTTTTTTAGCCAAATTTTGAGGTTTGCAAAGGATTCTGGGTAACAGAACCTGGTCCGAGCCACACAAGTCACCCCATCTTGGATTCCCCTAGGTCTCTAGTTTTCAGAAATGCACAGGTTTGGTAGGTTTCCCTAGGTGCCGGCTGAGCTCGAGGCCAAAATCTACAGGTAGGCACTTTGCAAAAAACACCTCTGTTTTCTTTCAAAAATTTGGATGTGTCTACGTTGCGCTTTGGGGCGTTTCCTGTCGCGGGCGCTAGGCCTACCAACACAAGTGAGGTATCATTTTTATCGGGAGACTTGGGGGAATGCTGGGTGGAAGGAAATGTGTGGCTCCTCTCAGATTCCAGAACTTTCTGCCACAGAAATGTGAGGAACATGTGTTTTTTTCGCCAAATTTTGAGGTTTGCAAAGGATTCTGGGTAACAGAACCTGGTCCGAGCCACACAAGTCACCCCATCTTGGATTACCCTAGGTCTTTAGTTTTCAGAAATGCACAGGTTTGGTAGGTTTCCCTAGGTGCCGGCTGAGCTAGAGGCCAAAATCTACAGGTAGGCACTTTGCAAAAAACACCTCTGTTTTCTTTCAAAAAATTGGATGTGTCCACGTTGCGCTTTGGGGCGCCTCCTGTCGCGGGCGATAGGCCTACCCACACAAGTGAGATATCATTTTTATAGGGAGACGTGGGGGAACGCTTGGCGGAAGGAAATTTGTGGCTCCCCTTAGATTCCAGAACTTTCTGCCACAGAAATGTGAGGAACATGTTTTTTTTTTGCCAAATTTTGAGGTTTGCAAAGGATTCTGGGTAACAGAACCTGGTCCGAGCCACACAAGTCACCCCATCTTGGATTCCCCTAGGTCTCTAGTTTTCAGAAATGCACAGGTTTGGTAGGTTTCCCTAGGTGCCGGCTGAGCTCGAGGCCAAAATCTACAGGTAGGCACTTTGCAAAAAACACCTCTGTTTTCTTTAAAAAATTTGGATGTGTCCACGTTGCGCTTTGGGGCGTTTCCTGTCGCGGGCGCTAGGCCTACTCACACAAGTGAGGTATCATTTTTATCGGGAGACTTAGGGGAACGTTGGGTGGAAGGAAATTTGAGGCTCCTCTCAGATTCCAGAACTTTCTGCCACAGAAATGTGAGGAACATGTGTTTTTTTAGCCAAATTTTGAGGTTTGCAAAGGATTCTGGGTAACAGAACCTGGTCAGAGCCAGACAAGTCACCCCATCTTGGATTCCCCTAGGTCTCTAGTTTTCAGAAATGCACAGGTTTGGTAGGTTTCCCTAGGTGCCGGCTGAGCTAGAGGCCAAAATCTACAGGTAGGCACTTTGCAAAAAACAGCTCTGTTTTCTTTAAAAAATTTGGATGTGTCCACGTTGCGCTTTGGGGCGTTTCCTGTCCCGGGCGCTAGGCCTACCGACACAAGTGAGGTATCATTTTTATCGGGAGACTTGGGGGAACGTTGGGTGGAAGGACATTTGTGGCTCCTCTCAGATTCCAGAACTTTCTGCCACAGAAATGTGAGGAACATGTGTTTTTTTAGCCAAATTTTGAGGTTTGCAAAGGATTCTGGGTAACAGAACCTGGTCCTAGCCACACAATTCACCCCATCTTGGATTCCCCTACGTCTCTAGTTTTCAGAACTGCACAGGTTTGGCAGGTTTCCCCAGGTGCCGGCTGAGCTAGAAGCCAAAATCTACAGGTAGGCACTTTGCAAAAACACCTCTGTTTTCTTTCAAAAATTTGGATGTGTCTACGTTGCGCTTTGGGGCGTTTCCTGTCGCGGGCGCTAGGCCTACCAACACAAGTGAGGTATCATTTTTATCGGGAGACTTGGGGGAATGCTGGGTGGAAGGAAATGTGTGGCTCCTCTCAGATTCCAGAACTTTCTGCCACAGAAATGTGAGGAACATGTGTTTTTTTCGCCAAATTTTGAGGTTTGCAAAGGATTCTGGGTAACAGAACCTGGTCCGAGCCACACAAGTCACCCCATCTTGGATTACCCTAGGTCTTTAGTTTTCAGAAATGCACAGGTTTGGTAGGTTTCCCTAGGTGCCGGCTGAGCTAGAGGCCAAAATCTACAGGTAGGCACTTTGCAAAAAACACCTCTGTTTTCTTTAAAAAAATTGGATGTGTCCACGTTGCGCTTTGGGGCGCCTCCTGTCGCGGGCGATAGGCCTACCCACACAAGTGAGATTTCATTTTTATAGGGAGACGTGGGGGAACGCTTGGTGGAAGGAAATTTGTGGCTCCCCTTAGATTCCAGAACTTTCTGCCACAGAAATGTGAGGAACATGTTTTTTTTTAGCCAAATTTTGAGGTTTGCAAAGGATTCTGGGTAACAGAACCTGGTCCGAGCCACACAAGTCACCCCATCTTGGATTCCCCTAGGTCTCTAGTTTTCAGAAATGCACAGGTTTGGTAGGTTTCCCTAGGTGCCGGCTGAGCTCGAGGCCAAAATCTACAGGTAGGCACTTTGCAAAAAACACCTCTGTTTTCTTTCAAAAATTTGGATGTGTCTACGTTGCGCTTTGGGGCGTTTCCTGTCGCGGGCGCTAGGCCTACCAACACAAGTGAGGTATCATTTTTATCGGGAGACTTGGGGGAATGCTGGGTGGAAGGAAATGTGTGGCTCCTCTCAGATTCCAGAACTTTCTGCCACAGAAATGTGAGGAACATGTGTTTTTTTCGCCAAATTTTGAGGTTTGCAAAGGATTCTGGGTAACAGAACCTGGTCCGAGCCACACAAGTCACCCCATCTTGGATTACCCTAGGTCTTTAGTTTTCAGAAATGCACAGGTTTGGTAGGTTTCCCTAGGTGCCGGCTGAGCTAGAGGCCAAAATCTACAGGTAGGCACTTTGCAAAAAACACCTCTGTTTTCTTTCAAAAAATTGGATGTGTGCACGTTGCGCTTTGGGGCGCCTCCTGTCGCGGGCGATAGGCCTACCCACACAAGTGAGATATCATTTTTATAGGGAGACGTGGGGGAACGCTTGGTGGAAGGAAATTTGTGGCTCCCCTTAGATTCCAGAACTTTCTGCCACAGAAATGTGAGGAACATGTTTTTTTTTAGCCAAATTTTGAGGTTTGCAAAGGATTCTGGGTAACAGAACCTGGTCCGAGCCACACAAGTCACCCCATCTTGGATTCCCCTAGGTCTCTAGTTTTCAGAAATGCACAGGTTTGGTAGGTTTCCCTAGGTGCCGGCTGAGCTCGAGGCCAAAATCTACAGGTAGGCACTTTGCAAAAAACACCTCTGTTTTCTTTAAAAAATTTGGATGTGTCCACGTTGCGCTTTGGGGCGTTTCCTGTCGCGGGCGCTAGGCCTACTCACACAAGTGAGGTATCATTTTTATCGGGAGACTTAGGGGAACGTTGGGTGGAAGGAAATTTGAGGCTCCTCTCAGATTCCAGAACTTTCTGCCACAGAAATGTGAAGTACATGTGTTTTTTTAGCCAAATTTTGAGGTTTGCAAAGGATTCTGGGTAACAGAACCTGGTCAGAGCCAGACAAGTCACCCCATCTTGGATTCCCCTAGGTCTCTAGTTTTCAGAAATGCACAGGTTTGGTAGGTTTCCCTAGGTGCCGGCTGAGCTAGAGGCCAAAATCTACAGGTAGGCACTTTGCAAAAAACAGCTCTGTTTTCTTTCAAAAAATGGGATGTGTCCACGTTGCGTTTTGGGGTGTGTCTTGTCGGGCCGCTAGGCCTACCCACAGAAGTGAGGTATCATTTTTATCGGGAGACTTGGGGGAACGCTGGGTGGAAGGAAATTTGTGGCTCCTCTCAGATTCCGGAACTTTCTGCCACAGAAATGTGAGGAACATGTGTTTTTTTAGCCAAATTTTGAGGTTTGCAAAGGATTCTGGGTAACAGAACCTGGTCCGAGCCACACAAGTCACCCCATCTTGGATTACCCTAGGTCTTTAGTTTTCAGAAATGCACAGGTTTGGTAGGTTTCCCTAGGTGCCGGCTGAGCTAGAGGCCAAAATCTACAGGTAGGCACTTTGCAAAAAACACCTCTGTTTTCTTTAAAAAAATTGGATGTGTCCACGTTGCGCTTTGGGGCGCCTCCTGTCGCGGGCGATAGGCCTACCCACACAAGTGAGATTTCATTTTTATAGGGAGACGTGGGGGAACGCTTGGTGGAAGGAAATTTGTGGCTCCCCTTAGATTCCAGAACTTTCTGCCACAGAAATGTGAGGAACATGTTTTTTTTTAGCCAAATTTTGAGGTTTGCAAAGGATTCTGGGTAACAGAACCTGGTCCGAGCCACACAAGTCACCCCATCTTGGATTCCCCTAGGTCTCTAGTTTTCAGAAATGCACAGGTTTGGTAGGTTTCCCTAGGTGCCGGCTGAGCTCGAGGCCAAAATCTACAGGTAGGCACTTTGCAAAAAACACCTCTGTTTTCTTTCAAAAATTTGGATGTGTCTACGTTGCGCTTTGGGGCGTTTCCTGTCGCGGGCGCTAGGCCTACCAACACAAGTGAGGTATCATTTTTATCGGGAGACTTGGGGGAATGCTGGGTGGAAGGAAATGTGTGGCTCCTCTCAGATTCCAGAACTTTCTGCCACAGAAATGTGAGGAACATGTGTTTTTTTCGCCAAATTTTGAGGTTTGCAAAGGATTCTGGGTAACAGAACCTGGTCCGAGCCACACAAGTCACCCCATCTTGGATTACCCTAGGTCTTTAGTTTTCAGAAATGCACAGGTTTGGTAGGTTTCCCTAGGTGCCGGCTGAGCTAGAGGCCAAAATCTACAGGTAGGCACTTTGCAAAAAACACCTCTGTTTTCTTTCAAAAAATTGGATGTGTGCACGTTGCGCTTTGGGGCGCCTCCTGTCGCGGGCGATAGGCCTACCCACACAAGTGAGATATCATTTTTATAGGGAGACGTGGGGGAACGCTTGGTGGAAGGAAATTTGTGGCTCCCCTTAGATTCCAGAACTTTCTGCCACAGAAATGTGAGGAACATGTTTTTTTTTAGCCAAATTTTGAGGTTTGCAAAGGATTCTGGGTAACAGAACCTGGTCCGAGCCACACAAGTCACCCCATCTTGGATTCCCCTAGGTCTCTAGTTTTCAGAAATGCACAGGTTTGGTAGGTTTCCCTAGGTGCCGGCTGAGCTCGAGGCCAAAATCTACAGGTAGGCACTTTGCAAAAAACACCTCTGTTTTCTTTAAAAAATTTGGATGTGTCCACGTTGCGCTTTGGGGCGTTTCCTGTCGCGGGCGCTAGGCCTACTCACACAAGTGAGGTATCATTTTTATCGGGAGACTTAGGGGAACGTTGGGTGGAAGGAAATTTGAGGCTCCTCTCAGATTCCAGAACTTTCTGCCACAGAAATGTGAGGAACATGTGTTTTTTTAGCCAAATTTTGAGGTTTGCAAAGGATTCTGGGTAACAGAACCTGGTCAGAGCCAGACAAGTCACCCCATCTTGGATTCCCCTAGGTCTCTAGTTTTCAGAAATGCACAGGTTTGGTAGGTTTCCCTAGGTGCCGGCTGAGCTAGAGGCCAAAATCTACAGGTAGGCACTTTGCAAAAAACAGCTCTGTTTTCTTTCAAAAAATGGGATGTGTCCACGTTGCGTTTTGGGGTGTGTCTTGTCGGGCCGCTAGGCCTACCCACAGAAGTGAGGTATCATTTTTATCGGGAGACTTGGGGGAACGCTGGGTGGAAGGAAATTTGTGGCTCCTCTCAGATTCCAGAACTTTCTGCCACAGAAATGTGAGGAACATGTGTTTTTTTAGCCAAATTTTGAGGTTTGCAAAGGATTCTGGGTAACAGAACCTGGTCCGAGCCACACAAGTCACCCCATCTTGGATTCCCCTAGTCTCTAGTTTTCAGAAATGCACAGGTTTGGTAGGTTTCCCTAGGTGCCGGCTGAGCTAGAGGCCAAAATCTACAGGTAGGCACTTTGCAAAAAACACCTCTGTTTTCTTTCAAAAAATTGGATGTGTCCACGTTGCGTTTTGGGGCGCCTCCTGTCGCGGGCGATAGGCCTACCCACACAAGTGAGATATCATTTTTATAGGGAGACTTGGGGAAACGCTTGGTGGAAGGAAATTTGTGGCTCCTCTTAGATTCCAGATCTTTCTGCCACAGAAATGTGAGGAACATGTTTTTTTTTAGCCAAATTTTGAGGTTTGCAAAGGATTCTGGGTAACAGAACCTGGTCCGGGCCACACAAGTCACCCCATCTTGTATTCCCCTAGGTCTCTAGTTTTCAGAAATGCACAGGTTTGGTAGGTTTCCCTATGTGGCAGCTGAGCTTGAGGCCAAAATCTACAGGTAGGCACTTTGCAAAAAACAGCTCTCTTTTCTTTCAAAAAATGGGATGTGTCCACGTTGCGTTTTTGGGTGTCTCCTGTCGCGGCCGCTAGGCCTACCCACAGAAGTGAGGTATCATTTTTATCGGGAGACTTGGGGGAACGCTGGGTGGAAGGAAATTTGTGGCTCCTCTCAGATTCCAGAACTTTCTGCCACAGAAATATGAGGAACATGTGTTCTTTTAGCCAAATTTTGAGGTTTGCAAAGGATTCTGGGTAACAGAACCTGGTCCGAGCCACACAAGTCACCCCATCTTGGATTCCCCTAGGTCTCTAGTTTTCAGAAATGCACAGGTTTGGTAGTTTTCCCTAGGTGCCGGCTGAGCTAGAGGCCAAAATCTACAGGTAGGCACTTTGCAAAAAACACCTCTGTTTTCTTTAAAAAATTTGGATGTGTCCACGTTGCGCTTTGGGGCGTTTCCTGTCGCGGGCGCTAGGCCTACCCACACAAGTGAGGTATCATTTTTATCGGGAGACTTGGGGGAACGTTGGGTGGAAGGAAATTTGTGGCTCCTCTCAGATTCCAGAACTTTCTGCCACAGAAATGTGAGGAACATGTGTTTTTTAGCCAAATTTTGAGGTTTGCAAAGGATTCTGAGTAACAGAACCTGGTCCTAGCCACACAATTCACCCCATCTTGGATTCCCCTAGGTCTCTAGTTTTCAGAACTGCACAGGTTTGGCAGGTTTCCCTAGGTGCCGGCTGAGCTAGAGGCCAAAATCTACAGGTAGGCACTTTGCAAAAACACCTCTGTTTTCTTTCAAAAAATTTGATGTGTCTACGTTGCGCTTTGGGGCGTTTCCTGTCGCGGGCGCTAGGCCTACCCACACAAGTGAGGTATCATTTTTATCGGGAGACTTGGGGGAATGCTGGGTGGAAGGAAATGTGTGGCTCCTCTCAGATTCCAGAACTTTCTGCCACAGAAATGTGAGGAACATGTGTTTTTTTCGCCAAATTTTGAGGTTTGCAAAGGATTCTGGGTAACAGAACCTGGTCCGAGCCACACAAGTCACCCCATCTTGGATTACCCTAGGTCTTTAGTTTTCAGAAATGCACTGGTTTGGTAGGTTTCCCTAGGGGCCGGCTGAGCTAGAGGCCAAAATCTACAGGTAGGCACTTTGCAAAAAACACCTCTGTTTTCTTTCAAAAAATTGGATGTGTCCACGTTGCGCTTTGGGGCGCCTCCTGTCGCGGGCGATAGGCCTACCCACACAAGTGAGATATCATTTTTATAGGGAGACGTGGGGGAACGCTTGGTGGAAGGAAATCTGTGGCTCCCCTTAGATTCCAGAACTTTCTGCCACAGAAATGTGAGGAACATGTTTTTTTTAGCCAAATTTTGAGGTTTGCAAAGGATTCTGGGTAACAGAACCTGGTCCGAGCCACACAAGTCACCCCATCTTGTATTCCCCTAGGTCTCTAGTTTTCAGAAATGCACAGGTTTGGTAGGTTTCCCTAGGTGGCAGCTGAGCTTGAGGCCAAAATCTACAGGTAGGCACTTTGCAAAAAACAGCTCTGTTTTCTTTCAAAAAATGGGATGTGTCCACGTTGCGTTTTGGGGCGTCTTCTGTCGCGGCCGCTAGGCCTACCCACAGAAGTGAGGTATCATTTTTATCGGGAGACTTGGGGGAATGCTGGGTGGAAGGAAATGTGTGGCTCCTCTCAGATTCCAGAACTTTCTGCCACAGAAATGTGAGGAACATGTGTTTTTTTCGCCAAATTTTGAGGTTTGCAAAGGATTCTGGGTAACAGAACCTGGTCCGAGCCACAGAAGTCACCCCATCTTGGATTACCCTAGGTCTTTAGTTTTCAGAAATGCACTGGTTTGGTAGGTTTCCCTAGGGGCCGGCTTAGCTAGAGGCCAAAATCTACAGGTAGGCACTTTGCAAAAAACACCTGTTTTCTTTCAAAAAATTGGATGTGTCCACGTTGCGCTTTGGGGCGCCTCCTGTCGCGGGCGATAGGCCTACCCACACAAGTGAGATATCATTTTTATAGGGAGACGTGGGGGAACGCTGGGTGGAAGGAAATTTGTGGCTCCTCTCAGATTCTAGAACTTTCTGCCACAGAAATATGAGGAACATGTGTTTTTTTAGCCAAATTTTGAGGTTTGCAAAGGATTCTGGGTAACAGAACCTGGTCCGAGCCACACAAGTCACCCCATCTTGGATTCCCCTAGGTCTCTAGTTTTCAGAACTGCACAGGTTTGGTAGGTTTCCCTAGGTGCCGGTTGAGCTAGAGGCCAAAATCTACAGGTAGGCACTTTGCAAAAAACACCTCTGTTTTCTTTTAAAAATTTGGATGTGTCCACGTTGCGCTTTGGGGCGTTTCCTGTCGCGGGCGCTAGGCCTACCCACACAAGTGAGGTATCATTTTTATCGGGAGACTTGGGGGAACGTTGGGTGGAAGGAAATTTGTGGCTCCTCTCAGATTCCAGAACTTTCTGCCACAGAAATGTGAGGAACATGTGTTTTTTTAGCCAAATTTTGAGGTTTGCAAAGGATTCTGGGTAACAGAACCTGGTCCGAGCCAGACAAGTCACCCCATCTTGGATTCCCCTAGGTCTCTAGTTTTCAGAAATGCACAGGTTTGGTAGGTTTCCCTAGGTGCCGGCTGAGCTAGAGGCCAAAATCTACAGGTAGGCACTTTGCAAAAAACAGCTCTGTTTTCTTTCAAAAAATGGCATGTGTCCACGTTGCGTTTTGGGGTGTTTTTTGTTGGGGCCGCTAGGCCTACCCACACAAGTGAGGTATCATTTTTATCGGGAGACTTGGGGGAACGTTGGGTGGAAGGAAATTTGTGGCTCCTCTCAGATTCCAGAACTTTGTGCCACAGAAATGTGAGGAACATGTGTTTTTTTAGCCAAATTTTGAGGTTTTCAGAGGATTCTGGGTAACAGAACCTGGTCCGAGCCACACAAGTCACCCCATCTTGGATTCCCCTAGGTCTCTAGTTTTCAGAAATGCACAGGTTTGGTAGGTTTCCCTAGGTGCCGGCTGAGCTCGAGGCCAAAATCTACAGGTAGGCACTTGGCAAAAAACACCTCTGTTTTCTTTAAAAAATTTGGATGTGTCCACGTTGCGCTTTGGGGCGTTTCCTGTCCCGGGCGCTAGGCCTACCCACACAAGTGAGGTATCATTTTTATCGGGAGACTTGGGGGAACGTTGGGTGGAAGGACATTTGTGGCTCCTCTCAGATTCCAGAACTTTCTGCCACAGAAATGTGAGGAACATGTGTTTTTTTAGCCAAATTTTGAGGTTTGCAAAGGATTCTGGGTAACAGAACCTGGTCCTAGCCACACAATTCACCCCATCTTGGATTCCCCTACGTCTCTAGTTTTCAGAACTGCACAGGTTTGGCAGGTTTCCCCAGGTGCCGGCTGAGCTAGAGGCCAAAATCTACAGGTAGGCACTTTGCAAAAACACCTCTGTTTTCTTTCAAAAATTTGGATGTGTCTACGTTGCGCTTTGGGGCGTTTCCTGTCGCGGGCGCTAGGCCTACCAACACAAGTGAGGTATCATTTTTATCGGGAGACTTGGGGGAATGCTGGGTGGAAGGAAATGTGTGGCTCCTCTCAGATTCCAGAACTTTCTGCCACAGAAATGTGAGGAACATGTGTTTTTTTCGCCAAATTTTGAGGTTTGCAAAGGATTCTGGGTAACAGAACCTGGTCCGAGCCACACAAGTCACCCCATCTTGGATTACCCTAGGTCTTTAGTTTTCAGAAATGCACAGGTTTGGTAGGTTTCCCTAGGTGCCGGCTGAGCTAGAGGCCAAAATCTACAGGTAGGCACTTTGCAAAAAACACCTCTGTTTTCTTTCAAAAAATTGGATGTGTCCACGTTGCGCTTTGGGGCGCCTCCTATCGCGGGCGATAGGGCTACCCACACAAGTGAGATATCATTTTTATAGGGAGACGTGGGGGAACGCTTGGTGGAAGGAAATTTGTGGCTCCCCTTAGATTCCAGAACTTTCTGCCACAGAAATGTGAGGAACATGTATTTTTTTAGCCAAATTTTGAGGTTTGCAAAGGATTCTGGGTAACAGAACCTGGTCCGAGCCACACAAGTCACCCCATCTTGGATTCCCCTAGGTCTCTAGTTTTCAGAAATGCACAGGTTTGGTAGGTTTCCCTAGGTGCCGGCTGAGCTCGAGGCCAAAATCTACAGGTAGGCACTTTGCAAAAAACACCTCTGTTTTCTTTAAAAAATTTGGATGTGTCCACGTTGCGCTTTGGGGCGTTTCCTGTCGCGGGCGCTAGGCCTACTCACACAAGTCAGGTATCATTTTTATCGGGAGACTTAGGGGAACGTTGGGTGGAAGGAAATTTGAGGCTCCTCTCAGATTCCAGAACTTTCTGCCACAGAAATGTGAGGAACATGTGTTTTTTTAGCCAAATTTTGAGGTTTGCAAAGGATTCTGGGTAACAGAACCTGGTCAGAGCCAGACAAGTCACCCCATCTTGGATTCCCCTAGGTCTCTAGTTTTCAGAAATGCACAGGTTTGGTTGGTTTCCCTAGGTGCCGGCTGAGCTAGAGGCCAAAATCTACAGGTAGGCACTTTGCAAAAAACAGCTCTGTTTTCTTTCAAAAAATGGGATGTGTCCACGTTGCGTTTTGGGGTGTCTCTTGTCGGGCCGCTAGGCCTACCCACAGAAGTGAGGTATCATTTTTATCGGGAGACTTGGGGGAACGCTGGGTGGAAGGAAATTTGTGGCTCCTCTCAGATTCCAGAACTTTCTGCCACAGAAATGAGAGGAACATGTGTTTTTTTAGCCAAATTTTGAGGTTTGCAAAGGATTCTGGGTAACAGAACCTGGTCCGAGCCACACAAGTCACCCCATCTTGGATTCCCCTAGGTCTCTAGTTTTCAGAAATGCACAGGTTTGGTAGGTTTCCCTAGGTGCCGGCTGAGCTAGAGGCCAAAATCTACAGGTAGGCACTTTGCAAAAAACACCTCTGTTTTCTTTCAAAAAATTGGATGTGTCCACGTTGCGTTTTGGGGCGCCTCCTGTCGCGGGCGATAGGCCTACCCACACGAGTGAGATATCATTTTTATAGGGAGACTTGGGGGAACGCTTGGTGGAAGGAAATTTGTGGCTCCTCTTAGATTCCAGATCTTTCTGCCACAGAAATGTGAGGAACATGTTTATTTTTAGCCAAATTTTGAGGTTTGCAAAGGATTCTGGGTAACAGAACCTGGTCCGGGCCACACAAGTCACCCCATCTTGTATTCCCCTAGGTCTCTAGTTTTCAGAAATGCACAGGTTTGGTAGGTTTCCCTATGTGGCAGCTGAGCTTGAGGCCAAAATCTACAGGTAGGCACTTTGCAAAAAACAGCTCTGTTTTCTTTCAAAAAATGGGATGTGTCCACGTTGCGTTTTGGGGTGTCCCCTGTCGCGGCCGCTAGGCCTACCCACAGAAGTGAGGTATCATTTTTATCGGGAGACTTGGGGGAACGCTGGGTGGAAGGAAATTTGTGGCTCCTCTCAGATTCCAGAACTTTCTGCCACAGAAATATGAGGAACATGTGTTCTTTTAGCCAAATTTTGAGGTTTGCAAAGGATTCTGGGTAACAGAACCTGGTCCGAGCCACACAAGTCACCCCATCTTGGATTCCCCATGGTCTCTAGTTTTCAGAAATGCACAGGTTTGGTAGGTTTCCCCAGGTGCCGGCTGAGCTAGAGGCCAAAATCTACAGGTAGGCACTTGGCAAAAAACACCTCTGTTTTCTTTAAAAAATTTGGATGTGTCCACGTTGCGCTTTGGGGCGTTTCCTGTCCCGGGCGCTAGGCCTACCCACACAAGTGAGGTATCATTTTTATCGGGAGACTTGGGGGAACGTTGGGTGGAAGGACATTTGTGGCTCCTCTCAGATTCCAGAACTTTCTGCCACAGAAATGTGAGGAACATGTGTTTTTTTAGCCAAATTTAGAGGTTTGCAAAGGATTCTGGGTAACAGAACCTGGTCCTAGCCACACAATTCACCCCATCTTGGATTCCCCTACGTCTCTAGTTTTCAGAACTGCACAGGTTTGGCAGGTTTCCCCAGGTGCCGGCTGAGCTAGAGGCCAAAATCTACAGGTAGGCACTTTGCAAAAACACCTCTGTTTTCTTTCAAAAATTTGGATGTGTCTACGTTGCGCTTTGGGGCGTTTCCTGTCGCGGGCGCTAGGCCTACCAACACAAGTGAGGTATCATTTTTATCGGGAGACTTGGGGGAATGCTGGGTGGAAGGAAATGTGTGGCTCCTCTCAGATTCCAGAACTTTCTGCCACAGAAATGTGAGGAACATGTGTTTTTTTCGCCAAATTTTGAGGTTTGCAAAGGATTCTGGGTAACAGAACCTGGTCCGAGCCACACAAGTCACCCCATCTTGGATTACCCTAGGTCTTTAGTTTTCAGAAATGCACAGGTTTGGTAGGTTTCCCTAGGTGCCGGCTGAGCTAGAGGCCAAAATCTACAGGTAGGCACTTTGCAAAAAACACCTCTGTTTTCTTTCAAAAAATTGGATGTGTCCACGTTGCGCTTTGGGGCGTTTCCTGTCGCGGGCGCTAGGCCTACCCACACAAGTGAGGTATCATTTTTATCGGGAGACTTGGGGGAATGCTGGGTGGAAGGAAATGTGTGGCTCCTCTCAGATTGCAGAACTTTCTGCCACAGAAATGTGAGGAACATGTGTTTTTTTAGCCAAATTTTGAGGTTTGCAAAGGATTCTGGGTAACAGAACCTGGTCCGAGCCAGACAAGTCACCCCATCTTGGATTCCCCTAGGTCTCTAGTTTTCAGAAAAGCTCAGGTTTGGTAGGTTTCCCTAGGTGCCGGCTGAGCTAGAGGCCAAAATCTACAGGTAGGCACTTTGCAAAAAACAGCTCTGTTTTCTTTAAAAAATTTGGATGTGTCCACGTTGCGCTTTGGGGCGTTTCCTGTCCCGGGCGCTAGGCCTACCCACTCAAGTGAGGTATCATTTTTATCGGGAGACTTGGGGGAACGTTGGGTGGAAGGAAATTTGTGGCTCCTCTCAGATTCCAGAACTTTCTGCCACAGAAATGTGAGGAACATGTGTTTTTTTAGCCAAATTTTGAGGTTTGCAAAGGATTCTGGGTAACAGAACCTGGTCCTAGCCACACAATTCACCCCATCTTGGATTTCCCTACGTCTCTAGTTTTCAGAACTGCACAGGTTTGACAGGTTTCCCCAGGTGCCGGCTGAGCTAGAGGCCAAAATCTACAGGTAGGCACTTTGCAAAAACACCTCTGTTTTCTTTCAAAAATTTGGATGTGTCTACGTTGCGCTTTGGGGCGTTTCCTGTCGCGGGCGCTAGGCCTACCAACACAAGTGAGGTATCATTTTTATCGGGAGACTTGGGGGAATGCTGGGTGGAAGGAAATGTGTGGCTCCTCTCAGATTCCAGAACTTTCTGCCACAGAAATGTGAGGAACATGTGTTTTTTTTGCCAAATTTTGAGTTTGCAAAGGATTCTGGGTAACAGAACCTGGTCCGAGCCACACAAGTCACCCCATCTTGGATTACCCTAGGTCTTTAGTTTTCAGAAATGCACAGGTTTGGTAGGTTTCCCTAGGTGCCGGCTGAGCTAGAGGCCAAAATCTACAGGTAGGCACTTTTCAAAAAACACCTCTGTTTTCTTTCAAAAAATTGGATGTGTCCACGTTGCGCTTTGGGGCGCCTCCTGTCGCGTGCGATAGGCCTACCCACACAAGTGAGATTTCATTTTTATAGGGAGACGTGGGGGAACGCTTGGTGGAAGGAAATTTGTGGTTCCCCTTAGATTCCAGAACTTTCTGCCACAGAAATGTGAGGAACATGTTTTTTTTTAGCCAAATTTTGAGGTTTGCAAAGGATTCTGGGTAACAGAACCTGGTCCGAGCCACACAAGTCACCCCATCTTGGATTCCCCTAGGTCTCTAGTTTTCAGAAATGCACAGGTTTGGTAGGTTTCCCTAGGTGCCGGCTGAGCTCGAGGCCAAAATCTACAGGTAGGCACTTTGCAAAAAACACCTCTGTTTTCTTTCAAAAATTTGGATGTGTCTACGTTGCGCTTTGGGGCGTTTCCTGTCGCGGGCGCTAGGCCTACCAACACAAGTGAGGTATCATTTTTATCGGGAGACTTGGGGGAATGCTGGGTGGAAGGAAATGTGTGGCTCCTCTCAGATTCCAGAACTTTCTGCCACAGAAATGTGAGGAACATGTGTTTTTTTCGCCAAATTTTGAGGTTTGCAAAGGATTCTGGGTAACAGAACCTGGTCCGAGCCACACAAGTCACCCCATCTTGGATTACCCTAGGTCTTTAGTTTTCAGAAATGCACAGGTTTGGTAGGTTTCCCTAGGTGCCGGCTGAGCTAGAGGCCAAAATCTACAGGTAGGCACTTTGCAAAAAACACCTCTGTTTTCTTTCAAAAAATTGGATGTGTCCACGTTGCGCTTTGGGGCGCCTCCTGTCGCGGGCGATAGGCCTACCCACACAAGTGAGATATCATTTTTATAGGGAGACGTGGGGGAACGCTTGGCGGAAGGAAATTTGTGGCTCCCCTTAGATTCCAGAACTTTCTGCCACAGAAATGTGAGGAACATGTTTTTTTTTTGCCAAATTTTGAGGTTTGCAAAGGATTCTGGGTAACAGAACCTGGTCCGAGCCACACAAGTCACCCCATCTTGGATTCCCCTAGGTCTCTAGTTTTCAGAAATGCACAGGTTTGGTAGGTTTCCCTAGGTGCCGGCTGAGCTCGAGGCCAAAATCTACAGGTAGGCACTTTGCAAAAAACACCTCTGTTTTCTTTAAAAAATTTGGATGTGTCCACGTTGCGCTTTGGGGCGTTTCCTGTCGCGGGCGCTAGGCCTACTCACACAAGTGAGGTATCATTTTTATCGGGAGACTTAGGGGAACGTTGGGTGGAAGGAAATTTGAGGCTCCTCTCAGATTCCAGAACTTTCTGCCACAGAAATGTGAGGAACATGTGTTTTTTTAGCCAAATTTTGAGGTTTGCAAAGGATTCTGGGTAACAGAACCTGGTCAGAGCCAGACAAGTCACCCCATCTTGGATTCCCCTAGGTCTCTAGTTTTCAGAAATGCACAGGTTTGGTAGGTTTCCCTAGGTGCCGGCTGAGCTAGAGGCCAAAATCTACAGGTAGGCACTTTGCAAAAAACAGCTCTGTTTTCTTTAAAAAATTTGGATGTGTCCACGTTGCGCTTTGGGGCGTTTCCTGTCCCGGGCGCTAGGCCTACCGACACAAGTGAGGTATCATTTTTATCGGGAGACTTGGGGGAACGTTGGGTGGAAGGACATTTGTGGCTCCTCTCAGATTCCAGAACTTTCTGCCACAGAAATGTGAGGAACATGTGTTTTTTTAGCCAAATTTTGAGGTTTGCAAAGGATTCTGGGTAACAGAACCTGGTCCTAGCCACACAATTCACCCCATCTTGGATTCCCCTACGTCTCTAGTTTTCAGAACTGCACAGGTTTGGCAGGTTTCCCCAGGTGCCGGCTGAGCTAGAAGCCAAAATCTACAGGTAGGCACTTTGCAAAAACACCTCTGTTTTCTTTCAAAAATTTGGATGTGTCTACGTTGCGCTTTGGGGCGTTTCCTGTCGCGGGCGCTAGGCCTACCAACACAAGTGAGGTATCATTTTTATCGGGAGACTTGGGGGAATGCTGGGTGGAAGGAAATGTGTGGCTCCTCTCAGATTCCAGAACTTTCTGCCACAGAAATGTGAGGAACATGTGTTTTTTTCGCCAAATTTTGAGGTTTGCAAAGGATTCTGGGTAACAGAACCTGGTCCGAGCCACACAAGTCACCCCATCTTGGATTACCCTAGGTCTTTAGTTTTCAGAAATGCACAGGTTTGGTAGGTTTCCCTAGGTGCCGGCTGAGCTAGAGGCCAAAATCTACAGGTAGGCACTTTGCAAAAAACACCTCTGTTTTCTTTAAAAAAATTGGATGTGTCCACGTTGCGCTTTGGGGCGCCTCCTGTCGCGGGCGATAGGCCTACCCACACAAGTGAGATTTCATTTTTATAGGGAGACGTGGGGGAACGCTTGGTGGAAGGAAATTTGTGGCTCCCCTTAGATTCCAGAACTTTCTGCCACAGAAATGTGAGGAACATGTTTTTTTTTAGCCAAATTTTGAGGTTTGCAAAGGATTCTGGGTAACAGAACCTGGTCCGAGCCACACAAGTCACCCCATCTTGGATTCCCCTAGGTCTCTAGTTTTCAGAAATGCACAGGTTTGGTAGGTTTCCCTAGGTGCCGGCTGAGCTCGAGGCCAAAATCTACAGGTAGGCACTTTGCAAAAAACACCTCTGTTTTCTTTCAAAAATTTGGATGTGTCTACGTTGCGCTTTGGGGCGTTTCCTGTCGCGGGCGCTAGGCCTACCAACACAAGTGAGGTATCATTTTTATCGGGAGACTTGGGGGAATGCTGGGTGGAAGGAAATGTGTGGCTCCTCTCAGATTCCAGAACTTTCTGCCACAGAAATGTGAGGAACATGTGTTTTTTTCGCCAAATTTTGAGGTTTGCAAAGGATTCTGGGTAACAGAACCTGGTCCGAGCCACACAAGTCACCCCATCTTGGATTACCCTAGGTCTTTAGTTTTCAGAAATGCACAGGTTTGGTAGGTTTCCCTAGGTGCCGGCTGAGCTAGAGGCCAAAATCTACAGGTAGGCACTTTGCAAAAAACACCTCTGTTTTCTTTCAAAAAATTGGATGTGTGCACGTTGCGCTTTGGGGCGCCTCCTGTCGCGGGCGATAGGCCTACCCACACAAGTGAGATATCATTTTTATAGGGAGACGTGGGGGAACGCTTGGTGGAAGGAAATTTGTGGCTCCCCTTAGATTCCAGAACTTTCTGCCACAGAAATGTGAGGAACATGTTTTTTTTTAGCCAAATTTTGAGGTTTGCAAAGGATTCTGGGTAACAGAACCTGGTCCGAGCCACACAAGTCACCCCATCTTGGATTCCCCTAGGTCTCTAGTTTTCAGAAATGCACAGGTTTGGTAGGTTTCCCTAGGTGCCGGCTGAGCTCGAGGCCAAAATCTACAGGTAGGCACTTTGCAAAAAACACCTCTGTTTTCTTTAAAAAATTTGGATGTGTCCACGTTGCGCTTTGGGGCGTTTCCTGTCGCGGGCGCTAGGCCTACTCACACAAGTGAGGTATCATTTTTATCGGGAGACTTAGGGGAACGTTGGGTGGAAGGAAATTTGAGGCTCCTCTCAGATTCCAGAACTTTCTGCCACAGAAATGTGAAGTACATGTGTTTTTTTAGCCAAATTTTGAGGTTTGCAAAGGATTCTGGGTAACAGAACCTGGTCAGAGCCAGACAAGTCACCCCATCTTGGATTCCCCTAGGTCTCTAGTTTTCAGAAATGCACAGGTTTGGTAGGTTTCCCTAGGTGCCGGCTGAGCTAGAGGCCAAAATCTACAGGTAGGCACTTTGCAAAAAACAGCTCTGTTTTCTTTCAAAAAATGGGATGTGTCCACGTTGCGTTTTGGGGTGTGTCTTGTCGGGCCGCTAGGCCTACCCACAGAAGTGAGGTATCATTTTTATCGGGAGACTTGGGGGAACGCTGGGTGGAAGGAAATTTGTGGCTCCTCTCAGATTCCGGAACTTTCTGCCACAGAAATGTGAGGAACATGTGTTTTTTTAGCCAAATTTTGAGGTTTGCAAAGGATTCTGGGTAACAGAACCTGGTCCGAGCCACACAAGTCACCCCATCTTGGATTACCCTAGGTCTTTAGTTTTCAGAAATGCACAGGTTTGGTAGGTTTCCCTAGGTGCCGGCTGAGCTAGAGGCCAAAATCTACAGGTAGGCACTTTGCAAAAAACACCTCTGTTTTCTTTAAAAAAATTGGATGTGTCCACGTTGCGCTTTGGGGCGCCTCCTGTCGCGGGCGATAGGCCTACCCACACAAGTGAGATTTCATTTTTATAGGGAGACGTGGGGGAACGCTTGGTGGAAGGAAATTTGTGGCTCCCCTTAGATTCCAGAACTTTCTGCCACAGAAATGTGAGGAACATGTTTTTTTTTAGCCAAATTTTGAGGTTTGCAAAGGATTCTGGGTAACAGAACCTGGTCCGAGCCACACAAGTCACCCCATCTTGGATTCCCCTAGGTCTCTAGTTTTCAGAAATGCACAGGTTTGGTAGGTTTCCCTAGGTGCCGGCTGAGCTCGAGGCCAAAATCTACAGGTAGGCACTTTGCAAAAAACACCTCTGTTTTCTTTCAAAAATTTGGATGTGTCTACGTTGCGCTTTGGGGCGTTTCCTGTCGCGGGCGCTAGGCCTACCAACACAAGTGAGGTATCATTTTTATCGGGAGACTTGGGGGAATGCTGGGTGGAAGGAAATGTGTGGCTCCTCTCAGATTCCAGAACTTTCTGCCACAGAAATGTGAGGAACATGTGTTTTTTTCGCCAAATTTTGAGGTTTGCAAAGGATTCTGGGTAACAGAACCTGGTCCGAGCCACACAAGTCACCCCATCTTGGATTACCCTAGGTCTTTAGTTTTCAGAAATGCACAGGTTTGGTAGGTTTCCCTAGGTGCCGGCTGAGCTAGAGGCCAAAATCTACAGGTAGGCACTTTGCAAAAAACACCTCTGTTTTCTTTCAAAAAATTGGATGTGTGCACGTTGCGCTTTGGGGCGCCTCCTGTCGCGGGCGATAGGCCTACCCACACAAGTGAGATATCATTTTTATAGGGAGACGTGGGGGAACGCTTGGTGGAAGGAAATTTGTGGCTCCCCTTAGATTCCAGAACTTTCTGCCACAGAAATGTGAGGAACATGTTTTTTTTTAGCCAAATTTTGAGGTTTGCAAAGGATTCTGGGTAACAGAACCTGGTCCGAGCCACACAAGTCACCCCATCTTGGATTCCCCTAGGTCTCTAGTTTTCAGAAATGCACAGGTTTGGTAGGTTTCCCTAGGTGCCGGCTGAGCTCGAGGCCAAAATCTACAGGTAGGCACTTTGCAAAAAACACCTCTGTTTTCTTTAAAAAATTTGGATGTGTCCACGTTGCGCTTTGGGGCGTTTCCTGTCGCGGGCGCTAGGCCTACTCACACAAGTGAGGTATCATTTTTATCGGGAGACTTAGGGGAACGTTGGGTGGAAGGAAATTTGAGGCTCCTCTCAGATTCCAGAACTTTCTGCCACAGAAATGTGAGGAACATGTGTTTTTTTAGCCAAATTTTGAGGTTTGCAAAGGATTCTGGGTAACAGAACCTGGTCAGAGCCAGACAAGTCACCCCATCTTGGATTCCCCTAGGTCTCTAGTTTTCAGAAATGCACAGGTTTGGTAGGTTTCCCTAGGTGCCGGCTGAGCTAGAGGCCAAAATCTACAGGTAGGCACTTTGCAAAAAACAGCTCTGTTTTCTTTCAAAAAATGGGATGTGTCCACGTTGCGTTTTGGGGTGTGTCTTGTCGGGCCGCTAGGCCTACCCACAGAAGTGAGGTATCATTTTTATCGGGAGACTTGGGGGAACGCTGGGTGGAAGGAAATTTGTGGCTCCTCTCAGATTCCAGAACTTTCTGCCACAGAAATGTGAGGAACATGTGTTTTTTTAGCCAAATTTTGAGGTTTGCAAAGGATTCTGGGTAACAGAACCTGGTCCGAGCCACACAAGTCACCCCATCTTGGATTCCCCTAGTCTCTAGTTTTCAGAAATGCACAGGTTTGGTAGGTTTCCCTAGGTGCCGGCTGAGCTAGAGGCCAAAATCTACAGGTAGGCACTTTGCAAAAAACACCTCTGTTTTCTTTCAAAAAATTGGATGTGTCCACGTTGCGTTTTGGGGCGCCTCCTGTCGCGGGCGATAGGCCTACCCACACAAGTGAGATATCATTTTTATAGGGAGACTTGGGGAAACGCTTGGTGGAAGGAAATTTGTGGCTCCTCTTAGATTCCAGATCTTTCTGCCACAGAAATGTGAGGAACATGTTTTTTTTTAGCCAAATTTTGAGGTTTGCAAAGGATTCTGGGTAACAGAACCTGGTCCGGGCCACACAAGTCACCCCATCTTGTATTCCCCTAGGTCTCTAGTTTTCAGAAATGCACAGGTTTGGTAGGTTTCCCTATGTGGCAGCTGAGCTTGAGGCCAAAATCTACAGGTAGGCACTTTGCAAAAAACAGCTCTCTTTTCTTTCAAAAAATGGGATGTGTCCACGTTGCGTTTTTGGGTGTCTCCTGTCGCGGCCGCTAGGCCTACCCACAGAAGTGAGGTATCATTTTTATCGGGAGACTTGGGGGAACGCTGGGTGGAAGGAAATTTGTGGCTCCTCTCAGATTCCAGAACTTTCTGCCACAGAAATATGAGGAACATGTGTTCTTTTAGCCAAATTTTGAGGTTTGCAAAGGATTCTGGGTAACAGAACCTGGTCCGAGCCACACAAGTCACCCCATCTTGGATTCCCCTAGGTCTCTAGTTTTCAGAAATGCACAGGTTTGGTAGTTTTCCCTAGGTGCCGGCTGAGCTAGAGGCCAAAATCTACAGGTAGGCACTTTGCAAAAAACACCTCTGTTTTCTTTAAAAAATTTGGATGTGTCCACGTTGCGCTTTGGGGCGTTTCCTGTCGCGGGCGCTAGGCCTACCCACACAAGTGAGGTATCATTTTTATCGGGAGACTTGGGGGAACGTTGGGTGGAAGGAAATTTGTGGCTCCTCTCAGATTCCAGAACTTTCTGCCACAGAAATGTGAGGAACATGTGTTTTTTAGCCAAATTTTGAGGTTTGCAAAGGATTCTGAGTAACAGAACCTGGTCCTAGCCACACAATTCACCCCATCTTGGATTCCCCTAGGTCTCTAGTTTTCAGAACTGCACAGGTTTGGCAGGTTTCCCTAGGTGCCGGCTGAGCTAGAGGCCAAAATCTACAGGTAGGCACTTTGCAAAAACACCTCTGTTTTCTTTCAAAAAATTTGATGTGTCTACGTTGCGCTTTGGGGCGTTTCCTGTCGCGGGCGCTAGGCCTACCCACACAAGTGAGGTATCATTTTTATCGGGAGACTTGGGGGAATGCTGGGTGGAAGGAAATGTGTGGCTCCTCTCAGATTCCAGAACTTTCTGCCACAGAAATGTGAGGAACATGTGTTTTTTTCGCCAAATTTTGAGGTTTGCAAAGGATTCTGGGTAACAGAACCTGGTCCGAGCCACACAAGTCACCCCATCTTGGATTACCCTAGGTCTTTAGTTTTCAGAAATGCACTGGTTTGGTAGGTTTCCCTAGGGGCCGGCTGAGCTAGAGGCCAAAATCTACAGGTAGGCACTTTGCAAAAAACACCTCTGTTTTCTTTCAAAAAATTGGATGTGTCCACGTTGCGCTTTGGGGCGCCTCCTGTCGCGGGCGATAGGCCTACCCACACAAGTGAGATATCATTTTTATAGGGAGACGTGGGGGAACGCTTGGTGGAAGGAAATCTGTGGCTCCCCTTAGATTCCAGAACTTTCTGCCACAGAAATGTGAGGAACATGTTTTTTTTAGCCAAATTTTGAGGTTTGCAAAGGATTCTGGGTAACAGAACCTGGTCCGAGCCACACAAGTCACCCCATCTTGTATTCCCCTAGGTCTCTAGTTTTCAGAAATGCACAGGTTTGGTAGGTTTCCCTAGGTGGCAGCTGAGCTTGAGGCCAAAATCTACAGGTAGGCACTTTGCAAAAAACAGCTCTGTTTTCTTTCAAAAAATGGGATGTGTCCACGTTGCGTTTTGGGGCGTCTTCTGTCGCGGCCGCTAGGCCTACCCACAGAAGTGAGGTATCATTTTTATCGGGAGACTTGGGGGAATGCTGGGTGGAAGGAAATGTGTGGCTCCTCTCAGATTCCAGAACTTTCTGCCACAGAAATGTGAGGAACATGTGTTTTTTTCGCCAAATTTTGAGGTTTGCAAAGGATTCTGGGTAACAGAACCTGGTCCGAGCCACAGAAGTCACCCCATCTTGGATTACCCTAGGTCTTTAGTTTTCAGAAATGCACTGGTTTGGTAGGTTTCCCTAGGGGCCGGCTTAGCTAGAGGCCAAAATCTACAGGTAGGCACTTTGCAAAAAACACCTGTTTTCTTTCAAAAAATTGGATGTGTCCACGTTGCGCTTTGGGGCGCCTCCTGTCGCGGGCGATAGGCCTACCCACACAAGTGAGATATCATTTTTATAGGGAGACGTGGGGGAACGCTGGGTGGAAGGAAATTTGTGGCTCCTCTCAGATTCTAGAACTTTCTGCCACAGAAATATGAGGAACATGTGTTTTTTTAGCCAAATTTTGAGGTTTGCAAAGGATTCTGGGTAACAGAACCTGGTCCGAGCCACACAAGTCACCCCATCTTGGATTCCCCTAGGTCTCTAGTTTTCAGAACTGCACAGGTTTGGTAGGTTTCCCTAGGTGCCGGTTGAGCTAGAGGCCAAAATCTACAGGTAGGCACTTTGCAAAAAACACCTCTGTTTTCTTTTAAAAATTTGGATGTGTCCACGTTGCGCTTTGGGGCGTTTCCTGTCGCGGGCGCTAGGCCTACCCACACAAGTGAGGTATCATTTTTATCGGGAGACTTGGGGGAACGTTGGGTGGAAGGAAATTTGTGGCTCCTCTCAGATTCCAGAACTTTCTGCCACAGAAATGTGAGGAACATGTGTTTTTTTAGCCAAATTTTGAGGTTTGCAAAGGATTCTGGGTAACAGAACCTGGTCCGAGCCAGACAAGTCACCCCATCTTGGATTCCCCTAGGTCTCTAGTTTTCAGAAATGCACAGGTTTGGTAGGTTTCCCTAGGTGCCGGCTGAGCTAGAGGCCAAAATCTACAGGTAGGCACTTTGCAAAAAACAGCTCTGTTTTCTTTCAAAAAATGGCATGTGTCCACGTTGCGTTTTGGGGTGTTTTTTGTTGGGGCCGCTAGGCCTACCCACACAAGTGAGGTATCATTTTTATCGGGAGACTTGGGGGAACGTTGGGTGGAAGGAAATTTGTGGCTCCTCTCAGATTCCAGAACTTTGTGCCACAGAAATGTGAGGAACATGTGTTTTTTTAGCCAAATTTTGAGGTTTTCAGAGGATTCTGGGTAACAGAACCTGGTCCGAGCCACACAAGTCACCCCATCTTGGATTCCCCTAGGTCTCTAGTTTTCAGAAATGCACAGGTTTGGTAGGTTTCCCTAGGTGCCGGCTGAGCTCGAGGCCAAAATCTACAGGTAGGCACTTGGCAAAAAACACCTCTGTTTTCTTTAAAAAATTTGGATGTGTCCACGTTGCGCTTTGGGGCGTTTCCTGTCCCGGGCGCTAGGCCTACCCACACAAGTGAGGTATCATTTTTATCGGGAGACTTGGGGGAACGTTGGGTGGAAGGACATTTGTGGCTCCTCTCAGATTCCAGAACTTTCTGCCACAGAAATGTGAGGAACATGTGTTTTTTTAGCCAAATTTTGAGGTTTGCAAAGGATTCTGGGTAACAGAACCTGGTCCTAGCCACACAATTCACCCCATCTTGGATTCCCCTACGTCTCTAGTTTTCAGAACTGCACAGGTTTGGCAGGTTTCCCCAGGTGCCGGCTGAGCTAGAGGCCAAAATCTACAGGTAGGCACTTTGCAAAAACACCTCTGTTTTCTTTCAAAAATTTGGATGTGTCTACGTTGCGCTTTGGGGCGTTTCCTGTCGCGGGCGCTAGGCCTACCAACACAAGTGAGGTATCATTTTTATCGGGAGACTTGGGGGAATGCTGGGTGGAAGGAAATGTGTGGCTCCTCTCAGATTCCAGAACTTTCTGCCACAGAAATGTGAGGAACATGTGTTTTTTTCGCCAAATTTTGAGGTTTGCAAAGGATTCTGGGTAACAGAACCTGGTCCGAGCCACACAAGTCACCCCATCTTGGATTACCCTAGGTCTTTAGTTTTCAGAAATGCACAGGTTTGGTAGGTTTCCCTAGGTGCCGGCTGAGCTAGAGGCCAAAATCTACAGGTAGGCACTTTGCAAAAAACACCTCTGTTTTCTTTCAAAAAATTGGATGTGTCCACGTTGCGCTTTGGGGCGCCTCCTATCGCGGGCGATAGGGCTACCCACACAAGTGAGATATCATTTTTATAGGGAGACGTGGGGGAACGCTTGGTGGAAGGAAATTTGTGGCTCCCCTTAGATTCCAGAACTTTCTGCCACAGAAATGTGAGGAACATGTATTTTTTTAGCCAAATTTTGAGGTTTGCAAAGGATTCTGGGTAACAGAACCTGGTCCGAGCCACACAAGTCACCCCATCTTGGATTCCCCTAGGTCTCTAGTTTTCAGAAATGCACAGGTTTGGTAGGTTTCCCTAGGTGCCGGCTGAGCTCGAGGCCAAAATCTACAGGTAGGCACTTTGCAAAAAACACCTCTGTTTTCTTTAAAAAATTTGGATGTGTCCACGTTGCGCTTTGGGGCGTTTCCTGTCGCGGGCGCTAGGCCTACTCACACAAGTCAGGTATCATTTTTATCGGGAGACTTAGGGGAACGTTGGGTGGAAGGAAATTTGAGGCTCCTCTCAGATTCCAGAACTTTCTGCCACAGAAATGTGAGGAACATGTGTTTTTTTAGCCAAATTTTGAGGTTTGCAAAGGATTCTGGGTAACAGAACCTGGTCAGAGCCAGACAAGTCACCCCATCTTGGATTCCCCTAGGTCTCTAGTTTTCAGAAATGCACAGGTTTGGTTGGTTTCCCTAGGTGCCGGCTGAGCTAGAGGCCAAAATCTACAGGTAGGCACTTTGCAAAAAACAGCTCTGTTTTCTTTCAAAAAATGGGATGTGTCCACGTTGCGTTTTGGGGTGTCTCTTGTCGGGCCGCTAGGCCTACCCACAGAAGTGAGGTATCATTTTTATCGGGAGACTTGGGGGAACGCTGGGTGGAAGGAAATTTGTGGCTCCTCTCAGATTCCAGAACTTTCTGCCACAGAAATGAGAGGAACATGTGTTTTTTTAGCCAAATTTTGAGGTTTGCAAAGGATTCTGGGTAACAGAACCTGGTCCGAGCCACACAAGTCACCCCATCTTGGATTCCCCTAGGTCTCTAGTTTTCAGAAATGCACAGGTTTGGTAGGTTTCCCTAGGTGCCGGCTGAGCTAGAGGCCAAAATCTACAGGTAGGCACTTTGCAAAAAACACCTCTGTTTTCTTTCAAAAAATTGGATGTGTCCACGTTGCGTTTTGGGGCGCCTCCTGTCGCGGGCGATAGGCCTACCCACACGAGTGAGATATCATTTTTATAGGGAGACTTGGGGGAACGCTTGGTGGAAGGAAATTTGTGGCTCCTCTTAGATTCCAGATCTTTCTGCCACAGAAATGTGAGGAACATGTTTATTTTTAGCCAAATTTTGAGGTTTGCAAAGGATTCTGGGTAACAGAACCTGGTCCGGGCCACACAAGTCACCCCATCTTGTATTCCCCTAGGTCTCTAGTTTTCAGAAATGCACAGGTTTGGTAGGTTTCCCTATGTGGCAGCTGAGCTTGAGGCCAAAATCTACAGGTAGGCACTTTGCAAAAAACAGCTCTGTTTTCTTTCAAAAAATGGGATGTGTCCACGTTGCGTTTTGGGGTGTCCCCTGTCGCGGCCGCTAGGCCTACCCACAGAAGTGAGGTATCATTTTTATCGGGAGACTTGGGGGAACGCTGGGTGGAAGGAAATTTGTGGCTCCTCTCAGATTCCAGAACTTTCTGCCACAGAAATATGAGGAACATGTGTTCTTTTAGCCAAATTTTGAGGTTTGCAAAGGATTCTGGGTAACAGAACCTGGTCCGAGCCACACAAGTCACCCCATCTTGGATTCCCCATGGTCTCTAGTTTTCAGAAATGCACAGGTTTGGTAGGTTTCCCCAGGTGCCGGCTGAGCTAGAGGCCAAAATCTACAGGTAGGCACTTGGCAAAAAACACCTCTGTTTTCTTTAAAAAATTTGGATGTGTCCACGTTGCGCTTTGGGGCGTTTCCTGTCCCGGGCGCTAGGCCTACCCACACAAGTGAGGTATCATTTTTATCGGGAGACTTGGGGGAACGTTGGGTGGAAGGACATTTGTGGCTCCTCTCAGATTCCAGAACTTTCTGCCACAGAAATGTGAGGAACATGTGTTTTTTTAGCCAAATTTAGAGGTTTGCAAAGGATTCTGGGTAACAGAACCTGGTCCTAGCCACACAATTCACCCCATCTTGGATTCCCCTACGTCTCTAGTTTTCAGAACTGCACAGGTTTGGCAGGTTTCCCCAGGTGCCGGCTGAGCTAGAGGCCAAAATCTACAGGTAGGCACTTTGCAAAAACACCTCTGTTTTCTTTCAAAAATTTGGATGTGTCTACGTTGCGCTTTGGGGCGTTTCCTGTCGCGGGCGCTAGGCCTACCAACACAAGTGAGGTATCATTTTTATCGGGAGACTTGGGGGAATGCTGGGTGGAAGGAAATGTGTGGCTCCTCTCAGATTCCAGAACTTTCTGCCACAGAAATGTGAGGAACATGTGTTTTTTTCGCCAAATTTTGAGGTTTGCAAAGGATTCTGGGTAACAGAACCTGGTCCGAGCCACACAAGTCACCCCATCTTGGATTACCCTAGGTCTTTAGTTTTCAGAAATGCACAGGTTTGGTAGGTTTCCCTAGGTGCCGGCTGAGCTAGAGGCCAAAATCTACAGGTAGGCACTTTGCAAAAAACACCTCTGTTTTCTTTCAAAAAATTGGATGTGTCCACGTTGCGCTTTGGGGCGCCTCCTATCGCGGGCGATAGGGCTACCCACACAAGTGAGATATCATTTTTATAGGGAGACGTGGGGGAACGCTTGGTGGAAGGAAATTTGTGGCTCCCCTTAGTTTCCAGAACTTTCTGCCACAGAAATGTGAGGAACATGTATTTTTTTAGCCAAATTTTGAGGTTTGCAAAGGATTCTGGGTAACAGAACCTGGTCCGAGCCACACAAGTCACCCCATCTTGGATTCCCCTAGGTCTCTAGTTTTCAGAAATGCACAGGTTTGGTAGGTTTCCCTAGGTGCCGGCTGAGCTCGAGGCCAAAATCTACAGGTAGGCACTTTGCAAAAAACACCTCTGTTTTCTTTAAAAAATTTGGATGTGTCCACGTTGCGCTTTGGGGCGTTTCCTGTCGCGGGCGCTAGGCCTACTCACACAAGTCAGGTATCATTTTTATCGGGAGACTTAGGGGAACGTTGGGTGGAAGGAAATTTGAGGCTCCTCTCAGATTCCAGAACTTTCTGCCACAGAAATGTGAGGAACATGTGTTTTTTTAGCCAAATTTTGAGGTTTGCAAAGGATTCTGGGTAACAGAACCTGGTCAGAGCCAGACAAGTCACCCCATCTTGGATTCCCCTAGGTCTCTAGTTTTCAGAAATGCACAGGTTTGGTTGGTTTCCCTAGGTGCCGGCTGAGCTAGAGGCCAAAATCTACAGGTAGGCACTTTGCAAAAAACAGCTCTGTTTTCTTTCAAAAAATGGGATGTGTCCACGTTGCGTTTTGGGGTGTCTCTTGTCGGGCCGCTAGGCCTACCCACAGAAGTGAGGTATCATTTTTATCGGGAGACTTGGGGGAACGCTGGGTGGAAGGAAATTTGTGGCTCCTCTCAGATTCCAGAACTTTCTGCCACAGAAATGAGAGGAACATGTGTTTTTTTAGCCAAATTTTGAGGTTTGCAAAGGATTCTGGGTAACAGAACCTGGTCCGAGCCACACAAGTCACCCCATCTTGGATTCCCCTAGGTCTCTAGTTTTCAGAAATGCACAGGTTTGGTAGGTTTCCCTAGGTGCCGGCTGAGCTAGAGGCCAAAATCTACAGGTAGGCACTTTGCAAAAAACACCTCTGTTTTCTTTCAAAAAATTGGATGTGTCCACGTTGCGTTTTGGGGCGCCTCCTGTCGCGGGCGATAGGCCTACCCACACGAGTGAGATATCATTTTTATAGGGAGACTTGGGGGAACGCTTGGTGGAAGGAAATTTGTGGCTCCTCTTAGATTCCAGATCTTTCTGCCACAGAAATGTGAGGAACATGTTTATTTTTAGCCAAATTTTGAGGTTTGCAAAGGATTCTGGGTAACAGAACCTGGTCCGGGCCACACAAGTCACCCCATCTTGTATTCCCCTAGGTCTCTAGTTTTCAGAAATGCACAGGTTTGGTAGGTTTCCCTATGTGGCAGCTGAGCTTGAGGCCAAAATCTACAGGTAGGCACTTTGCAAAAAACAGCTCTGTTTTCTTTCAAAAAATGGGATGTGTCCACGTTGCGTTTTGGGGTGTCCCCTGTCGCGGCCGCTAGGCCTACCCACAGAAGTGAGGTATCATTTTTATCGGGAGACTTGGGGGAACGCTGGGTGGAAGGAAATTTGTGGCTCCTCTCAGATTCCAGAACTTTCTGCCACAGAAATATGAGGAACATGTGTTCTTTTAGCCAAATTTTGAGGTTTGCAAAGGATTCTGGGTAACAGAACCTGGTCCGAGCCACACAAGTCACCCCATCTTGGATTCCCCTAGGTCTCTAGTTTTCAGAAATGCACAGGTTTGGTAGGTTTCCCCAGGTGCCGGCTGAGCTAGAGGCCAAAATCTACAGGTAGGCACTTTGCAAAAAACACCTCTGTTTTCTTTAAAAAATTTGGATGTGTCCACGTTGCGCTTTGGGGCGTTTCCTGTCGCGGGCGCTAGGCCTACCCACACAAGTGAGGTATAATTTTTATCGGGAGACTTGGGGCAACGTTGGGTGGAAGGAAATTTGTGGCTCCTCTCAGATTCCAGAACTTTCTGCCACAGAAATGTGAGGAACATGTGTTTTTTAGCCAAATTTTGAGGTTTGCAAAGGATTCTGAGTAACAGAACCTGGTCCTAGCCACACAATTCACCCCATCTTGGATTCCCCTAGGTCTCTAGTTTTCAGAACTGCACAGGTTTGGCAGGTTTCCCTAGGTGCCGGCTGAGCTAGAGGCCAAAATCTACAGGTAGGCACTTTGCAAAAACACCTCTGTTTTCTTTCAAAAATTTGGATGTGTCTACGTTGCGCTTTGGGGCGTTTCCTGTCGCGGGCGCTAGGCCTACCCACACAAGTGAGGTATTATTTTTATCGGGAGACTTGGGGGAATGCTGGGTGGAAGGAAATGTGTGGCTCCTCTCAGATTCCAGAACTTTCTGCCACAGAAATGTGAGGAACATGTGTTTTTTTCGCCAAATTTTGAGGTTTGCAAAGGATTCTGGGTAACAGAACCTGGTCCGAGCCACACAAGTCACCCCATCTTGGATTACCCTAGGTCTTTAGTTTTCAGAAATGCACAGGTTTGGTAGGTTTCCCTAGGGGCCGGCTGAGCTAGAGGCCAAAATCTACAGGTAGGCACTTTGCAAAAAACACCTCTGTTTTCTTTCAAAAAATTGGATGTGTCCACGTTGCGCTTTGGGGCGCCTCCTGTCGCGGGCGATAGGCCTACCCACACAAGTGAGATATCATTTTTATAGGGAGACGTGGGGGAACGCTTGGTGGAAGGAAATTTGTGGCTCCCCTTAGATTCCAGAACTTTCTGCCACAGAAATGTGAGGAACATGTTTTTTTTAGCCAAATTTTGAGGTTTGCAAAGGATTCTGGGTAACAGAACCTGGTCCGAGCCACACAAGTCACCCCATCTTGTATTCCCCTAGGTCTCTAGTTTTCAGAAATGCACAGGTTTGGTAGGTTTCCCTAGGTGGCAGCTGAGCTTGAGGCCAAAATCTACAGGTAGGCACTTTGCAAAAAACAGCTCTGTTTTCTTTCAAAAAATGGGATGTGTCCACGTTGCGTTTTGGTGTGCCTTCTGTCGCGGCCGCTAGGCCTACCCACAGAAGTGAGGTATCATTTTTATCGGGAGACTTGGGGGAACGCTGGGTGGAAGGAAATTTGTGGCTCCTCTCAGATTCTAGAACTTTCTGCCACAGAAATATGAGGAACATGTGTTTTTTTAGCCAAATTTTGAGGTTTGCAAAGGATTCTGGGTAACAGAACCTGGTCCGAGCCACACAAGTCACCCCATCTTGGATTCCCCTAGGTCTCTAGTTTTCAGAACTGCACAGGTTTGGTAGGTTTCCCTAGGTGCCGGTTGAGCTAGAGGCCAAAATCTACAGGTAGGCACTTTGCAAAAAACACCTCTGTTTTCTTTTAAAAATTTGGATGTGTCCACGTTGCGCTTTGGGGCGTTTCCTGTCGCGGGCGCTAGGCCTACCCACACAAGTGAGGTATCATTTTTATCGGGAGACTTGGGGGAACGTTGGGTGGAAGGAAATTTGTGGCTCCTCTCAGATTCCAGAACTTTCTGCCACAGAAATGTGAGGAACATGTGTTTTTTTAGCCAAATTTTGAGGTTTGCAAAGGATTCTGGGTAACAGAACCTGGTCCGAGCCAGACAAGTCACCCCATCTTGGATTCCCCTAGGTCTCTAGTTTTCAGAAATGCACAGGTATGGTAGGTTTCCCTAGGTGCCGGCTGAGCTAGAGGCCAAAATCTACAGGTAGGCACTTTGCAAAAAACAGCTCTGTTTTCTTTCAAAAAATGGCATGTGTCCACGTTGCGTTTTGGGGTGTTTTTTGTTGGGGCCGCTAGGCCTACCCACACAAGTGAGGTATCATTTTTATCGGGAGACTTGGGGGAACGTTGGGTGGAAGGAAATTTGTGGCTCCTCTCAGATTCCAGAACTTTGTGCCACAGAAATGTGAGGAACATGTGTTTTTTTAGCCAAATTTTGAGGTTTTCAGAGGATTCTGGGTAACAGAACCTGGTCCGAGCCACACAAGTCACCCCATCTTGGATTCCCCTAGGTCTCTAGTTTTCAGAAATGCACAGGTTTGGTAGGTTTCCCTAGGTGCCAGCTGAGCTCGAGGCCAAAATCTACAGGTAGGCACTTTGCAAAAAACACCTCTGTTTTCTTTAAAAAATTTGGATGTGTCCACGTTGCGCTTTGGGGCGTTTCCTGTCGTGGGCGCTAGGCCTACCCACACAAGTGAGGTATCATTTTTATCGGGAGACTTAGCGGAACGTTGGGTGGAAGGAAATTTGAGGCTCCTCTCAGATTCCAGAACTTTCTGCCACAGAAATGTGAGGAACATGTGTGTTTTTAGCCAAATTTTGAGGTTTGCAAAGGATTCTGGGTAACAGAACCTGGTCCGAGCCAGACAAGTCAACCCATCTTGGATTCCCCAAGGTCTCTAGTTTTCGGAAATGCACAGGTTTGGTCGGTTTCCCTAGGTGCCGGCTGAGCTAGAGGCCAAAATCTACAGGTAGGCACTTTGCAAAAAACAGCTCTGTTTTCTTTCAAAAAATGGGATGTGTCCACGTTGCGTTTTGGGGTGTCTCTTGTCGGGCCGCTAGGCCTACCCACAGAAGTGAGGTATCATTTTTATCGGGAGACTTGGGGGAACGCTGGGTGGAAGGAAATTTGTGGCTCCTCTCAGATTCCAGAACTTTCTGCCACAGAAATGTGAGGAACATGTGTTTTTTTAGCCAAATTTTGAGGTTTGCAAAGGATTCTGGGTAACAGAACCTGGTCCGAGCCACACAAGTCACCCCATCTTGGATTCCCCTAGTCTCTAGTTTTCAGAAATGCACAGGTTTGGTAGGTTTCCCTAGGTGCCGGCTGAGCTAGAGGCCAAAATCTACAGGTAGGCACTTTGCAAAAAACACCCTCTGTTTTCTTTCAAAAAATTGGATGTGTCCACGTTGCGTTTTGGGGCGCCTCCTGTCGCGGGCGATAGGCCTACCCACACAAGTGAGATATCATTTTTATAGGGAGACTTGGGGAAACGCTTGGTGGAAGGAAATTTGTGGCTCCTCTTAGATTCCAGATCTTTCTGCCACAGAAATGTGAGGAACATGTTTTTTTTTAACCAAATTTTGAGGTTTGCAAAGGATTCTGGGTAACAGAACCTGGTCCGGGCCACACAAGTCACCCCATCTTGTATTCCCCTAGGTCTCTAGTTTTCAGAAATGCACAGGTTTGGTAGGTTTCCCTATGTGGCAGCTGAGCTTGAGGCCAAAATCTACAGGTAGGCACTTTGCAAAAAACAGCTCTCTTTTCTTTCAAAAAATGGGATGTGTCCACGTTGCGTTTTTGGGTGTCTCCTGTCGCGGCCGCTAGGCCTACCCACAGAAGTGAGGTATAATTTTTATCGGGAGACTTGGGGGAACGCTGGGTGGAAGGAAATTTGTGGCTCCTCTCAGATTCCAGAACTTTCTGCCACAGAAATATGAGGAACATGTGTTCTTTTAGCCAAATTTTGAGGTTTGCAAAGGATTCTGGGTAACAGAACCTGGTCCGAGCCACACAAGTCACCCCATCTTGGATTCCCCTAGGTCTCTAGTTTTCAGAAATGCACAGGTTTGGTAGTTTTCCCTAGGTGCCGGCTGAGCTAGAGGCCAAAATCTACAGGTAGGCACTTTGCAAAAAACACCTCTGTTTTCTTTAAAAAATTTGGATGTGTCCACGTTGCGCTTTGGGGCGTTTCCTGTCGCGGGCGCTAGGCCTACCCACACAAGTGAGGTATCATTTTTATCGGGAGACTTGGGGGAACGTTGGGTGGAAGGAAATTTGTGGCTCCTCTCAGATTCCAGAACTTTCTGCCACAGAAATGTGAGGAACATGTGTTTTTTAGCCAAATTTTGAGGTTTGCAAAGGATTCTGAGTAACAGAACCTGGTCCTAGCCACACAATTCACCCCATCTTGGATTCCCCTAGGTCTCTAGTTTTCAGAACTTCACAGGTTTGGCAGGTTTCCCTAGGTGCCGGCTGAGCTAGAGGCCAAAATCTACAGGTAGGCACTTTGCAAAAACACCTCTGTTTTCTTTCAAAAATTTTGATGTGTCTACGTTGCGCTTTGGGGCGTTTCCTGTCGCGGGCGCTAGGCCTACCCACACAAGTGAGGTATCATTTTTATCGGGAGACTTGGGGGAATGCTGGGTGGAAGGAAATGTGTGGCTCCTCTCAGATTCCAGAACTTTCTGCCACAGAAATGTGAGGAACATGTGTTTTTTTCGCCAAATTTTGAGGTTTGCAAAGGATTCTGGGTAACAGAACCTGGTCCGAGCCACACAAGTCACCCCATCTTGGATTACCCTAGGTCTTTAGTTTTCAGAAATGCACTGGTTTGGTAGGTTTCCCTAGGGGCCGGCTGAGCTAGAGGCCAAAATCTACAGGAAGGCACTTTGCAAAAAACACCTCTGTTTTCTGTCAAAAAATTGGATGTGTCCACGTTGTGCTTTGGGGCGCCTCCTGTCGCGGGCGATAGGCCTACCCACACAAGTGAGATATCATTTTTATAGGGAGACGTGGGGGAACGCTTGGTGGAAGGAAATCTGTGGCTCCCCTTAGATTCCAGAACTTTCTGCCACAGAAATGTGAGGAACATGTTTTTTTTAGCCAAATTTTGAGGTTTGCAAAGGATTCTGGGTAACAGAACCTGGTCCGAGCCACACAAGTCACCCCATCTTGTATTCCCCTAGGTCTCTAGTTTTCAGAAATGCACAGGTTTGGTAGGTTTCCCTAGGTGGCAGCTGAGCTTGAGGCCAAAATCTACAGGTAGGCACTTTGCAAAAAACAGCTCTGTTTTCTTTCAAAAAATGGGATGTGTCCACGTTGCGTTTTGGGGCGTCTTCTGTCGCGGCCGCTAGGCCTACCCACAGAAGTGAGGTATCATTTTTATCGGGAGACTTGGGGGAATGCTGGGTGGAAGGAAATGTGTGGCTCCTCTCAGATTCCCGAACTTTCTGCCACAGAAATGTGAGGAACATGTGTTTTTTTCGCCAAATTTTGAGGTTTGCAAAGGATTCTGGGTAACAGAACCTGGTCCGAGCCACACAAGTCACCCCATCTTGGATTACCCTAGGTCTTTAGTTTTCAGAAATGCACTGGTTTGGTAGGTTTCCCTAGGGGCCGGCTGAGCTAGAGGCCAAAATCTACAGGTAGGCACTTTGCAAAAAACACCTCTGTTTTCTTTCAAAAAATTGGATGTGTCCACGTTGCGCTTTGGGGCGCCTCCTGTCGCGGGCGATAGGCCTACCCACACAAGTGAGATATCATTTTTATAGGGAGACGTGGGGGAACGCTGGGTGGAAGGAAATTTGTGGCTCCTCTCAGATTCTAGAACTTTCTGCCACAGAAATATGAGGAACATGTGTTTTTTTAGCCAAATTTTGAGGTTTGCAAAGGATTCTGGGTAACAGAACCTGGTCCGAGCCACACAAGTCACCCCATCTTGGATTCCCCTAGGTCTCTAGTTTTCAGAACTGCACAGGTTTGGTAGGTTTCCCTAGGTGCCGGTTGAGCTAGAGGCCAAAATCTACAGGTAGGCACTTTGCAAAAAACACCTCTGTTTTCTTTTAAAAATTTGGATGTGTCCACGTTGCGCTTTGGGGCGTTTCCTGTCGCGGGCGCTAGGCCTACCCACACAAGTGAGGTATCATTTTTATCGGGAGACTTGGGGGAACGTTGGGTGGAAGGAAATTTGTGGCTCCTCTCAGATTCCAGAACTTTCTGCCACAGAAATGTGAGGAACATGTGTTTTTTTAGCCAAATTTTGAGGTTTGCAAAGGATTCTGGGTAACAGAACCTGGTCCGAGCCAGACAAGTCCCCCATCTTGGATTCCCCTAGGTCTCTAGTTTTCAGAAATGCACAGGTTTGGTAGGTTTCCCTAGGTGCCGGCTGAGCTAGAGGCCAAAATCTACAGGTAGGCACTTTGCAAAAAACAGCTCTGTTTTCTTTCAAAAAATGGCATGTGTCCACGTTGCGTTTTGGGGTGTTTTTTGTTGGTGCCGCTAGGCCTACCCACACAAGTGAGGTATCATTTTTATCGGGAGACTTGGGGGAACGTTGGGTGGAAGGAAATTTGTGGCTCCTCTCAGATTCCAGAACTTTGTGCCACAGAAATGTGAGGAACATGTGTTTTTTTAGCCAAATTTTGAGGTTTTCAGAGGATTCTGGGTAACAGAACCTGGTCCGAGCCACACAAGTCACCCCATCTTGGATTCCCCTAGGTCTCTAGTTTTCAGAAATGCACAGGTTTGGTAGGTTTCCCTAGGTGCCGGCTGAGCTCGAGGCCAAAATCTACAGGTAGGCACTTGGCAAAAAACACCTCTGTTTTCTTTAAAAAATTTGGATGTGTCCACGTTGCGCTTTGGGGCGTTTCCTGTCCCGGGCGCTAGGCCTACCCACACAAGTGAGGTATCATTTTTATCGGGAGACTTGGGGGAACGTTGGGTGGAAGGACATTTGTGGCTCCTCTCAGATTCCAGAACTTTCTGCCACAGAAATGTGAGGAACATGTGTTTTTTTAGCCAAATTTTGAGGTTTGCAAAGGATTCTGGGTAACAGAACCTGGTCCTAGCCACACAATTCACCCCATCTTGGATTCCCCTACGTCTCTAGTTTTCAGAACTGCACAGGTTTGGCAGGTTTCCCCAGGTGCCGGCTGAACTAGAGGCCAAAATCTACAGGTAGGCACTTTGCAAAAACACCTCTGTTTTCTTTCAAAAATTTGGATGTGTCTACGTTGCGCTTTGGGGCGTTTCCTGTCGCGGGCGCTAGGCCTACCAACACAAGTGAGGTATCATTTTTATCGGGAGACTTGGGGGAATGCTGGGTGGAAGGAAATGTGTGGCTCCTCTCAGATTCCAGAACTTTCTGCCACAGAAATGTGAGGAACATGTGTTTTTTTCGCCAAATTTTGAGGTTTGCAAAGGATTCTGGGTAACAGAACCTGGTCCGAGCCACACAAGTCACCCCATCTTGGATTACCCTAGGTCTTTAGTTTTCAGAAATGCACAGGTTTGGTAGGTTTCCCTAGGTGCCGGCTGAGCTAGAGGCCAAAATCTACAGGTAGGCACTTTGCAAAAAACACCTCTGTTTTCTTTCAAAAAATTGGATGTGTCCACGTTGCGCTTTGGGGCGCCTCCTATCGCGGGCGATAGGGCTACCCACACAAGTGAGATATCATTTTTATAGGGAGACGTGGGGGAACGCTTGGTGGAAGGAAATTTGTGGCTCCCCTTAGATTCCAGAACTTTCTGCCACAGAAATGTGAGGAACATGTTTTTTTTTAGCCAAATTTTGAGGTTTGCAAAGGATTCTGGGTAACAGAACCTGGTCCGAGCCACACAAGTCACCCCATCTTGGATTCCCCTAGGTCTCTAGTTTTCAGAAATGCACAGGTTTGGTAGGTTTCCCTAGGTGCCGGCTGAGCTCGAGGCCAAAATCTACAGGTAGGCACTTTGCAAAAAACACCTCTGTTTTCTTTAAAAAATTTGGATGTGTCCACGTTGCGCTTTGGGGCGTTTCCTGTCGCGGGCGCTAGGCCTACTCACACAAGTCAGGTATCATTTTTATCGGGAGACTTAGGGGAACGTTGGGTGGAAGGAAATTTGAGGCTCCTCTCAGATTCCAGAACTTTCTGCCACAGAAATGTGAGGAACATGTGTTTTTTTAGCCAAATTTTGAGGTTTGCAAAGGATTCTGGGTAACAGAACCTGGTCAGAGCCAGACAAGTCACCCCATCTTGGATTCCCCTAGGTCTCTAGTTTTCAGAAATGCACAGGTTTGGTTGGTTTCCCTAGGTGCCGGCTGAGCTAGAGGCCAAAATCTACAGGTAGGCACTTTGCAAAAAACAGCTCTGTTTTCTTTCAAAAAATGGGATGTGTCCACGTTGCGTTTTGGGGTGTCTCTTGTCGGGCCGCTAGGCCTACCCACAGAAGTGAGGTATCATTTTTATCGGGAGACTTGGGGGAACGCTGGGTGGAAGGAAATTTGTGGCTCCTCTCAGATTCCAGAACTTTCTGCCACAGAAATGTGAGGAACATGTGTTTTTTTAGCCAAATTTTGAGGTTTGCAAAGGATTCTGGGTAACAGAACCTGGTCCGAGCCACACAAGTCACCCCATCTTGGATTCCCCTAGGTCTCTAGTTTTCAGAAATGCACAGGTTTGGTAGGTTTCCCTAGGTGCCGGCTGAGCTAGAGGCCAAAATCTACAGGTAGGCACTTTGCAAAAAACACCTCTGTTTTCTTTCAAAAAATTGGATGTGTCCACGTTGCATTTTGGGGCGCCTCCTGTCGCGGGCGATAGGCCTACCCACACGAGTGAGATATCATTTTTATAGGGAGACTTGGGGGAACGCTTGGTGGAAGGAAATTTGTGGCTCCTCTTAGATTCCAGATCTTTCTGCCACAGAAATGTGAGGAACATGTTTATTTTTAGCCAAATTTTGAGGTTTGCAAAGGATTCTGGGTAACAGAACCTGGTCCGGGCCACACAAGTCACCCCATCTTGTATTCCCCTAGGTCTCTAGTTTTCAGAAATGCACAGGTTTGGTAGGTTTCCCTATGTGGCAGCTGAGCTTGAGGCCAAAATCTACAGGTAGGCACTTTGCAAAAAACAGCTCTGTTTTCTTTCAAAAAATGGGATGTGTCCACGTTGCGTTTTGGGGTGTCCCCTGTCGCGGCCGCTAGGCCTACCCACAGAAGTGAGGTATCATTTTTATCGGGAGACTTGGGGGAACGCTGGGTGGAAGGAAATTTGTGGCTCCTCTCAGATTCCAGAACTTTCTGCCACAGAAATATGAGGAACATGTGTTCTTTTAGCCAAATTTTGAGGTTTGCAAAGGATTCTGGGTAACAGAACCTGGTCCGAGCCACACAAGTCACCCCATCTTGGATTCCCCTAGGTCTCTAGTTTTCAGAAATGCACAGGTTTGGTAGGTTTCCCCAGGTGCCGGCTGAGCTAAAGGCCAAAATCTACAGGTAGGCACTTTGCAAAAAACACCTCTGTTTTCTTTAAAAAATTTGGATGTGTCCACGTTGCGCTTTGGGGCGTTTCCTGTCGCGGGCGCTAGGCCTACCCACACAAGTGAGGTATAATTTTTATCGGGAGACTTGGGGCAACGTTGGGTGGAAGGAAATTTGTGGCTCCTCTCAGATTCCAGAACTTTCTGCCACAGAAATGTGAGGAACATGTGTTTTTTAGCCAAATTTTGAGGTTTGCAAAGGATTCTGAGTAACAGAACCTGGTCCTAGCCACACAATTCACCCCATCTTGGATTCCCCTAGGTCTCTAGTTTTCAGAACTGCACAGGTTTGGCAGGTTTCCCTAGGTGCCGGCTGAGCTAGAGGCCAAAATCTACAGGTAGGCACTTTGCAAAAACACCTCTGTTTTCTTTCAAAAATTTGGATGTGTCTACGTTGCGCTTTGGGGCGTTTCCTGTCGCGGGCGCTAGGCCTACCCACACAAGTGAGGTATTATTTTTATCGGGAGACTTGGGGGAATGCTGGGTGGAAGGAAATGTGTGGCTCCTCTCAGATTCCAGAACTTTCTGCCACAGAAATGTGAGGAACATGTGTTTTTTTCGCCAAATTTTGAGGTTTGCAAAGGATTCTGGGTAACAGAACCTGGTCCGAGCCACACAAGTCACCCCATCTTGGATTACCCTAGGTCTTTAGTTTTCAGAAATGCACAGGTTTGGTAGGTTTCCCTAGGGGCCGGCTGAGCTAGAGGCCAAAATCTACAGGTAGGCACTTTGCAAAAAACACCTCTGTTTTCTTTCAAAAAATTGGATGTGTCCACGTTGCGCTTTGGGGCGCCTCCTGTCGCGGGCGATAGGCCTACCCACACAAGTGAGATATCATTTTTATAGGGAGACGTGGGGGAACGCTTGGTGGAAGGAAATTTGTGGCTCCCCTTAGATTCCAGAACTTTCTGCCACAGAAATGTGAGGAACATGTTTTTTTTAGCCAAATTTTGAGGTTTGCAAAGGATTCTGGGTAACAGAACCTGGTCCGAGCCACACAAGTCACCCCATCTTGTATTCCCCTAGGTCTCTAGTTTTCAGAAATGCACAGGTTTGGTAGGTTTCCCTAGGTGGCAGCTGAGCTTGAGGCCAAAATCTACAGGTAGGCACTTTGCAAAAAACAGCTCTGTTTTCTTTCAAAAAATGGGATGTGTCCACGTTGCGTTTTGGTGTGCCTTCTGTCGCGGCCGCTAGGCCTACCCACAGAAGTGAGGTATCATTTTTATCGGGAGACTTGGGGGAACGCTGGGTGGAAGGAAATTTGTGGCTCCTCTCAGATTCTAGAACTTTCTGCCACAGAAATATGAGGAACATGTGTTTTTTTAGCCAAATTTTGAGGTTTGCAAAGGATTCTGGGTAACAGAACCTGGTCCGAGCCACACAAGTCACCCCATCTTGGATTCCCCTAGGTCTCTAGTTTTCAGAACTGCACAGGTTTGGTAGGTTTCCCTAGGTGCCGGTTGAGCTAGAGGCCAAAATCTACAGGTAGGCACTTTGCAAAAAACACCTCTGTTTTCTTTTAAAAATTTGGATGTGTCCACGTTGCGCTTTGGGGCGTTTCCTGTCGCGGGCGCTAGGCCTACCCACACAAGTGAGGTATCATTTTTATCGGGAGACTTGGGGGAACGTTGGGTGGAAGGAAATTTGTGGCTCCTCTCAGATTCCAGAACTTTCTGCCACAGAAATGTGAGGAACATGTGTTTTTTTAGCCAAATTTTGAGGTTTGCAAAGGATTCTGGGTAACAGAACCTGGTCCGAGCCAGACAAGTCACCCCATCTTGGATTCCCCTAGGTCTCTAGTTTTCAGAAATGCACAGGTTTGGTAGGTTTCCCTAGGTGCCGGCTGAGCTAGAGGCCAAAATCTACAGGTAGGCACTTTGCAAAAAACAGCTCTGTTTTCTTTCAAAAAATGGCATGTGTCCACGTTGCGTTTTGGGGTGTTTTTTGTTGGGGCCGCTAGGCCTACCCACACAAGTGAGGTATCATTTTTATCGGGAGACTTGGGGGAACGTTGGGTGGAAGGAAATTTGTGGCTCCTCTCAGATTCCAGAACTTTGTGCCACAGAAATGTGAGGAACATGTGTTTTTTTAGCCAAATTTTGAGGTTTTCAGAGGATTCTGGGTAACAGAACCTGGTCCGAGCCACACAAGTCACCCCATCTTGGATTCCCCTAGGTCTCTAGTTTTCAGAAATGCACAGGTTTGGTAGGTTTCCCTAGGTGCCGGCTGAGCTCGAGGCCAAAATCTACAGGTAGGCACTTTGCAAAAAACACCTCTGTTTTCTTTAAAAAATTTGGATGTGTCCACGTTGCGCTTTGGGGCGTTTCCTGTCGTGGGCGCTAGGCCTACCCACACAAGTGAGGTATCATTTTTATCGGGAGACTTAGCGGAACGTTGGGTGGAAGGAAATTTGAGGCTCCTCTCAGATTCCAGAACTTTCTGCCACAGAAATGTGAGGAACATGTGTGTTTTTAGCCAAATTTTGAGGTTTGCAAAGGATTCTGGGTAACAGAACCTGGTCCGAGCCAGACAAGTCAACCCATCTTGGATTCCCCAAGGTCTCTAGTTTTCGGAAATGCACAGGTTTGGTCGGTTTCCCTAGGTGCCGGCTGAGCTAGAGGCCAAAATCTACAGGTAGGCACTTTGCAAAAAACAGCTCTGTTTTCTTTCAAAAAATGGGATGTGTCCACGTTGCGTTTTGGGGTGTCTCTTGTCGGGCCGCTAGGCCTACCCACAGAAGTGAGGTATCATTTTTATCGGGAGACTTGGGGGAACGCTGGGTGGAAGGAAATTTGTGGCTCCTCTCAGATTCCAAAACTTTCTGCCACAGAAATGTGAGGAACATGTGCTTTTTTAGCCAAATTTTGAGGTTTGCAAAGGATTCTGGGTAACAGAACCTGGTCCGAGCCAGACAAGTCACCCCATCTTGGATTCCCTTAGGTCTCTAGTTTTCAGAAATGCACAGGTTTGGTAGGTTTCCCTAGGTGCCGGCTGAGCTAGAGGCCAAAATCTACAGGTAGGCACTTTGCAAAAAACACCTCTGTTTTCTTTCAAAAAATTGGATGTGTCCACGTTGCGTTTTGGGGCGCCTCCTGTCGTGGGCGATAGGCCTACCCACACAAGTGAGATATCATTTTTATAGGGAGACTTGGGGGAACGCTTGGTGGAAGGAAATTTGTGGCTCCTCTTAGATTCCAGATCTTTCTGCCACAGAAATATGAGGAACATGTTTTTTTTTAGCCAAATTTTGAGGTTTGCATAGGATTCTGGGTAACAGAACCTGGTCCGAGCCACACAAGTCACCCCATCTTGTATTCCCCTAGGTCTCTAGTTTTCAGAAATGCACAGGTTTGGTAGGTTTCCCTAGGTGGCAGCTGAGCTTGAGGCCAAAATCTACAGGTAGGCACTTTGCAAAAAACAGCTCTGTTTTCTTTCAAAAAATGGGATGTGTCCACCTTGCGTTTTGGGGTGTCTCATGTCGCGGCCGCTAGGCCTACCCACAGAAGTGAGGTATCATTTTTATCGGGAGACTTGGGGGAACGCTGGGTGGAAGGAAATTTGTGGCTCCTCTCAGATTCCAGAACTTTCTGCCACAGAAATATGAGGAACATGTGTTTTTTTAGCCAAATTTTGAGGTTTGCAAAGGATTCTGGGTAACAGAACCTGGTCCGAGCCACACAAGTCACCCCATCTTGGATTCCCCATGGTCTCTAGTTTTCAGAAATGCACAGGTTTGGTAGGTTTCCCTAGGTGCCGGCTGAGCTAGAGGCCAAAATCTACAGGTAGGCACTTTGCAAAAAACACCTCTGTTGTCTTTAAAAAATTTGGATGTGTCCACGTTGCGCTTTGGGGCGTTTCCTGTCGCGGGCGCTAGGCCTACCCACACAAGTGAGGTATCATTTTTATCGGGAGACTTGGGGGAACGTTGGGTGGAAGGAAATTTGTGGCTGCTCTCAGATTCCAGAACTTTCTGCCACAGAAATGTGAGGATCATGTGTTTTTTTAGCCAAATTTTGAGGTTTGCAAAGGATTCTGGGTAACAGAACCTGGTCCGAGCCAGACAAGTCACCCCATCTTGGATTCCCCTAGGTCTCTAGTTTTCAGAAATGCACAGGTTTGGTAGGTTTCCCTAGGTGCCGGCTGAGCTTGAGGCCAAAATCTACAGGTAGGCACTTTGCAAAAAACACCTCTGTTTTCTTTAAAAAATTTGGATGTGTCCACGTTGCGCTTTGGGGCGTTTCCTGTCGCGGGCGCTAGGCCTACCCACACAAGTGAGGTATCATTTTTATCGGGAGACTTAGCGGAACGTTGGGTGGAAGGAAATTTGAGGCTCCTCTCAGATTCCAGAACTTTCTGCCACAGAAATGTGAGGAACATGTGTTTTTTTAGCCAAATTTTGAGGTTTGCAAAGGATTCTGGGTAACAGAACCTGGTCCGAGCCAGACAAGTCAACCCATCTTGGATTCCCCAAGGTCTCTAGTTTTCAGAAATGCACAGGTTTGGTCGGTTTCCCTAGGTGCCGGCTGAGCTAGAGGCCAAAATCTACAGGTAGGCACTTTGCAAAAAACACCTCTGTTTTCTTTAAAAAATTTGGATGTGTCCACGTTGCGCTTTGGGGCGTTTCCTGTCGCGGGCGCTAGGCCTACCCACACAAGTGAGGTATCATTTTTATCGGGAGACTTAGCGGAACGTTGGGTGGAAGGAAATTTGAGGCTCCTCTCAGATTCCAGAACTTTCTGCCACAGAAATGTTAGGAACATGTGCTTTTTTAGCCAAATTTTGAGGTTTGCAAAGGATTCTGGGTAACAGAACCTGGTCCGAGCCAGACAAGTCACCCCATCTTGGATTCCCTTAGGTCTCTAGTTTTCAGAAATGCACAGCATTTGGTAGGTTTCCCTAGGTGCCGGCTGAGCTAGAGGCCAAAATCTACAGGTAGGCACTTTGCAAAAAACACCTCTGTTTTCTTTCAAAAAATTGGATGTGTCCACGTTGCGTTTTGGGGCGCCTCCTGTCGTGGGCGATAGGCCTACCCACACAAGTGAGATATCATTTTTATAGGGAGACTTGGGGGAACGCTTGGTGGAAGGAAATTTGTGGCTCCTCTTAGATTCCAGATCTTTCTGCCACAGAAATGTGAGGAACATGTTTTTTTTTAGCCAAATTTTGAGGTTTGCATAGGATTCTGGGTAACAGAACCTGGTCCGAGCCACACAAGTCACCCCATCTTGTATTCCCCTAGGTCTCTAGTTTTCAGAAATGCACATGTTTGGTAGGTTTCCCTAGGTGCCGGCTGAGCTAGAGGCCAAAATCTACAGGTAGGCACTTTGCAAAAAACAGCTCTGTTTTCTTTCAAAAAATGGGATGTGTCCACGTTGCGTTTTGGGGTGTCTCCTGTCGGGGCCGCTAGGCCTACCCACAGAAGTGAGGTATCATTTTTATCGGGAGACTTGGGGGAACGCTGGGTGGAAGGAAATTTGTGGCTCCTCTCAGATTCCAGAACTTTCTGCCACAGAAGTGTGAGGAACATGTGTTTTTTTAGCCAAATTTTTAGGTTTGCAAAGGATTCTGGGTAACAGAACCTGGTCCGAGCCACACAAGTCACCCCATCTTGGATTCCCCTAGGTCTCTAGTTTTCAGAAATGCACAGGTTTGGTAGGTTTCCCTAGGTGCCGGCTGAGGTAGAGGCCAAAATCTACAGGTAGGCACTTTGCAAAAAACACCTCTGTTTTCTTTAAAAAATTTGGATGTGTCCACGTTGCGCTTTGGGGCGTTTCCTGTCGCGGGCGCTAGGCCTACCCACACAAGTGAGGTATCATTTTTATCGGGAGACTTGGGGGAACGTTGGGTGGAAGGAAATTTGTGGCTCCTCTCAGATTCCAGAACTTTCTGCCACAGAAATGTGAGGAACATGTGTTTTTTTAGCCAAATTTTGAGGTTTGCAAAGGATTCTGGGTAACAGAACCTGGTCCGAGCCAGACAAGTCACCCCATCTTGGATTCCCCTAGGTCTCTAGTTTTCAGAAATGCACAGGTTTGGTAGGTTTCCCTAGGTGCCGGCTGAGCTAGAGGCCAAAATCTACAGGTAGGCACTTTGCAAAAAACAGCTCTGTTTTCTTTAAAAAAAATGGGATGTGTCAACGTTGCGTTTTGGGGTGTCTCCTGTCGGGGTCGCTAGGCCTACCCACAGAAGTGAGGTATCATTATTATCGGGAGACTTGGGGGAACGCTGGGTGGAAGGAAATTTGTGGCTCCTCTCAGATTCCAGAACTTTCTGCCACAGAAATGTGAGGAACATGTGTTTTTTTAGCCAAATTTTGAGGTTTGCAAAGGATTCTGGGTAACAGAACCTGGTCCGAGCCACACAAGTCAGCCCATCTTGGATTCCCCTAGGTCTCAATTTTTAGAAATGCACGGGTTTGGTAGGTTTCCCTTGGTGGCGGCTGAGCTAGATGCCAAAATCTACAGGTAGGCACTTAGCAAAAAAACCTCTGTTTTCTTTAAAAAATTTGGATGTGTCCACGTTGCGCTTTGGGGCGTTTCCTGTCGCGGGCGCTAGGCCTACCCACACAAGTGAGGTATCATTTTTATCGCGAGACTTGGGGGAACGCTGGGTGGATGGAAATTTGTGGCTCCTCTCAGATTCCAGAACTTTCTGCCACAGAAATGTGAGGAACATGTGTTTTTTTCGCCAAATTTTGAGGTTTGCAAAGGATTCTGGGTAACAGAACCTGGTCCGAGCCACACAAATCACCCCATCTTGGATTCCCCTAGGTCTCTAGTTTTCAGAAATGCACAGGTTTGGTAGGTTTCCCTAGGTGCCGGCTGAGCTAGAGGCCAAAATCTACAGGTAGGCACTTTGCAAAAAACAGCTCTGTTTTCTTTCAAAAAATGGGATGTGTCCACGTTGCGTTTTGGGGTGTCTCCTGTCGGGGCCGCTAGGCCTACCCACAGAAGTGAGGTATCATTTTTATCGGGAGACTTGGGGGAACGCTGGGTGGAAGGAAATTTGTGGCTACTCTCAGATTCCAGAACTTTCTGCCACAGAAATATGAGGAACATGTGTTTTCTTATCCAAATTTTGAGGTTTGCAAAGGATTCTGGGTAACAGAACCTGGTCCGAGCCACACAAGTCACCCCATCTTGGATTCCCCTAGGTCTCTAGATTTCAGAAATGCACAGGTTTGGTAGGTTTCCCTAGGTGCCGGCTGAGCTAGCGGCCAAAATCTACAGGTAGGCACTTTGCAAAAAACACCTCTGTTTTCTTTAAAAAATTTGGATGTGTTCACGTTGCGCTTTGGGGCGTTTCCTGTCGCGGGCGCTAGGCCTACCCACACAAGTGAGGTATCATTTTTATCGGGAGACTTGGGGGAAGGTTGGGTGGAAGGAAATTTGTGGCTCCTCTCAGATTCCAGAACTTTCTGCCACAGAAATGTGAGGAACATGTGTTTTTTTAGCCAAATGTTGAGGTTTGCAAAGGATTCTGAGTAACAAAACCTGGTCCTAGCCACACAATTCACCCCATCTTGGATTCCCCTAGGTCTCTAGTTTTCTGAACTGCACAGGTTTGGTAGGTTTCCCTAGGTGCCGGCTGAGCTAGAGGCCAAAATCTACAGGTAGGCACTTTGCAAAAACACCTCTGTTTTCTTTCAAAAATTTGGATGTGTCTACGTTGCGCTTTGGGGCGTTTCCTGTCGCGGGCGCTAGGCCTACCCACACAAGTGAGGTATCATTTTTATCGGGAGACTTGGGGGAATGCTGGGTGGAAGGAAATGTGTGGCTCCTCTCAGATTCCAGAACTTTCTGCCACAGAAATGTGAGGAACATGTGTTTTTTTCACCAAATTTTGAGGTTTGCAAAGGATTCTGGGTAACAGAACCTGGTCCGAGCCACACAAGTCACCCCATCTTGGATTACCCTAGGTCTTTAGTTTTCAGAAATGCACAGGTTTGGTGGGTTTCCCTAGGTGCCGGCTGAGCTAGAGGCCAAAATCTACAGGTAGGCACTTTGCAAAAAACACCTCTGTTTTCTTTAAAAAAATTGGATGTGTCCACGTTGCGCTTTGGGGCGCCTCCTGTCGCGGGCGATAGGCCTACCCACACAAGTGAGATATCATTTTTATAGGGAGACGTGGGGGAACGCTTGGTGGAAGGAAATTTGTGGCTCCCCTTAGATTCCAGAACTTTCTGCCACAGAAATGTGAGCAACATGTTTTTTTTTGCCAAATTTTGAGGTTTGCAAAGGATTCTGGGTAACAGAACCTGGTCCGAGCCACACAAGTCACCCCATCTTGTATTCCCCTAGGTCTCTAGTTTTCAGAAATGCACAGGTTTGGTAGGTTTCCCTAGGTGGCAGCTGAGCTTGAGGCCAAAATCTACAGGTAGGCACTTTGCAAAAAACAGCTCTGTTTTCTTTCAAAAAATGGGATGTGTCCACGTTGCGTTTTGGGGTGTCTCCTGTCGCGGCCGCTTGGCCTACCCACAGAAGGGAGGTATCATTTTTATCGGGAGACTTGGGGGAACGCTGGGTGGAAGGAAATTTGTGGCTCCTCTCAGATTCCAGAACTTTCTGCCACAGAAATGTGAGGAACATGTGTTTTTTTAGCCAAATTTTGAGGTTTGCAAAGGATTCTGGGTAACAGAACCTGGTCCGAGCCACACAAGTCACCCCATCTTGGATTCCCCTAGGTCTCTAGTTTTCAGAACTGCACAGGTTTGGTAGGTTTCCCTAGGTGCCGGTTGAGCTAGAGGCCAAAATCTACAGGTAGGCACTTTGCAAAAAACACCTCTGTTTTCTTTAAAAAATTTGGATGTGTCCACGTTGCGCTTTGGGGCGTTTCCTGTTGCGGGCGCTAGGCCTACCCACACAAGTGAGGTATCATTTTTATCGGGAGACTTGGGGGAACGTTGTGTGGAAGGAAATTTGTGGCTCCCCTTAGATTCCAGAACTTTCTGCCACAGAAATGTGTGGAACATGTGTTTTTTTAGCCAAATTTTGAGGTTTGCAAAGGATTCTGGGTAACAGAACCTGGTCCGAGCCACACAAGTCACCCCATCTTGGATTCCCCTAGGTCTCTAGTTTTCAGAAATGCACAGGTTTGGTAGGTTTCCCTAGGTGCCGGCTGAGCTAGAGGCCAAAATCTACAGGTAGGCACTTTGCAAAAAACAGCTCTGTTTTCTTTCAAAAAATGGCATGTGTCCACGTTGCGTTTTGGGGTGTCTTCTGTTGGGGCCGCTAGGCCTACCCACACAAGTGAGGTATCATTTTTATCGGGAGACTTGGGGGAACGTTGGGTGGAAGGAAATTTGTGGCTCCTCTCAGATTCCAGAACTTTGTGCCACAGAAATGTGAGGAACATGTGTTTTTTTAGCCAAATTTTGAGGTTTTCAAAGGATTCTGGGTAACAGAACCTGGTCCGAGCCACACAAGTCACCCCATCTTGGATTCCCCTAGGTCTCTAGTTTTCAGAAATGCACAGGTTTGGTAGGTTTCCCTAGGTGCCGGCTGAGCTCGAGGCCAAAATCTACAGGTAGGCACTTTGCAAAAAACACCTCTGTTTTCTTTCAAAAATTTGGATGTGTCCACGTTGCACTTTGGGGCGTTTCCTGTCGCGGGTGCTAGGCCTACCCACACAAGTGAGGTATCATTGTTATCGGGAGACTTGGGGGAACGTTGGGTGGAAGGAAATTTGTGGCTCCTCTCAGATTCCAGAACTTTCTGCCACAGAAATATGAGCAACATGTGTTTTTTTAGCCAAATTTGGAGGTTTGCAAAGGATTCTGGGTAACAGAACCTGGTCCTAGCCACACAATTCACCCCATCTTGGATTCCCCTAGGTCTCTAGTTTTTAGAACTGCACAGGTTTGGCAGGTTTCCCCAGGTGCCGGCTGAGCTAGAGGCCAAAATCTACAGGTAGGCACTTTGCAAAAACACCTCTGTTTTCTTTCAAAAATTTGGATGTGTCTACATTGCGCTTTGGGGCGTTTCCTGTCGCGGGCGCTAGGCCTACCCACACAAGTGAGGTATCATTTTTATCGGGAGACTTGGGGGAATGCTGGGTGGAAGGAAATGTGTGGCTCCTCTCAGATTCCAGAACTTTCTGCCACAGAAATGTGAGGAACATGTGTTTGTTTCGCCAAATTTTGAGGTTTGCAAAGGATTCTGGGTAACAGAACCTGGTCCGAGCCACACAAGTCACCCCATCTTGGATTACCCTAGGTCTTTAGTTTTCAGAAATGCACAGGTTTGGTAGGTTTCCCTAGGTGCCGGCTGAGCTAGAGGCCAAAATCTACAGGTAGGCACTTTGCAAAAAACACCTCTGTTTTCTTTCAAAAAATTGGATGTGTCCACGTTGCGCTTTGGGGCGCCTCCTGTCGCGGGCGATAGGCCTACCCACACAAGTGAGATATCATTTTTATGGGGAGACGTGGGGGAACGCTTGGTGGAAGGAAATTTGTGGCTCCCCTTAGATTCCAGAACTTTCTGCCACAGAAATGTGAGGAACATGTTTTTTTTTAGCCAAATTTTGAGGTTTGCAAAGGATTCTGGGTAACAGAACCTGGTCCGAGCCACACAAGTCACCCCATCTTGTATTCCCCTAGGTCTCTAGTTTTCAGAAATGCACAGGTTTGGTAGGTTTCCCTAGGTGGCAGTTGAGCTTGAGGCCAAAATCTACAGGTAGGCACTTTGCAAAAAACAGCTCTGTTTTCTTTTAAAAAATGGGATGTGTCCACGTTGCGTTTTGGGGTGTCTCCTGTCGCGGCCGCTAGGCCTACCCACAGAAGTGAGGTATCATTTTTATCGGGAGACTTGGGGGAACGCTGGGTGGAAGGAAATTTGTGGCTCCTCTCAGATTCCAGAACTTTCTGCCACAGAAATGTGAGGAACATGTGTTTTTTTAGCCAAATTTTGAGGTTTGCAAAGGATTCTGGGTAACAGAACCTGGTCCGAGCCAGACAAGTCACCCCATCTTGGATTCCCCTAGGTCTCTAGTTTTCAGAAATGCACAGGTTTGGTAGGTTTCCCTAGGTGCCGGCTGAGCTAGAGGCAAAATCTACAGGTAGGCACTTTGCAAAAAACAGCTCTGTTTTCTTTCAAAAAATGGGATGTGTCCACGGTGCGTTTTGGGGCGTCTCCTGTTGGGGCCGCTAGGCCTACCCACAGAAGTGAGGTATCATTTTTATCGGGAGACTTGGGGGAACGTTGGGTGGAAGGAAATTTGTGGCTCCTCTCAGATTCCAGAACTTTGTGCCACAGAAATGTGAGGAACATGTGTTTTTTTAGCCAAATTTTGAGGTTTTCAAAGGATTCTGGGTAACAGAACCTGGTCCGAGCCACACAAGTCACCCCATCTTGGATTCCCCTAGGTCTCTAGTTTTCAGAAATGCACAGGTTTGGTAGGTTTCCCTAGGTGCCGGCTGAGCTCGAGGCCAAAATCTACAGGTAGGCACTTTGCAAAAAACACCTCTGTTTTCTTTCAAAAATTTGGATGTGTCCACGTTGCACTTTGGGGCGTTTCCTGTCGCGGGTGCTAGGCCTACCCACACAAGTGAGGTATCATTGTTATCGGGAGACTTGGGGGAACGTTGGGTGGAAGGAAATTTGTGGCTCCTCTCAGATTCCAGAACTTTCTGCCACAGAAATATGAGCAACATGTGTTTTTTTAGCCAAATTTGGAGGTTTGCAAAGGATTCTGGGTAACAGAACCTGGTCCTAGCCACACAATTCACCCCATCTTGGATTCCCCTAGGTCTCTAGTTTTTAGAACTGCACAGGTTTGGCAGGTTTCCCCAGGTGCCGGCTGAGCTAGAGGCCAAAATCTACAGGTAGGCACTTTGCAAAAACACCTCTGTTTTCTTTCAAAAATTTGGATGTGTCTACATTGCGCTTTGGGGCGTTTCCTGTCGCGGGCGCTAGGCCTACCCACACAAGTGAGGTATCATTTTTATCGGGAGACTTGGGGGAATGCTGGGTGGAAGGAAATGTGTGGCTCCTCTCAGATTCCAGAACTTTCTGCCACAGAAATGTGAGGAACATGTGTTTGTTTCGCCAAATTTTGAGGTTTGCAAAGGATTCTGGGTAACAGAACCTGGTCCGAGCCACACAAGTCACCCCATCTTGGATTACCCTAGGTCTTTAGTTTTCAGAAATGCACAGGTTTGGTAGGTTTCCCTAGGTGCCGGCTGAGCTAGAGGCCAAAATCTACAGGTAGGCACTTTGCAAAAAACACCTCTGTTTTCTTTCAAAAAATTGGATGTGTCCACGTTGCGCTTTGGGGCGCCTCCTGTCGCGGGCGATAGGCCTACCCACACAAGTGAGATATCATTTTTATGGGGAGACGTGAGGGAACGCTTGGTGGAAGGAAATTTGTGGCTCCCCTTAGATTCCAGAACTTTCTGCCACAGAAATGTGAGGAACATGTTTTTTTTTAGCCAAATTTTGAGGTTTGCAAAGGATTCTGGGTAACAGAACCTGGTCCGAGCCACACAAGTCACCCCATCTTGTATTCCCCTAGGTCTCTAGTTTTCAGAAATGCACAGGTTTGGTAGGTTTCCCTAGGTGGCAGTTGAGCTTGAGGCCAAAATCTACAGGTAGGCACTTTGCAAAAAACAGCTCTGTTTTCTTTTAAAAAATGGGATGTGTCCACGTTGCGTTTTGGGGTGTCTCCTGTCGCGGCCGCTAGGCCTACCCACAGAAGTGAGGTATCATTTTTATCGGGAGACTTGGGGGAACGCTGGGTGGAAGGAAATTTGTGGCTCCTCTCAGATTCCAGAACTTTCTGCCACAGAAATGTGAGGAACATGTGTTTTTTTAGCCAAATTTTGAGGTTTGCAAAGGATTCTGGGTAACAGAACCTGGTCCGAGCCAGACAAGTCACCCCATCTTGGATTCCCCTAGGTCTCTAGTTTTCAGAAATGCACAGGTTTGGTAGGTTTCCCTAGGTGCCGGCTGAGCTAGAGGCAAAATCTACAGGTAGGCACTTTGCAAAAAACAGCTCTGTTTTCTTTCAAAAAATGGGATGTGTCCACGGTGCGTTTTGGGGCGTCTCCTGTTGGGGCCGCTAGGCCTACCCACAGAAGTGAGGTATCATTTTTATCGGGAGACTTGGGGGAACGCTGGGTGGAAGGAAATTTGTGGCTCCTCTCAGATTCCAGAACTTTGTGCCACAGAAATGTGAGGAACATGTGTTTTTTTAGCCAAATTTTGAGGTTTGCAAAGGATTCTGGGTAACAGAACCTGGTCCTAGCCACACAAGTCACCCCATCTTGGATTCCCCTAGGTATCTATTTTTCAGAACTGCACAGGTTTGGCAGGTTTCCCTAGGTGCCGGCTGAGCTAGAGGCCAAAATCTACAGGTAGGCACTTTGCAAAAAACAGCTCTGTTTTCTTTAAAAAATGTGGATGTGTCCACGTTGCGCTTTGGGGCGTTTCCTGTCGTGGGCGCTAGGCCTACCCACACAAGTGAGGTATCATTTTTATCGGGAGACTTGGGGGAACGTTGGGTGGAAGGAAATTTGTGGCTCCTCTCAGATTCCAGAACTTTCTGCCACAGAAATGTGAGGAACATGTGTTTTTTTAGCCAAATTTTGAGGTTTGCAAAGGATTCTGGGTAACAGAACCTGGTCCTAGCCACACAATTCACCCCATCTTGGATTCCCCTAGGTCTCTAGTTTTCAGAACTGCACAGGTTTGGCAGGTTTCCCCAGGTGCCGGCTGAGCTAGAGGCCAAAATCTACAGGTAGGCACTTTGCAAAAACACCTCTGTTTACTTTCAAAAATTTGGATGTGTCTACGTTGCGCTTTGGGGCGTTTCCTGTCGCGGGCGCTAGGCCTACCCACACAAGTGAGGTATCATTTTTATCGGGAGACTTGGGGGAATGCTGGGTGGAAGGAAATGTGTGGCTCCTCTCAGATTCCAGAACTTTCTGCCACAGAAATGTGAGGAACATGTGTTTTTTTCGCCAAATTTTGAGGTTTGCAAAGGATTCTGGGTAACAGAACCTGGTCCGAGCCACACAAGTCACCCCATCTTGGATTACCCTAGGTCTTTAGTTTTCAGAAATGCACAGGTTTGGTAGGTTTCCCTAGGTGCCGGCTGAGCTAGAGGCCAAAATCTACAGGTAGGCACTTTGCAAAAAACACCTCTGTTTTCTTTCAAAAAATTGGATGTGTCCACGTTGCGCTTTGGGGCGCCTCCTGTCGCGGGCGATAGGCCTAAGAACACAAGTGAGATATCATTTTTATAGGGAGACGTGGGGGAACGCTTGGTGGAAGGAAATTTGTGGCACCCCTTAGATTCCAGAACTTTCTGCCACAGAAATGAGAGGAACATATTTTTTTTTAGCCAAATTTTGAGGTTTGCAAAGGATTCTGGGTAACAGAACCTGGTCCGAGCCACACAAGTCACCCCATCTTGGATTCCCCTAGGTCTCTAGTTTTCAGAAATGCACAGGTTTGGTAGGTTTCCCTAGGTGCCGGCTGAGCTCGAGGCCAAAATCTACAGGTAGGCACTTTGCAAAAAACACCTCTGTTTTCTTTAAAAAATTTGGATGTGTCCACGTTGCGCTTTTGGGCGTTTCCTGTCGCGGGCGCTAGGCCTACCCACACAAGTGAGGTATCATTTTTATCGGGAGACTTGGGGGAACGTTGGGTGGAAGGAAATTTGTGGCTCCTCTCAGATTCCAGAACTTTCTGCCACAGAAATGTGAGGAACATGTGTTTTTTTAGCCAAATTTTGAGGTTTGCAAAGGATTCTGGGTAACAGAACCTGGTCCGAGCCACACAAGTCACCCCATCTTGGATTCCCCTAGGTCTCTAGTTTTCAGAAATGCACAGGTTTGGTAGGTTTCCCTAGGTGCCGGCTGAGCTAGAGGCCAAAATCTACAGGTAGGCACTTTGCAAAAAACAGCTCTGTTTTCTTTTAAAAAATGGCATGTGTCCACGTTGCGTTTTGGGGTGTCTTCTGTTGGGGCCGCCAGGCCTACCCACACAAGTGAGGTATCATTTTTACCGGGAGACTTGGGGGAACGTTGGGTGGAAGGAAATTTGTGGCTCCTCTCAGATTCCAGAACTTTGTGCCACAGAAATGTGAGGAACATGTGTTTTTTAAGCCAAATTTTGAGGTTTTCAAAGGATTCTGGGTAACAGAACCTGGTCCGAGCCACACAAGTCACCCCATCTTGGATTCCCCTAGGTCTCTAGTTTTCAGAAATGCACAGGTTTGGTAGGTTTCCCTAGGTGCCGGCTGAGCTCGAGGCCAAAATCTACAGGTAGGCACTTTGCAAAAAACACCTCTGTTTTCTTTCAAAAATTTGGATGTGTCCACGTTGCACTTTGGGGCGTTTCCTGTCGCGGGTGCTAGGCCTACCCACACAAGTGAGGTATCATTTTTATCGGGAGACTTGGGGGAATGTTGGGTGGAAGGAAATGTGTGGCTCCTCTCAGATTCCAGAACTTTCTGCCACAGAAATGTGAGGAACATGTGTTTTTTTCGCCAAATTTTGAGGTTTGCAAAGGATTCTGGGTAACAGAACCTGGTCCGAGCCACACAAGTCACCCCATCTTGGATTACCCTAGGTCTTTAGTTTTCAGAAATGCACAGGTTTGGTAGGTTTCCCTAGGTGCCGGCTGAGCTAGAGGCCAAAATCTACAGGTAGGCACTTTGCAAAAAACACCTCTGTTTTCTTTAAAAAAATTGGATGTGTCCACGTTGCGCTTTGGGGCGCCTCCTGACGCGGGCGATAGGCCTACCCACACAAGTGAGATATCATTTTTATGGGGTGACGTGGGGGAACGCTTGGTGGAAGGAAATTTGTGGCTCCCCTTAGATTCCAGAACTTTCTGCCACAGAAATGTGAGGAACATGTTATTTTTTAGCCAAATTTTGAGGTTTGCAAAGGATTCTGGGTAACAGAACCTGGTCCGAGCCACACAAGTCACCCCATCTTGTATTCCCCTAGGTCTCTAGTTTTCAGAAATGCACAGGTTTGGTAGGTTTCCCTAGGTGGCAGTTGAGCTTGAGGCCAAAATCTACAGGTAGGCACTTTGCAAAAAACAGCTCTGTTTTCTTTAAAAAAATGGGATGTGTCCACGTTGCGTTTCGGGGTGTCCCCTGTCGCAGCCGCTAGGCCTACCCACAGAAGTGAGGTATCATTTTTATCGGGAGACTTGGGGGAACGCTGGGTGGAAGGAAATGTGTGGCTCCTCTCAGATTCCAGAACTTTCTGCCACAGAAATGTGAGGAACATGTGTTTTTTTAGCCAAATTTTGAGGTTTGCAAAGGATTCTGGGTAACAGAACCTGGTCCGAGCCAGACAAGTCACCCCATCTTGGATTCCCCTAGGTCTGTAGTTTTCAGAAATGCACAGGTTTGGTAGGTTTCCCTAGGTGCCGGCTGAGCTAGAGGCAAAATCTACAGGTAGGCACTTTGCAAAAAACAGCTCTGTTTTCTTTCAAAAAATGGGATGTGTCCACGGTGCGTTTTGGGGTGTCTCCTGTTGGGGCCGCTAGGCCTACCCACAGAAGTGAGGTATCATTTTTATCGGGAGACTTGGGGGAACGCTGGGTGGAAGGAAATTTGTGGCTCCTCTCAGATTCCAGAACTTTGTGCCACAGAAATGTGAGGAACATGTGTTTTTTTAGCCAAATTTTGAGGTTTTCAAAGGATTCTGGGTAACAGAACCTGGTCCGAGCCACCCAAGTCACCCCATCTTGGATTCCCCTAGGTCTCTAGTTTTCAGAAATGCACAGGTTTGGTAGGTTTCCCTAGGTGCCGGCTGAGCTCGAGGCCAAAATCTACAGGTAGGCACTTTGCAAAAAACACCTCTGTTTTCTTTTTAAAATTTGGATGTGTCCACGTTGCGCTTTGGGGAGTTTCCTGTCGCGGGCGCTAGGCCTACCCACACAAGTGAGGTATAATTTTTATCGGGAGACTTAGGGGAACGTTGGGTGGAAGGAAATTTGTGGCTCCTCTCAGATTCCAGAACTTCTTGCCACAGAAATGTGAGGAACATGTGTTTTTTTAGCCAAATTTTGAGGTTTGCAAAGGATTCTGGGTAACAGAACCTGGTCCGAGCCAGACAAGTCACCCCATCTTGGATTCCCCTAGGTCTCTAGTTTTCAGAAATGCACAGGTTTGGTAGGTTTCCCTAGGTGCCGGCTGAGCTAGAGGACAAAATCTACATGTAGGCACTTTGCAAAAAACACCTCTGTTTTCTTTCAAAAAATTGGATGTGTCCACGTTGCGTTTTGGGGCGCCTCCTGTCGTGGGCGATAGGCCTACCCACACAAGTGAGATATCATTTTTATAGGGAGACTTGGGGGAACGCTTGGTGGAAGGAAATTTGTGGCTCCTCTTAGATTCCAGAACTTTCTGCCACAGAAATGTGAGGAACATGTGTTTTTTTAGCCAAATTTTGAGGTTTGCAAAGGATTCTGGGTAACAGAACCTGGTCCTAGCCACACAATTCACCCCATCTTGGATTCCCCTAGGTCTCTAGATTTCAGAACTGCACAGGTTTGGCAGGTTTCCCCAGGTGCCGGCTGAGCTAGAGGCCAAAATCTACAGGTAGGCACTTTGCAAAAACACCTCTGTTTTCTTTCAAAAATTTGGATGTGTCTACGTTGCGCTTTGGGGCATTTCCTGTCGCGGGCGCTAGGCCTACCCACACAAGTGAGGTATCATTTTTATCGGGAGACTTGGGGGAATGCTGGGTGGAAGGAAATGTGTGGCTCCTCTCAGATTCCAGAACTTTCTGCCACAGAAATGTGAGGAACATGTGTTTTTTTAGCCAAATTTTGAGGTTTGCAAAGGATTCTGGGTAACAGAACCTGGTCCGAGCCAGACAAGTCACCCCATCTTGGATTCCCCTAGGTCTCTAGTTTTCAGAAAAGCTCAGGTTTGGTAGGTTTCCCTAGGTGCCGGCTGAGCTAGAGGCCAAAATCTACAGGTAGGCACTTTGCAAAAAACAGCTCTGTTTTCTTTAAAAAATTTGGATGTGTCCACGTTGCGCTTTGGGGCGTTTCCTGTCCCGGGCGCTAGGCCTACCCACACAAGTGAGGTATCATTTTTATCGGGAGACTTGGGGGAACGTTGGGTGGAAGGAAATTTGTGGCTCCTCTCAGATTCCAGAACTTTCTGCCACAGAAATGTGAGGAACATGTGTTTTTTTTAGCCAAATTTTGAGGTTTGCAAAGGATTCTGGGTAACAGAACCTGGTCCAAGCCACACAATTCACCCCATCTTGGATTCCCCTACGTCTCTAGTTTTCAGAACTGCACAGGTTTGGCAGGTTTCCCCAGGTGCCGGCTGAGCTAGAGGCCAAAATCTACAGGTAGGCACTTTGCAAAAACACCTCTGTTTTCTTTCAAAAATTTGGATGTGTCTACGTTGCGCTTTCGGGCGTTTCCTGTCCCGGGCGCTAGGCCTACCCACACAAGTGAGGTATCATTTTTATCGGGAGACTTGGGGGAACGTTGGGTGGAAGGACATTTGTGGCTCCTCTCAGATTCCAGAACTTTCTGCCACAGAAATGTGAGGAACATGTGTTTTTTTAGCCAAATTTTGAGGTTTGCAAAGGATTCTGGGTAACGGAACCTGGTCCTAGCCACACAATTCACCCCATCTTGGATTCCCCTACGTCTCTAGTTTTCAGAACTGCACAGGTTTGGCAGGTTTCCCCAGGTGCCGGCTGAGCTAGAAGCCAAAATCTACAGGTAGGCACTTTGCAAAAACACCTCTGTTTTCTTTCAAAAATTTGGATGTGTCTACGTTGCGCTTTGGGGCGTTTCCTGTCGCGGGCGCTAGGCCTACCAACACAAGTGAGGTATCATTTTTATCGGGAGACTTGGGGGAATGCTGGGTGGAAGGAAATGTGTGGCTCCTCTCAGATTCCAGAACTTTCTGCCACAGAAATGTGAGGAACATGTGTTTTTTTCGCCAAATTTTGAGGTTTGCAAAGGATTCTGGGTAACAGAACCTGGTCCGAGCCACACAAGTCACCCCATGTTGGATTACCCTAGGTCTTTAGTTTTCAGAAATGCACAGGTTTGGTAGGTTTCCCTAGGTGCCGGCTGAGCTAGAGGCCAAAATCTACAGGTAGGCACTTTGCAAAAAACACCTCTGTTTTCTTTCAAAAAATTGGATGTGTCCACGTTGCGCTTTGGGGCGCCTCCTGTCGCGTGCGATAGGCCTACCCACACAAGTGAGATTTCATTTTTATAGGGAGACGTGGGGGAACGCTTGGTGGAAGGAAATTTGTGGCTCCCCTTAGATTCCAGAACTTTCTGCCACAGAAATGTGAGGAACATGTTTTTTTTTAGCCAAATTTTGAGGTTTGCAAAGGATTCTGGGTAACAGAACCTGGTCCGAGCCACACAAGTCACCCCATCTTGGATTCCCCTAGGTCTCTAGTTTTCAGAAATGCACAGGTTTGGTAGGTTTCCCTAGGTGCCGGCTGAGCTCGAGGCCAAAATCTACAGGTAGGCACTTTGCAAAAAACACCTCTGTTTTCTTTCAAAAATTTGGATGTGTCTACGTTGCGCTTTGGGGCGTTTCCTGTCGCGGGCGCTAGGCCTACCAACACAAGTGAGGTATCATTTTTATCGGGAGACTTGGGGGAATGCTGGGTGGAAGGAAATGTGTGGCTCCTCTCAGATTCCAGAACTTTCTGCCACAGAAATGTGAGGAACATGTGTTTTTTTCGCCAAATTTTGAGGTTTGCAAAGGATTCTGGGTAACAGAACCTGGTCCGAGCCACACAAGTCACCCCATCTTGGATTACCCTAGGTCTTTAGTTTTCAGAAATGCACAGGTTTGGTAGGTTTCCCTAGGTGCCGGCTGAGCTAGAGGCCAAAATCTACAGGTAGGCACTTTGCAAAAAACACCTCTGTTTTCTTTCAAAAAATTGGATGTGTCCACGTTGCGCTTTGGGGCGCCTCCTGTCGCGGGCGATAGGCCTACCCACACAAGTGAGATATCATTTTTATAGGGAGACGTGGGGGAACGCTTGGTGGAAGGAAATTTGTGGCTCCCCTTAGATTCCAGAACTTTCTGCCACAGAAATGTGAGGAACATGTTTTTTTTTAGCCAAATTTTGAGGTTTGCAAAGGATTCTGGGTAACAGAACCTGGTCCGAGCCACACAAGTCACCCCATCTTGGATTCCCCTAGGTCTCTAGTTTTCAGAAATGCACAGGTTTGGTAGGTTTCCCTAGGTGCCGGCTGAGCTCGAGGCCAAAATCTACAGGTAGGCACTTTGCAAAAAACACCTCTGTTTTCTTTAAAAAATTTGGATGTGTCCACGTTGCGCTTTGGGGCGTTTCCTGTCGCGGGCGCTAGGCCTACTCACACAAGTGAGGTATCATTTTTATCGGGAGACTTAGGGGAACGTTGGGTGGAAGGAAATTTGAGGCTCCTCTCAGATTCCAGAACTTTCTGCCACAGAAATGTGAGGAACATGTGTTTTTTTAGCCAAATTTTGAGGTTTGCAAAGGATTCTGGGTAACAGAACCTGGTCAGAGCCAGACAAGTCACCCCATCTTGGATTCCCCTAGGTCTCTAGTTTTCAGAAATGCACAGGTTTGGTAGGTTTCACTAGGTGCCGGCTGAGCTAGAGGCCAAAATCTACAGGTAGGCACTTTGCAAAAAACAGCTCTGTTTTCTTTCAAAAAATGGGATGTGTCAACGTTGCGTTTTGGGGTGTGTCTTGTCAGGCCGCTAGGCCTACCCACAGAAGTGAGGTATCATTTTTATCGGGAGACTTGGGGGAACGCTGGGTGGAAGGAAATTTGTGGCTCCTCTCAGATTCCAGAACTTTCTGCCACAGAAATGTGAGGAACATGTGTTTTTTTAGCCAAATTTTGAGGTTTGCAAAGGATTCTGGGTAACAGAACCTGGTCCGAGCCAGACAAGTCACCCCATCTTAGATTCCCCTAGGTCTCTAGTTTTCAGAAATGCACAGGTTTGGTAGGTTTCCCTAGGTGCCGGCTGAGCTAGAGGCCAAAATCTACAGGTAGGCACTTTGCAAAAAACACCTCTGTTTTCTTTCAAAAAATTGGATGTGTCCACGTTGCGTTTTGGGGCGCCTCCTGTCGCGGGCGATAGGCCTACCCACACAAGTGAGATATCATTTTTATAGGGAGACTTGGGGGAACGCTTGGTGGAAGGAAATTTGTGGCTCCTCTTAGATTCCAGATCTTTCTGCCACAGAAATGTGAGGAACATGTTTTTTTTTAGCCAAATTTTGAGGTTTGCAAAGGATTCTGGGTAACAGAACCTGGTCCGGGCCACACAAGTCACCCCATCTTGTATTCCCCTAGGTCTCTAGTTTTCAGAAATGCACAGGTTTGGTAGGTTTCCCTATGTGGCAGCTGAGCTTGAGGCCAAAATCTACAGGTAGGCACTTTGCAAAAAACAGCTCTCTTTTCTTTCAAAAAATGGGATGTGTCCACGTTGCGTTTTGGGGTGTCCCCTGTCGCGGCCGCTAGGCCTACCCACAGAAGTGAGGTATCATTTTTATCGGGAGACTTGGGGGAACGCTGGGTGGAAGGAAATTTGTGGCTCCTCTCAGATTCCAGAACTTTCTGCCACAGAAATATGAGGAACATGTGTTCTTTTAGCCAAATTTTGAGGTTTGCAAAGGATTCTGGGTAACAGAACCTGGTCCGAGCCACACAAGTCACCCCATCTTGGATTCCCCTAGGTCTCTAGTTTTCAGAAATGCACAGGTTTGGTAGTTTTCCCTAGGTGCCGGCTGAGCTAGAGGCCAAAATCTACAGGTAGGCACTTTGCAAAAAACACCTCTGTTTTCTTTAAAAAATTTTGATGTGTCCACGTTGCGCTTTGGGGCGTTTCCTGTCGCGGGCGCTAGGCCTACCCACACAAGTGAGGTATCATTTTTATCGGGAGACTTGGGGGAACGTTGGGTGGAAGGAAATTTGTGGCTCCTCTCAGATTCCAGAAATTTCTGCCACAGAAATGTGAGGAACATGTGTTTTTTAGCCAAATTTTGAGGTTTGCAAAGGATTCTGAGTAACAGAACCTGGTCCTAGCCACACAATTCACCCCATCTTGGATTCCCCTAGGTCTCTAGTTTTCAGAACTGCACAGGTTTGGCAGGTTTCCCTAGGTGCCGGCTGAGCTAGAGGCCAAAATCTACAGGTAGGCACTTTGCAAAAACACCTCTGTTTTCTTTCAAAAATTTGGATGTGTCTACGTTGCGCTTTGGGGCGTTTCCTGTCGCGGGCGCTAGGCCTACCCACACAAGTGAGGTATCATTTTTATCGGGAGACTTGGGGGAATGCTGGGTGGAAGGAAATGTGTGGCTCCTCTCAGATTCCAGAACTTTCTGCCACAGAAATGTGAGGAACATGTGTTTTTTTCGCCAAATTTTGAGGTTTGCAAAGGATTCTGGGTAACAGAACCTGGTCCGAGCCACACAAGTCACCCCATCTTGGATTACCCTAGGTCTTTAGTTTTCAGAAATGCACTGGTTTGGTAGGTTTCCCTAGGGGCCGGCTGAGCTAGAGGCCAAAATCTACAGGTAGGCACTTTGCAAAAAACACCTCTGTTTTCTTTCAAAAAATTGGATGTGTCCACGTTGCGCTTTGGGGCGCCTCCTGTCGCGGGCGATAGGCCTACCCACACAAGTGAGATATCATTTTTATAGGGAGACGTGGGGGAACGCTTGGTGGAAGGAAATTTGTGGCTCCCCTTAGATTCCAGAACTTTCTGCCACAGAAATGTGAGGAACATGTTTTTTTTAGCCAAATTTTGAGGTTTGCAAAGGATTCTGGGTAACAGAACCTGGTCCGAGCCACACAAGTCACCCCATCTTGTATTCCCCTAGGTCTCTAGTTTTCAGAAATGCACAGGTTTGGTAGGTTTCCCTAGGTGGCAGCTGAGCTTGAGGCCAAAATCTACAGGTAGGCACTTTGCAAAAAACAGCTCTGTTTTCTTTCAAAAAATGGGATGTGTCCACGTTGCGTTTTGGGGCGTCTTCTGTCGCGGCCGCTAGGCCTACCCACAGAAGTGAGGTATAATTTTTATCGGGAGACTTGGGGGAACGCTGGGTGGAAGGAAATTTGTGGCTCCTCTCAGATTACAGAACTTTCTGCCACAGAAATGTGAGGAACATGTGTTTTTTTAGCCAAATTTTGAGGTTTGCAAAGGATTCTGGGTAACAGAACCTGGTCCGAGCCAGACAAGTCACCCCATCTTGGATTCCCCTAGGTCTCTAGTTTTCAGAAATGCACAGGTTTGGTAGGTTTCCCTAGGTGCCGGCTGAGCTAGAGGCCAAAATCTACAGGTAGGCACTTTGCAAAAAACAGCTCTGTTTTCTTTCAAAAAATGGCATGTGTCCACGTTGCGTTTTGGGGTGTTTTTTGTTGGGGCCGCTAGGCCTACCCACACAAGTGAGGTATCATTTTTATCGGGAGACTTGGGGGAACGTTGGGTGGAAGGAAATTTGTGGCTCCTCTCAGATTCCAGAACTTTGTGCCACAGAAATGTGAGGAACATGTGTTTTTTTAGCCAAATTTTGAGGTTTTCAGAGGATTCTGGGTAACAGAACCTGGTCCGAGCCACACAAGTCACCCAATCTTGGATTCCCCTAGGTCTCTAGTTTTCAGAAATGCACAGGTTTGGTAGGTTTCCCTAGGTGCCGGCTGAGCTCGAGGCCAAAATCTACAGGTAGGCACTTGGCAAAAAACACCTCTGTTTTCTTTAAAAAATTTGGATGTGTCCACGTTGCGCTTTGGGGCGTTTCCTGTCCCGGGCGCTAGGCCTACCCACACAAGTGAGGTATCATTTTTATCGGGAGACTTGGGGGAACGTTGGGTGGAAGGACATTTGTGGCTCCTCTCAGATTCCAGAACTTTCTGCCACAGAAATGTGAGGAACATGTGTTTTTTTAGCCAAATTTTGAGGTTTGCAAAGGATTCTGGGTAACAGAACCTGGTCCTAGCCACACAATTCACCCCATCTTGGATTCCCCTACGTCTCTAGTTTTCAGAACTGCACAGGTTTGGCAGGTTTCCCCAGGTGCCGGCTGAGCTAGAGGCCAAAATCTACAGGTAGGCACTTTGCAAAAACACCTCTGTTTTCTTTCAAAATTTTGGATGTGTCTACGTTGCGCTTTGGGGCGTTTCCTGTCGCGGGCGCTAGGCCTACCAACACAAGTGAGGTATCATTTTTATCGGGAGACTTGGGGGAATGCTGGGTGGAAGGAAATGTGTGGCTCCTCTCAGATTCCAGAACTTTCTGCCACAGAAATGTGAGGAACATGTGTTTTTTTCGCCAAATTTTGAGGTTTGCAAAGGATTCTGGGTAACAGAACCTGGTCCGAGCCACACAAGTCACCCCATCTTGGATTACCCTAGGTCTTTAGTTTTCAGAAATGCACAGGTTTGGTAGGTTTCCCTAGGTGCCGGCTGAGCTAGAGGCCAAAATCTACAGGTAGGCACTTTGCAAAAAACACCTCTGTTTTCTTTCAAAAAATTGGATGTGTCCACGTTGCGCTTTGGGGCGCCTCCTATCGCGGGCGATAGGCCTACCCACACAAGTGAGATATCATTTTTATAGGGAGACGTGGGGGAACGCTTGGTGGAAGGAAATTTGTGGCTCCCCTTAGATTCCAGAACTTTCTGCCACAGAAATGTGAGGAACATGTTTTTTTTTAGCCAAATTTTGAGGTTTGCAAAGGATTCTTGGTAACAGAACCTGGTCCGAGCCACACAAGTCACCCCATCTTGGATTCCCCTAGGTCTCTAGTTTTCAGAAATGCACAGGTTTGGTAGGTTTCCCTAGGTGCCGGCTGAGCTCGAGGCCAAAATCTACAGGTAGGCACTTTGCAAAAAACACCTCTGTTTTCTTTAAAAAATTTGGATGTGTCCACGTTGCGCTTTGGGGCGTTTCCTGTCGCGGGCGCTAGGCCTACTCACACAAGTCAGGTATCATTTTTATCGGGAGACTTAGGGGAACGTTGGGTGGAAGGAAATTTGAGGCTCCTCTCAGATTCCAGAACTTTCTGCCACAGAAATGTGAGGAACATGTGTTTTTTTAGCCAAATTTTGAGGTTTGCAAAGGATTCTGGGTAACAGAACCTGGTCAGAGCCAGACAAGTCACCCCATCTTGGATTCCCCTAGGTCTCTAGTTTTCAGAAATGCACAGGTTTGGTTGGTTTCCCTAGGTGCCGGCTGAGCTAGAGGCCAAAATCTACAGGTAGGCACTTTGCAAAAAACAGCTCTGTTTTCTTTAAAAAAATGGGATGTGTCCACGTTGCGTTTTGGGGTGTCTCTTGTCGGGCCGCTAGGCCTACCCACAGAAGTGAGGTATCATTTTTATCGGGAGACTTGGGGGAACGCTGGGTGGAAGGAAATTTGTGGCTCCTCTCAGATTCCAGAACTTTCTGCCACAGAAATGTGAGGAACATGTGTTTTTTTAGCCAAATTTTGAGGTTTGCAAAGGATTCTGGGTAACAGAACCTGGTCCGAGCCACACAAGTCACCCCATCTTGGATTCCCCTAGGTCTCTAGTTTTCAGAAATGCACAGGTTTGGTAGGTTTCCCTAGGTGCCGGCTGAGCTAGAGGCCAAAATCTACAGGTAGGCACTTTGCAAAAAACACCTCTGTTTTCTTTAAAAAAATTGGATGTGTCCACGTTGCGTTTTGGGGCGCCTCCTGCCGCGGGCGATAGGCCTACCCACACAAGTGAGATATCATTTTTATAGGGAGACTTGGGGGAACGCTTGGTGGAAGGAAATTTGTGGCTCCTCTTAGATTCCAGATCTTTCTGCCACAGAAATGTGAGGAACATGTTTTTTTTTAGCCAAATTTTGAGGTTTGCAAAGGATTCTGGGTAACAGAACCTGGTCCGGGCCACACAAGTCACCCCATCTTGTATTCCCCTAGGTCTCTAGTTTTCAGAAATGCACAGGTTTGGTAGGTTTCCCTATGTGGCAGCTGAGCTTGAGGCCAAAATCTACAGGTAGGCACTTTGCAAAAAACAGCTCTGTTTTCTTTCAAAAAATGGGATGTGTCCACGTTGCGTTTTGGGGTGTCCCCTGTCGCGGCCGCTAGGCCTACCCACAGAAGTGAGGTATCATTTTTATCGGGAGACTTGGGGGAACGCTGGGTGGAAGGAAATTTGTGGCTCCTCTCAGATTCCAGAACTTTCTGCCACAGAAATATGAGGAACATGTGTTCTTTTAGCCAAATTTTGAGGTTTGCAAAGGATTCTGGGTAACAGAACCTGGTCCGAGCCACACAAGTCACCCCATCTTGGATTCCCCTAGGTCTCTAGTTTTCAGAAATGCACAGGTTTGGTAGGTTTCCCTAGGTGCCGGCTGAGCTAGAGGCCAAAATCTACAGGTAGGCACTTTGCAAAAAACACCTCTGTTTTCTTTAAAAAATTTGGATGTGTCCACGTTGCGCTTTGGGGCGTTTCCTGTCGCGGGCGCTAGGCCTACCCACACAAGTGAGGTATCATTTTTATCGGGAGACTTGGGGGAACGTTGGGTGGAAGGAAATTTGTGGCTCCTCTCAGATTCCAGAACTTTCTGCCACAGAAATGTGAGGAACATGTGTTTTTTAGCCAAATTTTGAGGTTTGCAAAGGATTCTGAGTAACAGAACCTGGTCCTAGCCACACAATTCACCCCATCTTGGATTCCCCTAGGTCTCTAGTTTTCAGAACTGCACAGGTTTGGCAGGTTTCCCTAGGTGCCGGCTGAGCTAGAGGCCAAAATCTACAGGTAGGCACTTTGCAAAAACACCTCTGTTTTCTTTCAAAAATTTGGATGTGTCTACGTTGCGCTTTGGGGCGTTTCCTGTCGCGGGCGCTAAGCCTACCCACACAAGTGAGGTATCATTTTTATCGGGAGACTTGGGGGAATGCTTGGTGGAAGGAAATGTGTGGCTCCTCTCAGATTCCAGAACTTTCTGCCACAGAAATGTGAGGAACATGTGTTTTTTTCGCCAAATTTTGAGGTTTGCAAAGGTTTCTGGGTAACAGAACCTGGTCCGAGCCACACAAGTCACCCCATCTTGGATTACCCTAGGTCTTTAGTTTTCAGAAATGCACAGGTTTGGTAGGTTTCCCTAGGGGCCGGCTGAGCTAGAGGCCAAAATCTACAGGTAGGCACTTTGCAAAAAACACCTCTGTTTTCTTTCAAAAAATTGGATGTGTCCACGTTGCGCTTTGGGGCGCCTCCTGTCGCGGGCGATAGGCCTACCCACACAAATGAGATATCATTTTTATAGGGAGACGTGGGGGAACGCTTGGTGGAAGGAAATTTGTGGCTCCCCTTAGATTCCAGAACTTTCTCCCACAGAAATGTGAGGAACATGTTTTTTTTAGCCAAATTTTGAGGTTTGCAAAGGATTCTGGGTAACAGAACCTGGTCCGAGCCACACAAGTCACCCCATCTTGTATTCCCCTAGGTCTCTAGTTTTCAGAAATGCACAGGTTTGGTAGGTTTCCCTAGGTGGCAGCTGAGCTTGAGGCCAAAATCTACAGGTAGGCACTTTGCAAAAAACAGCTCTGTTTTCTTTCAAAAAATGGGAAGTGTCCACGTTGCGTTTTGGTGTGTCTTCTGTCGCGGCCGCTAGGCCTACCCACAGAAGTGAGGTATCATTTTTATCGGGAGACTTGGGGGAACGCTGGGTGGAAGGAAATTTGTGGCTCCTCTCAGATTCTAGAACTTTCTGCCACAGAAATATGAGGAACATGTGTTTTTTTAGCCAAATTTTGAGGTTTGCAAAGGATTCTGGGTAACAGAACCTGGTCCGAGCCACACAAGTCACCCCATCTTGGATTCCCCTAGGTCTCTAGTTTTCAGAACTGCACAGGTTTGGTAGGTTTCCCTAGGTGCCGGTTGAGCTAGAGGCCAAAATCTACAGGTAGGCACTTTGCAAAAAACACCTCTGTTTTCTTTTAAAAATTTGGATGTGTCCACGTTGCGCTTTGGGGCGTTTCCTGTCGCGGGCGCTAGGCCTACCCACACAAGTGAGGTATCATTTTTATCGGGAGACTTGGGGGAACGTTGGGTGGAAGGAAATTTGTGGCTCCTCTCAGATTCCAGAACTTTCTGCCACAGAAATGTGAGGAACATGTGTTTTTTTAGCCAAATTTTGAGGTTTGCAAAGGATTCTGGGTAACAGAACCTGGTCCGAGCCAGACAAGTCACCCCATCTTGGATTCCCCTAGGTCTCTAGTTTTCAGAAATGCACAGGTTTGGTAGGTTTCCCTAGGTGCCGGCTGAGCTAGAGGCCAAAATCTACAGGTAGGCACTTTGCAAAAAACAGCTCTGTTTTCTTTCAAAAAATGGCATGTGTCCACGTTGCGTTTTGGGGTGTTTTTTGTTGGGGCCGCTAGGCCTACCCACACAAGTGAGGTATCATTTTTATCGGGAGACTTGGGGGAACGTTGGGTGGAAGGAAATTTGTGGCTCCTCTCAGATTCCAGAACTTTCTGCCACAGAAATGTGAGGAACATGTGTTTTTTTAGCCAAATTTTGAGGTTTGCAAAGGATTCTGGGTAACAGAACCTGGTCCGAGCCAGACAAGTCACCCCATCTTGGATTCCCCTAGGTCTCTAGTTTTCAGAAATGCACAGGTTTGGTAGGTTTCCCTAGGTGCCGGCTGAGCTAGAGGCCAAAATCTACAGGTAGGCACTTTGCAAAAAACAGCTCTGTTTTCTTTCAAAAAATGGGATGTGTCCACGTTGCGTTTTGGGGTGTCTCTTGTCGGGCCGCTAGGCCTACCCACAGAAGTGAGGTATCATTTTTATCGGGAGACTTGGGGGAACGCTGGGTGGAAGGAAATTTGTGGCTCCTCTCAGATTCCAGAACTTTCTGCCACAGAAATGTGAGGAACATGTGCTTTTTTAGCCAAATTTTGAGGTTTGCAAAGGATTCTGGGTAACAGAACCTGGTCCGAGCCAGACAAGTCACCCCATCTTGGATTCCCTTAGGTCTCTAGTTTTCAGAAATGCACAGGTTTGGTAGGTTTCCCTAGGTGCCGGCTGAGCTAGAGGCCAAAATCTACAGGTAGGCACTTTGCAAAAAACACCTCTGTTTTCTTTCAAAAAATTGGATGTGTCCACGTTGCGTTTTGGGGCGCCTCCTGTCGTGGGCGATAGGCCTACCCACACAAGTGAGATATCATTTTTATAGGGAGACTTGGGGGAACGCTTGGTGGAAGGAAATTTGTGGCTCCTCTTAGATTCCAGATCTTTCTGCCACGGAAATGTGAGGAACATGTTTTTTTTTAGCCAAATTTTGAGGTTTGCAAAGGATTCTGGGTAACAGAACCTGGTCCGAGCCACACAAGTCACCCCATCTTGGATTCCCCATGGTCTCTAGTTTTCAGAAATGCACAGGTTTGGTAGGTTTCCCTAGGTGCCGGCTGAGCTAGAGGCCAAAATCTACAGGTAGGCACTTTGCAAAAAACAGCTCTGTTTTCTTTCAAAAAATGGGATGTGTCCACGTTGCGTTTTGGGGTGTCTCTTGTCGGGCCGCTAGGCCTACCCACAGAAGTGAGGTATCATTTTTATCGGGAGACTTGGGGGAACGCTGGGTGGAAGGAAATTTGTGGCTCCTCTCAGATTCCAGAACTTTCTGCCACAGAAATGTGAGGAACATGTGCTTTTTTAGCCAAATTTTGAGGTTTGCAAAGGATTCTGGGTAACAGAACCTGGTCCGAGCCAGACAAGTCACCCCATCTTGGATTCCCTTAGGTCTCTAGTTTTCAGAAATGCACAGGTTTGGTAGGTTTCCCTAGGTGCCGGCTGAGCTAGAGGCCAAAATCTACAGGTAGGCACTTTGCAAAAAACACCTCTGTTTTCTTTCAAAAAATTGGATGTGTCCACGTTGCGTTTTGGGGCGCCTCCTGTCGTGGGCGATAGGCCTACCCACACAAGTGAGATATCATTTTTATAGGGAGACTTGGGGGAACGCTTGGTGGAAGGAAATTTGTGGCTCCTCTTAGATTCCAGATCTTTCTGCCACAGAAATGTGAGGAACATGTTTTTTTTTAGCCAAATTTTGAGGTTTGCAAAGGATTCTGGGTAACAGAACCTGGTCCGAGCCACACAAGTCACCCCATCTTGTATTCCCCGAGGTCTCTAGTTTTCAGAAATGCACAGGTTTGGTAGGTTTCCCTAGGTGGCAGCTGAGCTTGAGGCCAAAATCTACAGGTAGGCACTTTGCAAAAAACAGCTCTGTTTTCTTTCAAAAAATGGGATGTGTCCACGTTGCGTTTTGGGGTGTCTCATGTCGCGGCCGCTAGGCCTACCCACAGAAGTGAGGTATCATTTTTATCGGGAGACTTGGGGGAACGCTGGGTGGAAGGAAATTTGTGGCTCCTCTCAGATTCCAGAACTTTCTGCCACAGAAATATGAGGAACATGTGTTTTTTTAGCCAAATTTTGAGGTTTGCAAAGGATTCTGGGTAACAGAACCTGGTCCGAGCCACACAAGTCACCCCATCTTGGATTCCCCATGGTCTCTAGTTTTCAGAAATGCACAGGTTTGGTAGGTTTCCCTAGGTGCCGGCTGAGCTAGAGGCCAAAATCTACAGGTAGGCACTTTGCAAAAAACACCTCTGTTGTCTTTAAAAAATTTGGATGTGTCCACGTTGCGCTTTGGGGCGTTTCCTGTCGCGGGCGCTAGGCCTACCCACACAAGTGAGGTATCATTTTTATCGGGAGACTTGGGGGAACGTTGGGTGGAAGGAAATTTGTGGCTGCTCTCAGATTCCAGAACTTTCTGCCACAGAAATATGAGGAACATGTGTTTTTTTAGCCAAATTTTGAGGTTTGCAAAGGATTCTGGGTAACAGAACCTGGTCCGAGCCAGACAAGTCACCCCATCTTGGATTCCCCTAGGTCTCTAGTTTTCAGAAATGCACAGGTTTGGTAGGTTTCCCTAGGTGCCGGCTGAGCTTGAGGCCAAAATCTACAGGTAGGCACTTTGCAAAAAACACCTCTGTTTTCTTTAAAAAATTTGGATGTGTCCACGTTGCGCTTTGGGGCGTTTCCTGTCGCGGGCGCTAGGCCTACCCACACAAGTGAGGTATCATTTTTATCGGGAGACTTAGCGGAACGTTGGGTGGAAGGAAATTTGAGGCTCCTCTCAGATTCCAGAACTTTCTGCCACAGAAATGTGAGGAACATGTGTTTTTTTAGCCAAATTTTGAGGTTTGCAAAGGATTCTGGGTAACAGAACCTGGTCCGAGCCAGACAAGTCAACCCATCTTGGATTCCCCAAGGTCTCTAGTTTTCAGAAATGCACAGGTTTGGTCGGTTTCCCTAGGTGCCGGCTGAGCTAGAGGCCAAAATCTACAGGTAGGCACTTTGCAAAAAACACCTCTGTTTTCTTTAAAAAATTTGGATGTGTCAACGTTGCGCTTTGGGGCGTTTCCTGTCGCGGGCGCTAGGCCTACCCACACAAGTGAGGTATCATTTTTATCGGGAGACTTAGCGGAACGTTGGGTGGAAGGAAATTTGAGGCTCCTCTCAGATTCCAGAACTTTCTGCCACAGAAATGTGAGGAACATGTGCTTTTTTAGCCAAATTTTGAGGTTTGCAAAGGATTCTGGGTAACAGAACCTGGTCCGAGCCAGACAAGTCACCCCATCTTGGATTCCCTTAGGTCTCTAGTTTTCAGAAATGCACAGCATTTGGTAGGTTTCCCTAGGTGCCGGCTGAGCTAGAGGCCAAAATCTACAGGTAGGCACTTTGCAAAAAACACCTCTGTTTTCTTTCAAAAAATTGGATGTGTCCACGTTGCGTTTTGGGGCGCCTCCTGTCGTGGGCGATAGGCATACCCACACAAGTGAGATATCATTTTTATAGGGAGACTTGGGGGAACGCTTGGTGGAAGGAAATTTGTGGCTCCTCTTAGATTCCAGATCTTTCTGCCACAGAAATGTGAGGAACATGTTTTTTTTTAGCCAAATTTTGAGGTTTGCATAGGATTCTGGGTAACAGAACCTGGTCCGAGCCACACAAGTCACCCCATCTTGTATTCCCCTAGGTCTCTAGTTTTCAGAAATGCACAGGTTTGGTAGGTTTCCCTAGGTGCCGGCTGAGCTAGAGGCCAAAATCTACAGGTAGGCACTTTGCAAAAAACAGCTCTGTTTTCTTTCAAAAAATGGGATGTGTCCACGTTGCGTTTTGGGGTGTCTCCTGTCGGGGCCGCTAGGCCTACCCACAGAAGTGAGGTATCATTTTTATCGGGAGACTTGGGGGAACGCTGGGTGGAAGGAAATTTGTGGCTCCTCTCAGATTCCAGAACTTTCTGCCACAGAAGTGTGAGGAACATGTGTTTTTTTAGCCAAATTTTTAGGTTTGCAAAGGATTCTGGGTAACAGAACCTGGTCCGAGCCACACAAGTCACCCCATCTTGGATTCCCCTAGGTCTCTAGTTTTCAGAAATGCACAGGTTTGGTAGGTTTCCCTAGGTGCCGGCTGAGGTAGAGGCCAAAATCTACAGGTAGGCACTTTGCAAAAAACACCTCTGTTTTCTTTAAAAAATTTGGATGTGTCCACGTTGCGCTTTGGGGCGTTTCCTGTCGCGGGCGCTAGGCCTACCCACACAAGTGAGGTATCATTTTTATCGGGAGACTTGGGGGAACGTTGGGTGGAAGGAAATTTGTGGCTCCTCTCAGATTCCAGAACTTTCTGCCACAGAAATGTGAGGAACATGTGTTTTTTTAGCCAAATTTTGAGGTTTGCAAAGGATTCTGGGTAACAGAACCTGGTCCGAGCCAGACAAGTCACCCCATCTTGGATTCCCCTAGGTCTCTAGTTTTCAGAAATGCACAGGTTTGGTAGGTTTCCCTAGGTGCCGGCTGAGCTAGAGGCCAAAATCTACAGGTAGGCACTTTGCAAAAAACAGCTCTGTTTTCTTTAAAAAAATGGGATGTGTCCACGTTGCGTTTTGGGGTGTCTCCTGTCGGGGTCGCTAGGCCTACCCACAGAAATGAGGTATCATTATTATCGGGAGACTTGGGGGAACGCTGGGTGGAAGGAAATTTGTGGCTCCTCTCAGATTCCAGAACTTTCTGCCACAGAAATGTGAGGAACATGTGTTTTTTTAGCCAAATTTTGAGGTTTGCAAAGGATTCTGGGTAACAGAACCTGGTCCGAGCCACACAAGTCAGCCCATCTTGGATTCCCCTAGGTCTCAATTTTTAGAAATGCACAGGTTTGGTAGGTTTCCCTTGGTGGCGGCTGAGCTAGATGCCAAAATCTACAGGTAGGCACTTAGCAAAAAAACCTCTGTTTTCTTTAAAAAATTTGGATGTGTCCACGTTGCGCTTTGGGGCGTTTCCTGTCGCGGGCGCTAGGCCTACCCACACAAGTGAGGTATCATTTTTATCGCGAGACTTGGGGGAACGCTGTTTGGATGGAAATTTGTGGCTCCTCTCAGATTCCAGAACTTTCTGCCACAGAAATGTGAGGAACATGTGTTTTTTTCGCCAAATTTTGAGGTTTGCAAATGATTCTGGGTAACAGAACCTGGTCCGAGCCACACAAATCACCCCATCTTGGATTCCCCTAGGTCTCTAGTTTTCAGAAATGCACAGGTTTGGTAGGTTTCCCTAGGTGCCGGCTGAGCTAGAGGCCAAAATCTACAGGTAGGCACTTTGCAAAAAACACCTCTGTTTTCTTTAAAAAAATTGGATGTGTCCACGTTGCGCTTTGGGGCGTTTCCTGTCGCGGGCGCTAGGCCTACCCACACAAGTGAGGTATCATTTTTATCGGGAGACTTGGGGGAACATTGGGTGGAAGGAAATTTGTGGCTCCTCTCAGATTCCATAACTTTCTGCCACAGAAATGTGAGGAACATGTGTTTTTTTAGCCAAATTTTGAGGTTTGCAAAGGATTCTGGGTAACAGAACCTGGTCCGAGCCACACAAGTCACCCCATCTTGGATTCCCCTAGGTCTCTAGTTTTCAGAAATGCACAGGTTTGGTAGGTTTCCCTAGGTGCCGGCTGAGCTAGAGGCCAAAATCTACAGGTAGTCACTTTGCAAAAAACAGCTCTGTTTTCTTTCAAAAAATAGGATGTGTATACGTTGCGTTTTGGGGTGTCTTCTGTCGGGGCCGCTAGGCCTACCCACAGAAGTGAGGTATCATTTTTATCGGGAGACTTGGGGGAACGCTGGGTGGAAGGAAATTTGTGGCTCCTCTCAGATTCCAGAACTTTCTGCCACAGAAATGTGAGGAACATGTGTTTTTTTAGCCAAATTTTGAGGTTTGCAAAGGATTCTGGGTAATAGAACCTGGTCCGAGCCACACAAGTCACCCCATCTTGGATTCCCCTATGTCTCTAGTTTTCAGAACTGCACAGGTTTGGTAGGTTTCCCTAGGTGCCGGCTGAGCTAGAGGCCAAAACCTACAGATAGGCACTTTGCAAAAAACACCTCTGTTTTCTTTCAAAAATTTGGATGTGTCCACGTTGCGCTTTGTGGCGTTTCCTGTCGTGGGCGCTAGGCCTACCCACACAAGTGAGGTATCATTTTTATCGGGAGACTTGGGGGAACGTTGGGTGGAAGGAAATTTGTGGCTCCTCTCAGATTCCAGAACTTTCTGCCACAGAAATGTGAGGAACATGTGTTTTTTTAGCCAAATTTTGAGGTTTGCAAAGGATTCTGAGTAACAGAACCTGGTCCTAGCCACACAATTCACCCCATCTTGGATTCCCCTAGGTCTCTAGTTTTCAGAACTGCACAGGTTTGGCAGGTTTCCCTAGGTGCCGGCTGAGCTAGAGGCCAAAATCTACAGGTAGGCACTTTGCAAAAACACCTCTGTTTTCTTTCAAAAATTTGGATGTGTCTACGTTGCGCTTTGGGGCGTTTCCTGTCGCGGGCGCTAGGCCTACCCACACAAGTGAGGTATCATTTTTATCGGGAGACTTGGGGGAATGCTGGGTGGAAGGAAATGTGTGGCTCCTCTCAGATTCCAGAACTTTCTGCCACAGAAATGTGAGGAACATGTGTTTTTTTCGCTAAATTTTGAGGTTTGCAAAGGATTCTGGGTAACAGAACCTGGTCCGAGCCACACAAGTCACCCCATCTTGGATTACCCTAGGTCTTTAGTTTTCAGAAATGCAGAGGTTTGGTAGGTTTCCCTAGGTGCCGGCTGAGCTAGAGGCCAAAATCTACAGGTAGGCAATTTGCAAAAAACACCTCTGTTTTCTTTCAAAAAATTGGATGTGTCCACGTTGCGCTTTGGGGCGCCTCCTGTCGCGGGCGATAGGCCTACCCACACAAGTGAGATATCATTTTTATAGGGAGACGTGGGGGAACGCTTGGTGGAAGGAAATTTGTGGCTCCCCTTAGATTCCAGAACTTTCTGCCACAGAAATGTGAGGAACATGTTTTTTTTAGCCAAATTTTGAGGTTTGCAAAGGATTCTGGGTAACAGAACCTGGTCCGAGCCACACAAGTCACCCCATCTTGTATTCCCCTAGGTCTCTAGTTTTCAGAAATGCACAGGTTTGGTAGGTTTCCCTAGGTGGCAGCTGAGCTTGAGGCCAAAATCTACAGGTAGGCACTTTGCAAAAAACAGCTCTGTTTTCTTTCAAAAAATGGGATGTGTCCACGTTGCGTTTTGGGGTGTCTCCTGTCGCGGCCACTAGGCCTACCCACAGAAGTGAGGTATCATTTTTATCGGGAGACTTGGGGGAACGCTGGGTGGAAGGAAATTTGTGGCTCCTCTCAGATTCCAGAACTTTCTGCCACAGAAATATTAGGAACATGTGTTTTTTTAGCCAAATTTTGAGGTTTGCAAAGGATTCTGGGTGACAGAACCTGGTCCGAGCCACACAAGTCACCCCATCTTGGATTCCCCTAGGTCTCTAGTTTTCAGAAATGCACAGGTTTGGTAGGTTTCCCTAGGTGCCGGCTGAGCTAGAGGCCAAAATCTACAGGTAGGCACTTTGCAAAAAACAGCTCTGTTTTCTTTAAAAAAATGGGATGTGTCCACGTTGCGTTTTGGGGTGTCTCCTGTCGCGGCCACTAGGCCTACCCACAGAAGGGAGGTATCATTTTTATCGGGAGACTTGGGGGAACGCTGGGTGGAAGGAAATTTGTGGCTCCTCTCAGATTCCAGAACTTTCTGCCACAGAAATGTGAGGAACATGTGTTTTTTTAGCCAAATTTTGAGGTTTGCAAAGGATTCTGGGTAACAGAACCTGGTCCGAGCCACACAAGTCACCCCATCTTGGATTCCCCTAGGTCTCTAGTTTTCAGAACTGCACCGGTTTGGTAGGTTTCCCTAGGTGCCGGTTGAGCTAGAGGCCAAAATCTACAGGTAGGCACTTTGCAAAAAACACCTCTGTTTTCTTTAAAAAATTTGGATGTGTCCACGTTGCGCTTTGGGGCGTTTCCTGTCGCGGGCGCTAGGCCTACCCACACAAGTGAGGTATCATTTTTATCGGGAGACTTGGGGGAACGTTGGGTGGAAGGAAATTTGTGGCTCCTCTCAGATTCCAGAACTTTCTGCCACAGAAATGTGAGGAACATGTGTTTTTTTAGCCAAATTTTGAGGTTTGCAAAGGATTCTGGGTAACAGAACCTGGTCCGAGCCAGACAAGTCACCCCATCTTGGATTCCCCTAGGTCTCTAGTTTTCAGAAATGCACAGGTTTGGTAGGTTTCACAAGGTGCCGGCTGAGCTAGAGGCCAAAATCTACAGGTAGGCACTTTGCAAAAAACAGCTCTGTTTTCTTTCAAAAAATGGCATGTGTCCACGTTGCGTTTTGGGGTGTCTTCTGTTGGGGCCGCTAGGCCTACCCACACAAGTGAGGTATCATTTTTATCGGGAGACTTGGGGGAACGTTGGGTGGAAGCAAATTTGTGGCTCCTCTCAGATGCCAGAACTTTGTGCCACAGAAATGTGAGGAACATGTGTTTTTATTAGCCAAATTTTGAGGTTTTCAATGGATTCTGGGTAACAGAACCTGGTCCGAGCCACACAAGTCACCCCATCTTGGATTCCCCTAGGTCTCTAGTTTTCAGAAATGCACTGGTTTGGTAGGTTTCCCTAGGTGCCGGCTGAGCTCGAGGCCAAAATCTACAGGTAGGCACTTTGCAAAAAACACCTCTTTTTTCTTTAAAAAATTTGGATGTGTCCACGTTGCGCTTTGGGGCGTTTCCTGTCGCGGGCGCTAGGCCTACCCACACAAGTGAGGTATCATTTTTATCGGGAGACTTAGGGGAACGTTGGGTGGAAGGAAATTTGAGGCTCCTCTCAGATTCCAGAACTTTCTGCCACAGAAATGTGAGGAACATGTGTTTTTTTAACCAAATTTTGAGGTTTGCAAAGGATTCTGGGTAACAGAACCTGGTCCGAGCCAGACAAGTCAACCCATCTTGGATTCCCCAAGGTCTCTAGTTTTCAGAAATGCACAGGTTTGGTAGGTTTCCCTAGGTGCCGGCTGAGCTAGAGGCCAAAATCTACAGGTAGGCACTTTGCAAAAAACAGCTCTGTTTTCTTTCAAAAAATGGGATGTGTCCACGTTGCGTTTTGGGGTGTCTCTTGTCGGGGCCGCTAGGCCTACCCACAGAAGTGAGGTATCATTTTTATCGGGAGACTTGGGGGAACGCTGGGTGGAAGGAAATTTGTGGCTCCTCTCAGATTCCAGAACTTTCTGCCACAGAAATGTGAGGTACATGTGCTTTTTTAGCCAAATTTTGAGGTTTGCAAAGGATTCTGGGTAACAGAACCTGGTCCGAGCCAGACAAGTCACCCTATCTTGGATTCCCCTAGGTCTCTAGTTTTCAGAAATGCACAGGTTTGGTAGGTTTCCCTAGGTGCCGGCTGAGCTAGAGGCCAAAATCTACAGGTAGGCACTTTGCAAAAAACACCTCTGTTTTCTTTAAAAAAATTGGATGTGTCCACGTTGCGTTTTGGGGCGCCTCCTGTCGCGGGCGATAGGCCTACCCACACAAGTGAGATATCATTTTTATAGGGAGACTTGGGGGAACGCTTGGTGGAAAGAAATTTGTGGCTCCTCTTAGATTCCAGATCTTTCTGCCACAGAAATGTGAGGAACATGTTTTTTTTTAGCCAAATTTTGAGGTTTGCAAAGGATTCTGGGTAACAGAACCTGGTCCGAGCCACACAAGTCAACCCATCTTGTATTCCCCTAGGTCTCTAGTTTTCAGAAATGCACAGGTTTGGTAGGTTTCCCTAGGTGGCAGCTGAGCTTGAGGCCAAAATCTACAGGTAGGCACTTTGCAAAAAACAGCTCTGTTTTCTTTCAAAAAATGGGATGTGTCCACGTTGCGTTTTGGGGTGTCTCATATCGCGGCCGCTAGGCCTACCCACAGAAGTAAGGTATCATTTTTATCGGGAGACTTGGGGGAACGCTGGGTGGAAGGAAATTTGTGGCTCCTCTCAGATTCCAGAACTTTCTGCCACAGAAATATGAGGAACATGTGTTTTTTTAGCCAAATTTTGAGGTTTGCAAAGGATTCTGGGTAACAGAACCTGGTCCGAGCCACACAAGTCACCCCATCTTGGATTCCCCTAGGTCTCTAGTTTTCAGAAATGCACAGGTTTGGTAGGTTTCCCTAGGTGCCGGCTGAGCTAGAGGCCAAAATCTACAGGTAGGCACTTTGCAAAAAACACCTCTGTTTTCTTTAAAAAATGTGGATGTGTCCACGTTGCGCTTTGGGGCGTTTCCTGTCGCGGGCGCTAGGCCTACCCACACAAGTGAGGTATCATTTTTATCGGGAGACTTGGGGGAACGTTGGGTGGAAGGAAATTTGTGGCTCCTCTCAGATTCCAGAACTTTCTGCCACAGAAATGTGAGGAACATGTGTTTTTTTAGCCAAATTTTGAGGTTTGCAAAGGATTCTGGGTAACAGAACCTGGTCCGAGCCACACAAGTCACCCCATCTTGGATTCCCCTAGTTCTCTAGTTTTCAGAAATGCACAGGTTTGGTAGGTTTCGAAAGGTGCCGGCTGAGCTAGAGGCCAAAATCTACAGGTAGGCACTTTGCAAAAAACAGCTCTGTTTTCTTTCAAAAAATGGGATGTGTCCACGTTGCATTTTGGGGTGTCTCCTGTCGGGGCCGCTAGGCCTACCCACCGAAGTGAGGTATCATTTTTATCGGGAGACTTGGGGGAACGCTGGGTGGAAGGAAATTTGTGGCTCCTCTCAGATTCCAGAACTTTCTGCCACAGAAGTGTGAGGAACATGTGTTTTTTTAGCCAAATTTTTAGGTTTGCAAAGGATTCTGGGTAACAGAACCTGGTCCGAGCCACACAAGTCACCCCATCTTGGATTCCCCTAGGTCTCTAGTTTTCAGAAATGCACAGGTTTGGTAGGTTTCCCTAGGTGCCGGCTGAGGTAGAGGCCAAAATCTACAGGTAGGCACTTTGCAAAAAACACCTCTGTTTTCTTTAAAAAATTTGGATGTGTCCACGTTGCGCTTTGGGGCGTTTCCTGTCGCGGGCGCTAGGCCTACCCACACAAGTGAGGTATCATTTTTATCGGGAGACTTGGGGGAACGTTGGGTGGAAGGAATTTTGTGGCTCCTCTCAGATTCCAGAACTTTCTGCCACAGAAATGTGAGGAACATGTGTTTTTTTAGCCAAATTTTGAGGTTTGCAAAGGATTCTGGGTAATAGAACCTGGTCCGAGCCACACAAGTCACCCCATCTTGGATTCCCCTAGGTCTCTAGTTTTCAGAAATGCACAGGTTTCGTAGGTTTCCCTAGGTGCCGGCTGAGCTAGAGGCCAAAATCTACAGGTAGGCACTTTGCAAAAAACAGCTCTGTTTTCTTTAAAAAAATGGGATGTGTCCACGTTGCATTTTGGGGTGTTCCCTGTCGCGGCCGCTAGGCCTACCCACAGACGTGAGGTATCATTTTTATCGGGAGACTTGGGGGAACTCTGGGAGGAAGGAAATTTGTGGCTCCTCTCAGATTCCAGAACTTTCTGCCACAGAAATGTGAGGGACATGTGTTTTTTTAGCCACATTTTGAGGTTTGCAAAGGATTCTGGGTAACAGAACCTAGTCCGAGCCACACAAGTCAGCCCATCTTGGATTCCCCTAGGTCTCAATTTTTAGAAATGCACAGGTTTGGTAGGTTTCCCTTGGTGGCGGCTGAGCTAGATGCCAAAATCTACAGGTAGGCACTTAGCAAAAAAAACTGTTTTCTTTAAAAAATTTGGATGTGTCCACGTTGCGCTTTGGGGCGTTTCCTGTCGCGGGCGCTAGGCCTACCCACACAAGTGAGGTATCATTTTTATCGCGAGACTTGGGGGAACGCTGGGTGGAAGGAAATTTGTGGCTCCTCTCAGATTCCAGAACTTTCTGCCACAGAAATGTGAGGAACATGTGTTTTTTTCGCCAAATTTTGAGGTTTGCAAAGGATTCTGGGTAACAGAACCTGTCCGAGCCACACAAATCACCCCATCTTATATTCCCCTAGGTCTCTAGTTTTCAGAAATGCACAGGTTTGGTAGGTTTCCCTAGGTGCCGGCTGAGCTAGAGGCCAAAATCTACAGGTAGGCACTTTGCAAAAAACAGCTCTGTTTTCTTTCAAAAAATGGGATGTGTCCACGTTGCGTTTTGGGGTGTCTCCTGTCGGGCCGCTAGGCCTACCCACAGAAGTGAGGTATCATTTTTATCGGGAGACTTGGGGGAACGCTGGGTGGAAGGAAATTTGTGGCTCCTCCCAGATTCCAGAACTTTCTGCCACAGAAATGTGAGGAACATGTGTTTTTTTAGCCAAATTTTGAGGTTTGCAAAGGATTCTGGGTAACAGAACCTAGTCCGAGCCAGACAAGTCACCCCATCTTGGATTCCCCTAGGTCTCTAGGTTTCAGAAATGCACAGGTTTGGTAAGTTTCCCTAGGTGCCGGCTGAGCTAGAGGCCAAAATCTACAGGTAGGCACTTTGCAAAAAACAGCTCTGTTTTCTTTAAAAAAATGGGATGTGTCCACGTTGCCTTTTTGGGGTGTCTCCTGTCGGGGCCGCTAGGCCTACCCACAGAAGTGAGGTATCATTTTTATCGGGAGACTTGGGGGAACGCTGGGTGGAAGGAAATTTGTGGCTCCTCTCAGATTCCAGAACTTTCTGCCACAGAAATGTGAGGAACTTGTGTTTTTTTAGCCAAATTTTGAGGTTTGCAAAGGATTCTGGGTAACAGAACCTGGTCCGAGCCACACAAGTCACCCCATCTTGGATTCCCCTAGGTCTCTAGTTTTCAGAAATGCACAGGTTTGGTAGGTTTCCCTAGGTGCCGGCTGAGCTAGAGGCCAAAATCTACAGGTAGGCACTTTGCAAAAAACACCTCTGTTTTCTTTAAAAAATTTGGATGTGTCCACGTTGCACTTTGGGGCGTTTCCTGTCGCGGGCGCTAGGCCTACCCACACAAGTGAGGTATCATTTTTATCGGGAGACTTGGGGGAAAGTTGGGTGGAAGGAAATTTGTGGCTCCTCTCAGATTCCAGAACTTTCTGCCACAGAAATGTGAGGAACATGTGTTTTTTTAGCCAAATTTTGAGGTTTGCAAAGGATTCTGGGTAACAGAACCTGGTCCGAGCCACACAAGTCACCCCATCTTGGATTCCCCTAGGTCTCTAGTTTTCAGGAATGCACAGGTTTGGTAGGTTTCCCTAGGTGCCGGCTGAGCTAGAGGCCAAAATCTACAGGTAGGCACTTTGCAAAAAACAGCTCTGTTTTCTTTCAAAAAATGGGATGTGTCCACGTTGCGTTTTGGGGTGTCTTCTGTCGGGGCCGCTAGGCCTACCCACAGAAGTGAGGTATCATTTTTATCGGGAGACTTGGGGGAACGCTGGGTGGAAGGAAATTTGTGGCTCCTCTTAGATTCCAGAACTTCCTGCCACAGAAATGTGAGGAACATGTGTTTTTTTAGCCAAATTTTGAGGTTTGCAAAGGATTCTGGGTAATAGAACCTGGTCCGAGCCACACAAGTCACCCCATCTTGGATTCCCCTAGGTCTCTAGTTTTCAGAACTGCATAGGTTTGGTAGGTTTCCCTAGGTGCCGGCTGAGCTAGAGGCCAAAATCTACAGATAGGCACTTTGCAAAAAACACCTCTGTTTTCTTTCAAAAATTTGGATGTGTCCACGTTGCGCTTTGGGGCGTTTCCTGTCGCGGGCGCTAGGCCTACCCACACAAGTGAGGTATCATTTTTATCGGGAGACTTGGGGGAACGCTGGGTGGAAGGAAATTTGTGGCTCCTCCCAGATTCCAGAACTTTCTGCCACAGAAATGTGAGGAACATGTGTTTTTTTAGCCAAATTTTGAGGTTTGCAAAGGATTCTGGGTAACAGAACCTAGTCCGAGCCAGACAAGTCACCCCATCTTGGATTCCCCTAGGTCTCTAGGTTTCAGAAATGCACAGGTTTGGTAAGTTTCCCTAGGTGCCGGCTGAGCTAGAGGCCAAAATCTACAGGTAGGCACTTTGCAAAAAACAGCTCTGTTTTCTTTAAAAAAATGGGATGTGTCCACGTTGCCTTTTTGGGGTGTCTCCTGTCGGGGCCGCTAGGCCTACCCACAGAAGTGAGGTATCATTTTTATCGGGAGACTTGGGGGAACGCTGGGTGGAAGGAAATTTGTGGCTCCTCTCAGATTCCAGAACTTTCTGCCACAGAAATGTGAGGAACTTGTGTTTTTTTAGCCAAATTTTGAGGTTTGCAAAGGATTCTGGGTAACAGAACCTGGTCCGAGCCACACAAGTCACCCCATCTTGGATTCCCCTAGGTCTCTAGTTTTCAGAAATGCACAGGTTTGGTAGGTTTCCCTAGGTGCCGGCTGAGCTAGAGGCCAAAATCTACAGGTAGGCACTTTGCAAAAAACACCTCTGTTTTCTTTAAAAAATTTGGATGTGTCCACGTTGCACTTTGGGGCGTTTCCTGTCGCGGGCGCTAGGCCTACCCACACAAGTGAGGTATCATTTTTATCGGGAGACTTGGGGGAAAGTTGGGTGGAAGGAAATTTGTGGCTCCTCTCAGATTCCAGAACTTTCTGCCACAGAAATGTGAGGAACATGTGTTTTTTTAGCCAAATTTTGAGGTTTGCAAAGGATTCTGGGTAACAGAACCTGGTCCGAGCCACACAAGTCACCCCATCTTGGATTCCCCTAGGTCTCTAGTTTTCAGGAATGCACAGGTTTGGTAGGTTTCCCTAGGTGCCGGCTGAGCTAGAGGCCAAAATCTACAGGTAGGCACTTTGCAAAAAACAGCTCTGTTTTCTTTCAAAAAATGGGATGTGTCCACGTTGCGTTTTGGGGTGTCTTCTGTCGGGGCCGCTAGGCCTACCCACAGAAGTGAGGTATCATTTTTATCGGGAGACTTGGGGGAACGCTGGGTGGAAGGAAATTTGTGGCTCCTCTTAGATTCCAGAACTTCCTGCCACAGAAATGTGAGGAACATGTGTTTTTTTAGCCAAATTTTGAGGTTTGCAAAGGATTCTGGGTAATAGAACCTGGTCCGAGCCACACAAGTCACCCCATCTTGGATTCCCCTAGGTCTCTAGTTTTCAGAACTGCATAGGTTTGGTAGGTTTCCCTAGGTGCCGGCTGAGCTAGAGGCCAAAATCTACAGATAGGCACTTTGCAAAAAACACCTCTGTTTTCTTTCAAAAATTTGGATGTGTCCACGTTGCGCTTTGGGGCGTTTCCTGTCGCGGGCGCTAGGCCTACCCACACAAGTGAGGTATCATTTTTATCGGGAGACTTGGGGGAACGTTGGGTGGAAGGAAATTTGTGGCTCCTCTCAGATTCCAGAACTTTCTGCCACAGAAATGTGAGGAACATGTGTTTTTTTCGCCAAATTTTGAGGTTTGCAAAGGATTCTGGGTAACAGAACCTGGTCCGAGCCACACAAATCACCCCATCTTGGATTCCCCTAGGTCTCTAGTTTTCAGAAATGCACAGGTTTGGTAAGTTTCCCTAGGTGCCGGTTGAGCTAGAGGCCAAAATCTACAGGTAGGCACTTTGCAAAAAACAGTCTGTTTTCTTTAAAAAAATGGGATGTGTCCACGTTGCGTTTTGGGGTGACTCCTGTCGCGGCCGCTAGGCCTACCCACAGAAGTGAGGTATCATTTTTATCGGGAGACTTGGGGGAACGCTGGGTGGAAGGAAATTTGTGGCTCCTCTCAGATTACAGAACTTTCTGCCACAGAAATGTGAGGAACATGTGTTTTTTTAGCCAAATTTTGAGGTTTGCAAAGGATTCTGGGTAATAGAACCTGGTCCGAGCCACACAAGTCACCCCATCTTGGATTCCCCTAGGTCTCTAGTTTTCAGAACTGCACAGGTTTGGTAGGTTTCCCTAGGTGCCGGCTGAGCTAGAGGCCAAAATCTACAGATAGGCACTTTGCAAAAAACACCTCTGTTTTCTTTCAAAAATTTGGATGTGTCCACGTTGCGCTTTGGGGCGTTTCCTGTCGCGGGCGCTAAGCCTACCCACACAAGTGAGGTATCATTTTTATCGGGAGACTTGGGGGAACGCTGGGTGGAAGGAAATTTGTGGCTCCTCTCAGATTCCAGAACTTTCTGCCACAGAAATGTGAGGAACATGTGTTTTTTTAGCCACATTTTGAGGTTTGCAAAGGATTCTGGGTAACAGAACCTGGTCCGAGCCACACAAGTCACCCCATCTTGGATTCCCCTAGGTCTCAATTTTTAGAAATGCACAGGTTTGGTAGGTTTCCCTTGGTGGCGGCTGAGCTAGATGCCAAAATCTACAGGTAGGCACTAAGCAAAAAAACCTGTTTTCTTTAAAAACTTTGGATGTGTCCACGTTGCGCTTTGGGGCGTTTCCTGTCGCGGGCGCTAGGCCTACCCACACAAGTGAGGTATCATTTTTATCGGGAGACTTGGGGGAACGTTGGGTGGAAGGAAATTTGTGGCTCCTCTCAGATTCCAGAACTTTCTGCCACAGAAATGTGAGGAACATGTGTTTTTTTAGCCACATTTTGAGGTTTGCAAAGGATTCTGGGTAACAGAACCTGGTCCGAGCCACACAAGTCTCCCCATCTTGGATTCCCCTAGGTCTCTAGTTTTCAGAAATGCACAGGTTTGGTAGGTTTCCCTAGGTGCCGGCTGAGCTAGAGGCCAAAATCTACAGGTAGGCACTTTGCAAAAAACAGCTCTGTTTTCTTTCAAAAAATGGGATGTGTCCACGTTGCGTTTTGGGGTGTCTTCTGTCGGGGCCGCTAGGCCTACCCACAGAAGTGAGGTATAATTTTTATCGGGAGACTTGGGGGAACGCTGGGTGGAAGGAAATTTGTGGCTCCTCTCAGATTACAGAACTTTCTGCCACAGAAATGTGAGGAACATGTGTTTTTTTAGCCAAATTTTGAGGTTTGCAAAGGATTCTGGGTAACAGAACCTGGTCCTAGCCACACAAGTCACCCCATCTTGGATTCCCCTAGGTCTCAATTTTTAGAAATGCACAGGTTTGGTAGGTTTCCCTTGGTGGCGGCTGAGCTAGATGCCAAAATCTACAGGTAGGCACTTAGCAAAAACACCTGTTTTCTTTAAAAACTTTGGATGTGTCCACGTTGCGCTTTGGGGCGTTTCCTGTCGCGGGCGCTAGGCCTACCCACACAAGTGAGGTATCATTTTTATCGGGAGACTTGGGGGAACGTTGGGTGGAAGGAAATTTGTGGCTCCTCTCAGATTCCAGAACTTTCTGCCACAGAAATGTGAGGAACATGTGTTTTTTTAGCCACATTTTGAGGTTTGCAAAGGATTCTGGGTAACAGAAACTGGTCCGAGCCACACAAGTCACCCCATCTTGGATTCCCCTAGGTCTCTAGTTTTCAGAAATGCACAGATTTGGTAGGTTTCCCTAGGTGCCGGCTGAGCTAGAGGCCAAAATCTACAGGTAGGCACTTTGCAAAAAACAGCTCTGTTTTCTTTCAAAAAATGGGATGTGTCCACGTTGCGTTTTGGGGTGTCTTCTGTCGGGGCCGCTAGGCCTACCCACAGAAGTGAGGTATCATTTTTATCGGGAGACTTGGGGGAACGCTGGGTGGAAGGAAATTTGTGGCTCCTCTCAGATTCCAGAACTTCCTGCCACAGAAATGTGAGGAACATGTGTTTTTTTAGCCAAATTTTGAGGTTTGCAAAGGATTCTGGGTAATAGAACCTGGTCCGAGCCACACAAGTCACCCCATCTTGGATTCCCCTAGGTCTCTAGTTTTCAGAAATGCACAGGTTTGGTAGGTTTCCCTAGGTGCCGGCTGAGCTAGAGGTCAAAATCTACAGGTAGGCACTTTGCAAAAAACAGCTCTGTTTTCTTTCAAAAAATGGGATGTGTCCATGTTGCGTTTTGGGGTGTCTCCTGTTGGGGCCGCTAGGCCTACACACAGAAGTGAGGTATCATTTTTATCGGGAGACATGGGGGAACGTTGGGTGGAAGGAAATTTGTGGCTCCTCTCAGATTCCAGAACTTTCTGCCACAGAAATGTGAGGAACATGTGTTTTTTTAGCCACATTTTGAGGTTTGCAAAGGATTCTGGGTAACAGAACCTGGTCCGAGCCACACAAGTCACCCCATCTTGGATTCCCCTAGGTCTCTAGTTTTCAGAAATGCACAGGTTTGGTAGGTTTCCCTAGGTGCCGGCTGAGCTAGAGGCCAAAATCTACAGGTAGGCACTTTGCAAAAAACAGCTCTGTTTTCTTTCAAAAAATGGGATGAGTCCACGTTGCGTTTTGGGGTGTCTTCTGTCGGGGCCGCTAGGCCTACCCACAGAAGTGAGGTATCATTTTTATCGGGAGACTTGGGGGAACGCTGGGTGGAAGGAAATTTGTGGCTCCTCTCAGATTACAGAACTTTCTGCCACAGAAATGTGAGGAACATGTGTTTTTTTAGCCAAATTTTGAGGTTTGCAAAGGATTCTGGGTAACAGAACCTGGTCCGAGCCACACAAGTCACCCCATCTTGGATTCCCCTAGGTCTCAATTTTTAGAAATGCACAGGTTTGGTAGGTTTCCCTTGGTGGCGGCTGAGCTAGATGCCAAAATCTACAGGTAGGCACTTAGCAAAAACACCTGTTTTCTTTAAAAACTTTGGATGTGTCCACGTTGCGCTTTGGGGCGTTTCCTGTCGCGGGCGCTAGGCCTACCCACACAAGTGAGGTATCATTTTTATCGGGAGACTTGGGGGAACGTTGGGTGGAAGGAAATTTGTGGCTCCTCTCAGATTCCAGAACTTTCTGCCACAGAAATGTGAGGAACATGTGTTTTTTTAGCCACATTTTGAGGTTTGCAAAGGATTCTGGGTAACAGAACCTGGTCCGAGCCACACAAGTCACCCCATCTTGGATTCCCCTAGGTCTCTAGTTTTCAGAAATGCACAGGTTTGGTAGGTTTCCCTAGGTGCCGGCTGAGCTAGAGGCCAAAATCTACAGGTAGGCACTTTGCAAAAAACAGCTTTGTTTTCTTTCAAAAAATGGGATGTGTCCACGTTGCGTTTTGGGGTGTCTTCTGTCGGGGCCGCTAGGCCTACCCACAGAAGTGAGGTATCATTTTTATCGGGAGACTTGGGGGAACGCTGGGTGGAAGGAAATTTGTGGCTCCTCTCAGATTCCAGAACTTCCTGCCACAGAAATGTGAGGAACATGTGTTTTTTTAGCCAAATTTTGAGGTTTGCAAAGGATTCTGGGTAATAGAACCTGGTCCGAGCCACACAAGTCACCCCATCTTGGATTCCCCTAGGTCTCTAGTTTTCAGAAATGCACAGGTTTGGTAGGTTTCCCTAGGTGCCGGCTGAGCTAGAGGTCAAAATCTACAGGTAGGCACTTTGCAAAAAACAGCTCTGTTTTCTTTCAAAAAATGGGATGTGTCCATGTTGCGTTTTGGGGTGTCTCCTGTTGGGGCCGCTAGCCTACCCACAGAAGTGAGGTATCATTTTTATCGGGAGACTTGGGGGAACGCTGGGTGGAAGGAAATTTGTGGCTCCTCTCAGATTCCAGAACTTTCTGCCACAGAAATGTGAGGAACATGTGTTTCTTTAGCCAAATTTTGAGGTTTGCAAAGGATTCTGGGTAACAGAACCTGGTCCGAGCCACACAAGTCACCCCATCTTGGATTCCCCTAGGTCTCTAGTTTTCAGAAATGCACAGGTTTGGTAGGTTTCCCTAGGTGCCGGCTGAGCTAGAGGCCAAAATCTACAGATAGGCACTTTGCAAAAAACACCTCTGTTTTCTTTAAAAAATTTGGATGTGTCCACGTTGCGCTTTGGAGCATTTCCTGTCGCGGGCGCTAGGCTTACCCACACAAGTGAGGTATCATTTTTATCGGGAGACTTGGGGGAACGTTGGGTGGAAGGAAATTTGTGGCTCCTCTCAGATTCCAGAACTTTCTGCCACAGAAATGTGAGGAACATGTGTTTTTTTTGCCAAATTTTGAGGTTTGCAAAGGATTCTGGGTAACAGAACCTGGTCCGAGCCACACAAGTCACCCCATCTTGGATTCCCCTAGGTCTCTAGTTTTCAGAAATGCACAGGTTTGGTAGGTTTCCCTAGGTGCCGGCTGAGCTAGAGGCCAAAATCTACAGGTAGGCACTTTGCAAAAAACAGCTCTGTTTTCTTTCAAAAAATGGGATGTGTCCATGTTGCGTTTTGGGGTGTCTCCTGTTGGGGCCGCTAGGCCTACCCACAGAAGTGAGGTATCATTTTTATCGGGAGACTTGGGGGAACGCTGGGTGGAAGGAAATTTGTGGCTCCTCTCAGATTCCAGAACTTTCTGCCACAGAAATGTGAGGAACATGTGTTTCTTTAGCCAAATTTTGAGGTTTGCAAAGGATTCTGGGTAACAGAACCTGGTCCGAGCCACACAAGTCACCCCATCTTGGATTCCCCTAGGTCTCTAGTTTTCAGAAATGCACAGGTTTGGTAGGTTTCCCTAGGTGCAGGCTGAGCTAGAGGCCAAAATCTACAGGTAGGCACTTTGCAAAAAACAGCTCTGTTTTCTTTCAAAAAATGGGATGTGTCCATGTTGCGTTTTGGGGTGTCTCCTGTTGGGGCCGCTAGGCCTACCCACAGAAGTGAGGTATCATTTTTATCGGGAGACTTGGGGGAACGCTGGGTGGAAGGAAATTTGTGGCTCCTCTCAGATTCCAGAACTTTCTGCCACAGAAATGTGAGGAACATGTGTTTTTTTAGCCAAATTTTGAGGTTTGCAAAGGATTCTGGGTAATAGAACCTGGTCCGAGCCACACAAGTCACCCCATCTTGGATTCCCCTAGGTCTCTAGTTTTCAGAAATGCACAGGTATGGTAGGTTTCCCTAGGTGCCGGCTGAGCTAGAGGCCAAAATCTACAGGTAGGCACTTTGCAAAAAACACCTCTGTTTTCTTTAAAAAATTTGGATGTGTCCACGTTGCGCTTTGGGGCGTTTCCTGTCGCGGGCGCTAGGCCTACCCACACAAGTGAGGTATCATTTTTATCGGGAGACTTGGGGGAACGTTGGGTGGAAGGAAATTTGTGGCTCCTCTCAGATTCCAGAACTTTCTGCCACAGAAATGTGAGGAACATGTGTTTTTTTAGCCAAATTTTGAGGTTTGCAAAGGATTCTGGGTAACAGAACCTGGTCCGAGCCACACAAGTCACCCCATCTTGGATTCCCCTAGGTCTCTAGTTTTCAGAAATGCACAGGTTTGGTAGGTTTCCCTAGGTGCCGGCTGAGCTAGAGGCCAAAATCTACAGGTAGGCACTTTGCAAAAAACAGCTCTGTTTTCTTTCAAAAAATGGGATGTGTCCATGTTGCGTTTTGGGGTGTCTCCTGTCGGGGCCGCTAGGCCTACCCACAGAAGTGAGGTATCATTTTTATCGGGAGACTTGGGGGAACGCTGGGTGGAAGGAAATTTGTGGCTCCTCTCAGATTCCAGAACTTTCTGCACAGAAATGTGAGGAACATGTGTTTTTTTACCCAAATTTTGAGGTTTGCAAAGGATTCTGGGTAACAGAACCTAGTCCGAGCCAGACAAGTCACCCCATCTTGGATTCCCCTAGGTCTCTAGGTTTCAGAAATGCACAGGTTTGGTAGGTTTCCCTAGGTGCCGGCTGAGCTAGAGGCCAAAATCTACAGGTAGGCACTTTGCAAAAAACAGCTCTGTTTTCTTTCAAAAAATGGGATGTGTCCACGTTGCGTTTTGGGGTGACTTCTGTCGCGGCCGCTAGGCCTACCCACAGAAGTGAGGTATCATTTTTATCGGGAGACTTGGGGGAACGCTGGGTGGAAGGAAACTTATGGCTCCTATCAGATTACAGAACTTTCTGCCACAGAAATGTGAGGAACATGTGTTTTTTTAGCCAAATTTTGAGGTTTGCAAAGGATTCTGGGTAACAGAACCTGGTCCGAGCCACACAAGTCACCCCATCTTGGATTCCCCTAGGTCTCTAGGTTTCAGAAATGCACAGGTTTGGTAGGTTTCCCTAGGTGCCGGCTGAGCTAGAGGCCAAAATCTACAGGTAGGCACTTTGCAAAAAACAGCTCTGTTTTCTTTCAAAAAATGGGATGTGTCCATGTTGCGTTTTGGGGTGTCTCCTGTTGGGGCCGCTAGGCCTACCCACAGAAGTGAGGTATCATTTTTATCGGGAGACTTGGGGGAACGCTGGGTGGAAGGAAATTTGTGGCTCCTCTCTGATTCCAGAACTTTCTGCCACAGAAATGTGAGGAACATGTGTTTTTTTAGCCAAATTTTGAGGTTTGAAAAGGATTCTGGGTAACAGAACCTGGTCCGAGCCACACAAGTCACCCCATCTTGGATTCCCCTAGGTCTCTAGTTTTCAGAAATGCACAGGTTTGGTAGGTTTCCCTAGGTGCCGGCTGAGCTAGAGGCCAAAATCTACAGGTAGGCACTTTGCAAAAAACACCTCTGTTTTTTTTCCAAAATGTGGATGTGTCCACGTTGCGCTTTGGGGCGCTTCCTGTCGCGGGCGCTAGGCCTACCCACACAAGTGAGGTATCATTTTTATCGGGAGACTTGGGGGAACGTTGGGTGGAAGGAAATTTGTGGCTCCTCTCAGATTCCAGAACTTTCTGCCACAGAAATGTGAGGAACATGTGTTTTTTTCGCCAAATTTTGAGGTTTGCAAAGGATTCTGGGTAACAGAACCTGGTCCGAGCCACACAAATCACCCCATCTTGGATTCCCCTAGGTCTCTAGTTTTCAGAAATGCACAGGTTTGGTAGGTTTCCCTAGGTGCCGGCTGAGCTAGAGGCCAAAATCTACAGGTAGGCACTTTGCAAAAAACAGCTCTGTTTTCTTTCAAAAAATGGGATGTGTCCACGTTGCGTTTTGGGGTGAGTCCTGTCGCGGCCGCTAGGCCTACCCACAGAAGTGAGGTATCATTTTTATCGGGAGACTTGGGGGAACGCTGGGTGGAAGGAAATTTGTGGCTCCTCTCAGATTACAGAACTTTCTGCCACAGAAATGTGAGGAACATGTGTTTTTTTAGCCAAATTTTGAGGTTTGCAAAGGATTCTGGGTAATAGAACCTGGTCCGAGCCACACAAGTCACCCCATCTTGGATTCCCCTAGGTCTCTAGTTTTCAGAACTGCACAGGTTTGGTAGGTTTCCCTAGGTGCCGGCTGAGCTAGAGGCCAAAATCTACAGATAGGCACTTTGCAAAAAACACCTCTGTTTTCTTTCAAAATTTTGGATGTGTCCACGTTGCGCTTTGGGGCGTTTCCTGTCGTGGGCGCTAAGCCTACCCACACAAGTGAGGTATCATTTTTATCGGGAGACTTGGGGGAACGCTGGGTGGAAGGAAATTTGTGGCTCCTCTCAGATTCCAGAACTTTCTGCCACAGAAATGTGAGGAACATGTGTTTTTTTCGCCAAATTTTGAGGTTTGCAAAGGATTCTGGGTAACAGAACCTGGTCCGAGCCACACAAGTCACCCCATCTTGGATTCCCCTAGGTCTCTAGTTTTCAGAACTGCACAGGTTTGGTAGGTTTCCCTAGGTGCCAGCTGAGCTAGAGGCCAAAATCTACAGGTAGGCACTTTGCAAAAAACACCTATATTTTCTTTCAAAAATTTGGATGTGTCCACGTTGCACTTTGGGGCGTTTCCTGTCGCGGGTGCTAGGCCTACCCACACAAGTGAGGTATCATTTTTATCGGGAGACTTGGGGAAACGTTGGGTGGAAGGAAATTTGTGGCTCCTCTCAGATTCCAGAACTTTCTGCCACAGAAATGTGAGCAACATGTGTTTTTTTAGCCAAATTTTGAGGTTTGCAAAGGATTCTGGGTAACAGAACCTGGTCCTAGCCACACAATTCACCCCATCTTGGATTCCCCTAGGTCTCTAGTTTTCAGAACTGCACAGGTTTGGCAGGTTTCCCCAGGTGCCGGCTGAGCTAGAGGCCAAAATCTACAGGTAGGCACTTTGCAAAAAACACCTCTGTTTTCTTTCAAAAATTTGGATGTGTCTATGTTGCGCTTTGGGGCGTTTCCTGTCGCGGGCGCTAGGCCTACCCACGCAAGTGAGGTATCATTTTTATCGGGAGACTTGGGGGAATGCTGGGTGGAAGGAAATGTGTGGCTCCTCTCAGATTCCAGAACTTTCTGCCACAGAAATGTGAGGAACATGTGTTTTTTTCGGAAAATTTTGAGGTTTGCAAAGGATTCTGGGTAACAGAACCTGGTCCGAGCCACACAAGTCACCCCATCTTGGATTACCCTAGGTCTTTAGTTTTCAGAAATGCACAGGTTTGGTAGGTTTCCCTAGGTGCCGGCTGAGCTAGAGGCCAAAATCTACAGGTAGGCACTTTGCAAAAAACACCTCTGTTTTCTTTAAAAAAATTGGATGTGTCCACGTTGCGCTTTGGGGCGCCTCCTGTCGCGGGCTATAGGCCTACCCACACAAGTGAGATATCATTTTTATAGGGAGACGTGGGGGAACGCTTGGTGGAAGGAAATTTGTGGCTCCCCTTAGATTCCAGAACTTTCTGCCACAGAAATGTGAGGAACATGTTTTTTTTTAGCCAAATTTTGAGGTTTGCAAAGGATTCTGGGTAACAGAACCTGGTCCGAGCCACACAAGTCACCCCATCTTGTATTCCCCTAGGTCTCTAGTTTTCAGAAATGCACAGGTTTGGTAGGTTTCCCTAGCTGGCAGCTGAGCTTGAGGCCAAAATCTACAGGTAGGCACTTTGCAAAAAACAGCTCTGTTTTCTTTCAAAAAATGGGATGTGTCCATGTTGCGTTTTGGGGTGTCTCCTGTTGGGGCCGCTAGGCCTACCCACAGAAGTGAGGTATCATTTTTATCGGGAGACTTGGGGGAACGCTGGGTGGAAGGAAATTTGTGGCTCCTCTCAGATTCCAGAACTTTCTGCCACAGAAATGTGAGGAACATGTGTTTTTTTAGCCAAATTTTGAGGTTTGCAAAGGATTCTGGGTAATAGAACCTGGTCCGAGCCACACAAGTCACCCCATCTTGGATTCCCCTAGGTCTCTAGTTTTCAGAAATGCACAGGTATGGTAGGTTAACCTAGGTGCCGGCTGAGCTAGAGGCCAAAATCTACAGATAGGCACTTTGCAAAAAACACCTCTGTTTTCTTTAAAAAATTTGGATGTGTCCACGTTGCGCTTTGGGGCGTTTCCTGTCGCGGGCGCTAGGCCTACCCACACAAGTGAGGTATCATTTTTATCGGGAGACTTGGGGGAAAGTTGGGTGGAAGGAAATTTGTGGCTCCTCTCAGATTCCAGAACTTTCTGCCACAGAAATGTGAGGAACATGTGTTTTTTTAGCCAAATTTTGAGGTTTGCAAAGGATTCTGGGTAACAGAACCTGGTCCGAGCCACACAAGTCACCCCATCTTGGATTCCCCTAGGTCTCTAGTTTTCAGAAATGCACAGGTTTGGTAGGTTTCCCTAGGTGCCGGCTGAGCTAGAGGCCAAAATCTACAGGTAGGCACTTTGCAAAAAACAGCTCTGTTTTCTTTCAAAAAATGGGATGTGTCCACGTTGCGTTTTGGGGTGTCTCCTGTCGGGGCCGCTAGGCCTACCCACAGAAGTGAGGTATCATTTTTATCGGGAGACTTGGGGGAACGCTGGGTGGAAGGAAATTTGTGGCTCCTCTCAGATTCCAGAACTTTCTGCCACAGAAATGTGAGGAACATGTGTTTTTTTACCCAAATTTTGAGGTTTGCAAAGGATTCTGGGTAACAGAACCTAGTCCGAGCCAGACAAGTCACCCCATCTTGGATTCCCCTAGGTCTCTAGGTTTCAGAAATGCACAGGTTTGGTAGGTTTCCCTAGGTGCCGGCTGAGCTAGAGGCCAAAATCTACAGGTAGGCACTTTGCAAAAAACAGCTCTGTTTTCTTTCAAAAAATGGGATGTGTCCACGTTGCGTTTTGGGGTGACTTCTGTCGCGGCCGCTAGGCCTACCCACAGAAGTGAGGTATCATTTTTATCGGGAGACTTGGGGGAACGCTGGGTGGAAGGAAACTTATCTCTCCTATCAGATTACAGAACTTTCTGCCACAGAAATGTGAGGAACATGTGTTTTTTTAGCCAAATTTTGAGGTTTGCAAAGGATTCTGGGTAACAGAACCTGGTCCGAGCCACACAAGTCACCCCATCTTGGATTCCCCTAGGTCTCTAGGTTTCAGAAATGCACAGGTTTGGTAGGTTTCCCTAGGTGCCGGCTGAGCTAGAGGCCAAAATCTACAGGTAGGCACTTTGCAAAAAACAGCTCTGTTTTCTTTCAAAAAATGGGATGTGTCCACGTTGCGTTTTGGGGTGACTCCTGTCGCGGCCGCTAGGCCTACCCACAGAAGTGAGGTATCATTTTTATCGGGAGACTTGGGGGAACGCTGGGTGGAAGGAAATTTGTGGCTCCTCTCAGATTACAGAACTTTCTGCCACAGAAATGTGAGGAACATGTGTTTTTTTAGCCAAATTTTGAGGTTTGCAAAGGATTCTGGGTAATAGAACCTGGTCCGAGCCACACAAGTCACCCCATCTTGGATTCCCCTAGGTCTCTAGTTTTCAGAACTGCACAGGTTTGGTAGGTTTCCCTAGGTGCCGGCTGAGCTAGAGGCCAAAATCTACAGATAGGCACTTTGCAAAAAACACCTCTGTTTTCTTTCAAAATTTTGGATGTGTCCACGTTGCGCTTTGGGGCGTTTCCTGTCGTGGGCGCTAAGCCTACCCACACAAGTGAGGTATCATTTTTATCGGGAGACTTGGGGGAACGCTGGGTGGAAGGAAATTTGTGGCTCCTCTCAGATTCCAGAACTTTCTGCCACAGAAATGTGAGGAACATGTGTTTTTTTCGCCAAATTTTGAGGTTTGCAAAGGATTCTGGGTAACAGAACCTGGTCCGAGCCACACAAGTCACCCCATCTTGGATTCCCCTAGGTCTCTAGTTTTCAGAACTGCACAGGTTTGGTAGGTTTCCCTAGGTGCCAGCTGAGCTAGAGGCCAAAATCTACAGGTAGGCACTTTGCAAAAAACACCTATATTTTCTTTCAAAAATTTGGATGTGTCCACGTTGCACTTTGGGGCGTTTCCTGTCGCGGGTGCTAGGCCTACCCACACAAGTGAGGTATCATTTTTATCGGGAGACTTGGGGAAACGTTGGGTGGAAGGAAATTTGTGGCTCCTCTCAGATTCCAGAACTTTCTGCCACAGAAATGTGAGCAACATGTGTTTTTTTAGCCAAATTTTGAGGTTTGCAAAGGATTCTGGGTAACAGAACCTGGTCCTAGCCACACAATTCACCCCATCTTGGATTCCCCTAGGTCTCTAGTTTTCAGAACTGCACAGGTTTGGCAGGTTTCCCCAGGTGCCGGCTGAGCTAGAGGCCAAAATCTACAGGTAGGCACTTTGCAAAAAACACCTCTGTTTTCTTTCAAAAATTTGGATGTGTCTATGTTGCGCTTTGGGGCGTTTCCTGTCGCGGGCGCTAGGCCTACCCACGCAAGTGAGGTATCATTTTTATCGGGAGACTTGGGGGAATGCTGGGTGGAAGGAAATGTGTGGCTCCTCTCAGATTCCAGAACTTTCTGCCACAGAAATGTGAGGAACATGTGTTTTTTTCGGAAAATTTTGAGGTTTGCAAAGGATTCTGGGTAACAGAACCTGGTCCGAGCCACACAAGTCACCCCATCTTGGATTACCCTAGGTCTTTAGTTTTCAGAAATGCACAGGTTTGGTAGGTTTCCCTAGGTGCCGGCTGAGCTAGAGGCCAAAATCTACAGGTAGGCACTTTGCAAAAAACACCTCTGTTTTCTTTAAAAAAATTGGATGTGTCCACGTTGCGCTTTGGGGCGCCTCCTGTCGCGGGCTATAGGCCTACCCACACAAGTGAGATATCATTTTTATAGGGAGACGTGGGGGAACGCTTGGTGGAAGGAAATTTGTGGCTCCCCTTAGATTCCAGAACTTTCTGCCACAGAAATGTGAGGAACATGTTTTTTTTTAGCCAAATTTTGAGGTTTGCAAAGGATTCTGGGTAACAGAACCTGGTCCGAGCCACACAAGTCACCCCATCTTGTATTCCCCTAGGTCTCTAGTTTTCAGAAATGCACAGGTTTGGTAGGTTTCCCTAGCTGGCAGCTGAGCTTGAGGCCAAAATCTACAGGTAGGCACTTTGCAAAAAACAGCTCTGTTTTCTTTCAAAAAATGGGATGTGTCCATGTTGCGTTTTGGGGTGTCTCCTGTTGGGGCCGCTAGGCCTACCCACAGAAGTGAGGTATCATTTTTATCGGGAGACTTGGGGGAACGCTGGGTGGAAGGAAATTTGTGGCTCCTCTCAGATTCCAGAACTTTCTGCCACAGAAATGTGAGGAACATGTGTTTTTTTAGCCAAATTTTGAGGTTTGCAAAGGATTCTGGGTAATAGAACCTGGTCCGAGCCACACAAGTCACCCCATCTTGGATTCCCCTAGGTCTCTAGTTTTCAGAAATGCACAGGTATGGTAGGTTAACCTAGGTGCCGGCTGAGCTAGAGGCCAAAATCTACAGATAGGCACTTTGCAAAAAACACCTCTGTTTTCTTTAAAAAATTTGGATGTGTCCACGTTGCGCTTTGGGGCGTTTCCTGTCGCGGGCGCTAGGCCTACCCACACAAGTGAGGTATCATTTTTATCGGGAGACTTGGGGGAAAGTTGGGTGGAAGGAAATTTGTGGCTCCTCTCAGATTCCAGAACTTTCTGCCACAGAAATGTGAGGAACATGTGTTTTTTTAGCCAAATTTTGAGGTTTGCAAAGGATTCTGGGTAACAGAACCTGGTCCGAGCCACACAAGTCACCCCATCTTGGATTCCCCTAGGTCTCTAGTTTTCAGAAATGCACAGGTTTGGTAGGTTTCCCTAGGTGCCGGCTGAGCTAGAGGCCAAAATCTACAGGTAGGCACTTTGCAAAAAACAGCTCTGTTTTCTTTCAAAAAATGGGATGTGTCCACGTTGCGTTTTGGGGTGTCTCCTGTCGGGGCCGCTAGGCCTACCCACAGAAGTGAGGTATCATTTTTATCGGGAGACTTGGGGGAACGCTGGGTGGAAGGAAATTTGTGGCTCCTCTCAGATTCCAGAACTTTCTGCCACAGAAATGTGAGGAACATGTGTTTTTTTACCCAAATTTTGAGGTTTGCAAAGGATTCTGGGTAACAGAACCTAGTCCGAGCCAGACAAGTCACCCCATCTTGGATTCCCCTAGGTCTCTAGGTTTCAGAAATGCACAGGTTTGGTAGGTTTCCCTAGGTGCCGGCTGAGCTAGAGGCCAAAATCTACAGGTAGGCACTTTGCAAAAAACAGCTCTGTTTTCTTTCAAAAAATGGGATGTGTCCACGTTGCGTTTTGGGGTGACTTCTGTCGCGGCCGCTAGGCCTACCCACAGAAGTGAGGTATCATTTTTATCGGGAGACTTGGGGGAACGCTGGGTGGAAGGAAACTTATCTCTCCTATCAGATTACAGAACTTTCTGCCACAGAAATGTGAGGAACATGTGTTTTTTTAGCCAAATTTTGAGGTTTGCAAAGGATTCTGGGTAACAGAACCTGGTCCGAGCCACACAAGTCACCCCATCTTGGATTCCCCTAGGTCTCTAGGTTTCAGAAATGCACAGGTTTGGTAGGTTTCCCTAGGTGCCGGCTGAGCTAGAGGCCAAAATCTACAGGTAGGCACTTTGCAAAAAACAGCTCTGTTTTCTTTCAAAAAATGGGATGTGTCCATGTTGCGTTTTGGGATGCCTCCTGTTGGGGCCGCTAGGCCTACCCACAGAAGTGAGGTATCATTTTTATCGGGAGACTTGGGGGAACGCTGGGTGGAAGGAAATTTGTGGCTCCTCTCAGATTCCAGAACTTTCTGCCACAGAAATGTGAGGAACATGTGTTTTTTTAGCCAAATTTTGAGGTTTGAAAAGGATTCTGGGTAACAGAACCTGGTCCGAGCCACACAAGTCACCCCATCTTGGATTCCCCTAGGTCTCTAGTTTTCAGAAATGCACAGGTTTGGTAGGTTTCCCTAGGTGCCGGCTGAGCTAGAGGCCAAAATCTACAGGTAGGCACTTTGCAAAAAACACCTCTGTTTTTTTTCAAAAATGTGGATGTGTCCACGTTGCGCTTTGGGGCGCTTCCTGTCGCGGGCGCTAGGCCTACCCACACAAGTGAGGTATCATTTTTATCGGGAGACTTGGGGGAACGTTGGGTGGAAGGAAATTTGTGGCTCCTCTCAGATTCCAGAACTTTCTGCCACAGAAATGTGAGGAACATGTTTTTTTTTCGCCAAATTTTGAGGTTTGCAAAGGATTCTGGGTAACAGAACCTGGTCCGAGCCACACAAATCACCCCATCTTGGATTCCCCTAGGTCTCTAGTTTTCAGAAATGCACAGGTTTGGTAGGTTTCCCTAGGTGCCGGCTGAGCTAGAGGCCAAAATCTACAGGTAGGCACTTTGCAAAAAACAGCTCTGTTTTCTTTCAAAAAATGGGATGTGTCCACGTTGCGTTTTGGGGTGACTCCTGTCGCGGCCGCTAGGCCTACCCACAGAAGTGAGGTATCATTTTTATCGGGAGACTTGGGGGAACGCTGGGTGGAAGGAAATTTGTGGCTCCTCTCAGATTACAGAACTTTCTGCCACAGAAATGTGAGGAACATGTGTTTTTTTAGCCAAATTTTGAGGTTTGCAAAGGATTCTGGGTAATAGAACCTGGTCCGAGCCACACAAGTCACCCCATCTTGGATTCCCCTAGGTCTCTAGTTTTCAGAACTGCACAGGTTTGGTAGGTTTCCCTAGGTGCCGGCTGAGCTAGAGGCCAAAATCTACAGATAGGCACTTTGCAAAAAACACCTCTGTTTTCTTTCAAAATTTTGGATGTGTCCACGTTGCGCTTTGGGGCGTTTCCTGTCGCGGGCGCTAAGCCTACCCACACAAGTGAGGTATCATTTTTATCGGGAGACTTGGGGGAACGCTGGGTGGAAGGAAATTTGTGGCTCCTCTCAGATTCCAGAACTTTCTGCCACAGAAATGTGAGGAACATGTGTTTTTTTAGCCAAATTTTGAGGTTTGCAAAGGATTCTGGGTAACAGAACCTGGTCCGAGCCACACAAGTCACCCCATCTTGGATTCCCCTAGGTCTCTAGTTTTCAGAACTGCACAGGTTTGGTAGGTTTCCCTAGGTGCCAGCTGAGCTAGAGGCCAAAATCTACAGGTAGGCACTTTGCAAAAAACACCTCTATTTTCTTTCAAAAATTTGGATGTGTCCACGTTGCACTTTGGGGCGTTTCCTGTCGCGGGTGCTAGGCCTACCCACACAAGTGAGGTATCATTTTTATCGGGAGACTTGGGGAAACGTTGGGTGGAAGGAAATTTGTGGCTCCTCTCAGATTCCAGAACTTTCTGCCACAGAAATGTGAGCAACATGTGTTTTTTTAGCCAAATTATGAGGTTTGCAAAGGATTCTGGGTAACAGAACCTGGTCCTAGCCACACAATTCACCCCATCTTGGATTCCCCTAGGTCTCTAGTTTTCAGAACTGCACAGGTTTGGCAGGTTTCCCCAGGTGCCGGCTGAGCTAGAGGCCAAAATCTACAGGTAGGCACTTTGCAAAAAACACCTCTGTTTTCTTTCAAAAATTTGGATGTGTCTACGTTGCGCTTTGGGGCGTTTCCTGTCGCGGGCGCTAGGCCTACCCACGCAAGTGAGGTATCATTTTTATCGGGAGACTTGGGGGAATGCTGGGTGGAAGGAAATGTGTCGCTCCTCTCAGATTCCAGAACTTTCTGCCACAGAAATGTGAGGAACATGTGTTTTTTTCGGAAAATTTTGAGGTTTGCAAATGATTCTGGGTAACAGAACCTGTTCCGAGCCACACAAGTCACCCCATCTTGGATTACCCTAGGTCTTTAGTTTTCAGAAATGCACAGGTTTGGTAGGTTTCCCTAGGTGCCGGCTGAGCTAGAGGCCAAAATCTACAGGTAGGCACTTTGCAAAAAACACCTCTGTTTTCTTAAAAAAAATTGGATGTGTCCACGTTGCGCTTTGGGGCGCCTCCTGTCGCGGGCTATAGGCCTACCCACACAAGTGAGATATCATTTTTATAGGGAGACTTGGGGGAACGCTTGGTGGAAGGAAATTTGTGGCTCCCCTTAGATTCCAGAACTTTCTGCCACAGAAATGTGAGGAACATGTTTTTTTTTAGCCAAATTTTGAGGTTTGCAAAGGATTCTGGGTAACAGAACCTGGTCCGAGCCACACAAGTCACCCCATCTTGTATTCCCCTAGGTCTCTAGTTTTCAGAAATGCACAGGTTTGGTAGGTTTCCCTAGGTGGCAGCTGAGCTTGAGGCCAAAATCTACAGGTAGGCACTTTGCAAAAAACAGCTCTGTTTTCTTTCAAAAAATGGGATGTGTCCACGTTGCGCTTTGGGGAGTCTTCTGTCGCGGCCGCTAGGCCTACCCACAGAAGTGAGGTATCATTTTTATCGGGAGACTTGGGGGAACGCTGGGTGGGAGGAAATTTGTGGCTCCTCTCAGATTCCAGAACTTTCTGCCACAGAAATGTGAGGAACATGTGTTTTTTTAGCCAAATTTTGAGGTTTGCAAAGGATTCTGGGTAACAGAACCTGGTCCGAGCCACACAAGTCACCCCATCTTGGATTCCCCTAGGTCTCTAGTTTTCAGAAATGCACAGGTTTGGTAGGTTTCCCGAGCTGCCGGCTGAGCTAGAGGCCAAAATCTACAGGTAGGCACTTTGCAAAAAACAGCTCTGTTTTCTTTCAAAAAATGGGATGTGTCCACGTTGCGTTTTGGGGTGTCTTCTGTCGCGGCCGCTAGGCCTACCCACAGAAGGGAGGTATCATTTTTACCGGGAGACTTGGGGGAACGCTGGGTGGAAGGAAATTTGTGGCTCCTCTCAGATTCCAGAACTTTCTGCCACAGAAATGTGAGGAACATGTGTTTTTTTAGCCAAATTTTGAGGTTTGCAAAGGATTCTGGGTAACAGAACCTGGTCCGAGCCACACAAGTCACCCCATCTTGGATTCCCCTAGGTCTCTAGTTTTCAGAAATGCACAGGTTTGGTAGGTTTCCCTAGGTGCCGGCTGAGCTAGAGGCCAAAATCTACAGGTAGGCACTTTGCAAAAAACAGCTCTGTTTTCTTTCAAAAAATGGGATGTGTCCACGTTGCGTTTTGGGGTGCCTTGTGTCGCGGCCGCTAGGCCTACCCACAGAAGTGAGGTATCATTTTTATCGGGAGACTTGGGGGAACGCTGGGTGGAAGGAAATTTGTGGCTCCTCTCAGATTCCAGAACTTCCTGCCACAGAAATGTGAGGAACATGTGTTTTTTTAGTCAAATTTTGAGGTTTGCAAAGGATTCTGGGTAATAGAACCTGGTCCGAGCCACACAAGTCACTCCATCTTGGATTCCCCTAGGTCTCTAGTTTTCAGAACTGCATAGGTTTGGTAGGTTTCCCTAGGTGCCGGCTGAGCTAGAGGCCAAAATCTACAGATAGGCACTTTGCAAAAAACACCTCTGTTTTCTTTAAAAAATTTGGATGTGTCCACGTTGCGCTTTGGGGCGTTTCCTGTCGCGGGCGCTAGGCCTACCCACACAAGTGAGGTATCATTTTTATCGGGAGACTTGGGGGAACGTTGGGTGGAAGGAAATTTGTGGCTCCTCTCAGATTCCAGAACTTTCTGCCACAGAAATGTGAGGAACATGTGTTTTTTTAGCCAAATTTTGAGGTTTGCAAAGGATTCTGGGTAACAGAACCTGGTCCGAGCCACACAAGTCACCCCATCTTGGATTCCCCTAGGTCTCTAGTTTTCAGAAATGCACAGGTTTGGTAGGTTTCCCTAGGTGCCGGCTGAGCTAGAGGCCAAAATCTACAGGTAGGCACTTTGCAAAAAACACCTCTGTTTTTTTTCAAAAATGTGGATGTGTCCACGTTGCGCTTTGGGGCGCTTCCTGTCGCGGGCGCTAGGCCTACCCACACAAGTGAGGTATCATTTTTATCGGGAGACTTGGGGGAACGTTGGGTGGAAGGAAATTTGTGGCTCCTCTCAGATTTCAGAACTTTCTGCCACAGAAATGTGAGGAACATGTGTTTTTTTCGCCAAATTTTGAGGTTTGCAAAGGATTCTGGGTAACAGAACCTGGTCCGAGCCACACAAATCACCCCATCTTGGATTCCCCTAGGTCTCTAGTTTTCAGAAATGCACAGGTTTGGTAGGTTTCCCTAGGTGCCAGCTGAGCTAGAGGCCAAAATCTACAGGTTGGCACTTTGCAAAAAACAGCTCTGTTTTCTTTCAAAAAATGGGATGTGTCCACGTTGCGATTTGGGGTGACTTCTGTCGCGGCCGCTAGGCCTACCCACAGAAGTGAGGTATCATTTTTATCGGGAGACTTGGGGGAACGCTGGGTGGAAGGAAATTTGTGGCTCCTCTCAGATTCCAGAACTTTCTGCCACAGAAATGTGAGGAACATGTGTTTTTTTAGCCAAATTTTGAGGTTTGCAAAGGATTCTGGGTAATAGAACCTGGTCCGAGCCACACAAGTCACCCCATCTTGGATTCCCCTAGGTCTCTAGTTTTCAGAAATGCACAGGTTTTGTAGGTTTCCCTAGGTGCCGGCTGAGCTAGAGGCCAAAATCTACAGATAGGCACTTGCAAAAAACACCTCTGTTTTCTTTCAAAATTTTGGATGTGTCCACGTTGCGCTTTGGGGCGTTTCCTGTCGCGGGCGCTAAGCCTACCCACACAAGTGAGGTATCATTTTTATCGGGAGACTTGGGGGAACGCTGGGTGGAAGGAAATTTGTGGCTCCTCTCAGATTCCAGAACTTTCTGCCACAGAAATGTGAGGAACATGTATTTTTTTAGCCAAATTTTGAGGTTTGCAACGGATTCTGGGTAACAGAACCTGGTCCGAGCCACACAAGTCACCCCATCTTGGATTCCCCTAGGTCTCTAGTTTTCAGAAATGCACAGGTTTGGTAGGTTTCCCTAGGTGCCGGCTGAGCTAGAGGCCAAAATCTACAGGTAGGCACTTTGCAAAAAACAGCTCTGTTTTCTTTCAAAAAATGGGATGTGTCCATGTTGCGTTTTGGGGTGTCTCCTGTTGGGGCCGCTAGGCCTACCCACAGAAGTGAGGTATCATTTTTATCGGGAGACTTGGGGGAACGCTGGGTGGAAGGAAATTTGTGGCTCCTCTCAGATTCCAGAACTTTCTGCCACAGAAATGTGAGGAACATGTGTTTCTTTAGCCAAATTTTGAGGTTTGCAAAGGATTCTGGGTAACAGAACCTGGTCCGAGCCACACAAGTCACCCCATCTTGGATTCCCCTAGGTCTCTAGTTTTCAGAAATGCACAGGTATGGTAGGTTTCCCTAGGTGCCGGCTGAGCAAGAGGCCAAAATCTACAGGTAGGCACTTTGCAAAAAACACCTCTGTTTTCTTTCAAAATTTTGGATGTGTCCACGTTGCGCTTTGGGGCGTTTCCTGTCGTGGGCGCTAAGCCTACCCACACAAGTGAGGTATCATTTTTATCGGGAGACTTGGGGGAACGCTGGGTGGAAGGAAATTTGTGGCTCCTCTCAGATTCCAGAACTTTCTGCCACAGAAATGTGAGGAACATGTGTTTTTTTCGCCAAATTTTGAGGTTTGCAAAGGATTCTGGGTAACAGAACCTGGTCCGAGCCACACAAGTCACCCCATCTTGGATTCCCCTAGGTCTCTAGTTTTCAGAACTGCACAGGTTTGGTAGGTTTCCCTAGGTGCCAGCTGAGCTAGAGGCCAAAATCTACAGGTAGGCACTTTGCAAAAAACACCTATATTTTCTTTCAAAAATTTGGATGTGTCCACGTTGCACTTTGGGGCGTTTCCTGTCGCGGGTGCTAGGCCTACCCACACAAGTGAGGTATCATTTTTATCGGGAGACTTGGGGAAACGTTGGGTGGAAGGAAATTTGTGGCTCCTCTCAGATTCCAGAACTTTCTGCCACAGAAATGTGAGCAACATGTGTTTTTTTAGCCAAATTTTGAGGTTTGCAAAGGATTCTGGGTAACAGAACCTGGTCCTAGCCACACAATTCACCCCATCTTGGATTCCCCTAGGTCTCTAGTTTTCAGAACTGCACAGGTTTGGCAGGTTTCCCCAGGTGCCGGCTGAGCTAGAGGCCAAAATCTACAGGTAGGCACTTTGCAAAAAACACCTCTGTTTTCTTTCAAAAATTTGGATGTGTCTATGTTGCGCTTTGGGGCGTTTCCTGTCGCGGGCGCTAGGCCTACCCACGCAAGTGAGGTATCATTTTTATCGGGAGACTTGGGGGAATGCTGGGTGGAAGGAAATGTGTGGCTCCTCTCAGATTCCAGAACTTTCTGCCACAGAAATGTGAGGAACATGTGTTTTTTTCGGAAAATTTTGAGGTTTGCAAAGGATTCTGGGTAACAGAACCTGGTCCGAGCCACACAAGTCACCCCATCTTGGATTACCCTAGGTCTTTAGTTTTCAGAAATGCACAGGTTTGGTAGGTTTCCCTAGGTGCCGGCTGAGCTAGAGGCCAAAATCTACAGGTAGGCACTTTGCAAAAAACACCTCTGTTTTCTTTTAAAAAATTGGATGTGTCCACGTTGCGCTTTGGGGCGCCTCCTGTCGCGGGCTATAGGCCTACCCACACAAGTGAGATATCATTTTTATAGGGAGACGTGGGGGAACGCTTGGTGGAAGGAAATTTGTGGCTCCCCTTAGATTCCAGAACTTTCTGCCACAGAAATGTGAGGAACATGTTTTTTTTTAGCCAAATTTTGAGGTTTGCAAAGGATTCTGGGTAACAGAACCTGGTCCGAGCCACACAAGTCACCCCATCTTGTATTCCCCTAGGTCTCTAGTTTTCAGAAATGCACAGGTTTGGTAGGTTTCCCTAGCTGGCAGCTGAGCTTGAGGCCAAAATCTACAGGTAGGCACTTTGCAAAAAACAGCTCTGTTTTCTTTCAAAAAATGGGATGTGTCCATGTTGCGTTTTGGGGTGTCTCCTGTTGGGGCCGCTAGGCCTACCCACAGAAGTGAGGTATCATTTTTATCGGGAGACTTGGGGGAACGCTGGGTGGAAGGAAATTTGTGGCTCCTCTCAGATTCCAGAACTTTCTGCCACAGAAATGTGAGGAACATGTGTTTTTTTAGCCAAATTTTGAGGTTTGCAAAGGATTCTGGGTAATAGAACCTGGTCCGAGCCACACAAGTCACCCCATCTTGGATTCCCCTAGGTCTCTAGTTTTCAGAAATGCACAGGTATGGTAGGTTAACCTAGGTGCCGGCTGAGCTAGAGGCCAAAATCTACAGATAGGCACTTTGCAAAAAACACCTCTGTTTTCTTTAAAAAATTTGGATGTGTCCACATTGCGCTTTGGGGCGTTTCCTGTCGCGGGCGCTAGGCCTACCCACACAAGTGAGGTATCATTTTTATCGGGAGACTTGGGGGAAAGTTGGGTGGAAGGAAATTTGTGGCTCCTCTCAGATTCCAGAACTTTCTGCCACAGAAATGTGAGGAACATGTGTTTTTTTAGCCAAATTTTGAGGTTTGCAAAGGATTCTGGGTAACAGAACCTGGTCCGAGCCACACAAGTCACCCCATCTTGGATTCCCCTAGGTCTCTAGTTTTCAGAAATGCACAGGTTTGGTAGGTTTCCCTAGGTGCCGGCTGAGCTAGAGGCCAAAATCTACAGGTAGGCACTTTGCAAAAAACAGCTCTGTTTTCTTTCAAAAAATGGGATGTGTCCACGTTGCGTTTTGGGGTGTCTCCTGTCGGGGCCGCTAGGCCTACCCACAGAAGTGAGGTATCATTTTTATCGGGAGACTTGGGGGAACGCTGGGTGGAAGGAAATTTGTGGCTCCTCTCAGATTCCAGAACTTTCTGCCACAGAAATGTGAGGAACATGTGTTTTTTTACCCAAATTTTGAGGTTTGCAAAGGATTCTGGGTAACAGAACCTAGTCCGAGCCAGACAAGTCACCCCATCTTGGATTCCCCTAGGTCTCTAGGTTTCAGAAATGCACAGGTTTGGTAGGTTTCCCTAGGTGCCGGCTGAGCTAGAGGCCAAAATCTACAGGTAGGCACTTTGCAAAAAACAGCTCTGTTTTCTTTCAAAAAATGGGATGTGTCCACGTTGCGTTTTGGGGTGACTTCTGTCGCGGCCGCTAGGCCTACCCACAGAAGTGAGGTATCATTTTTATCGGGAGACTTGGGGGAACGCTGGGTGGAAGGAAACTTATCTCTCCTATCAGATTACAGAACTTTCTGCCACAGAAATGTGAGGAACATGTGTTTTTTTAGCCAAATTTTGAGGTTTGCAAAGGATTCTGGGTAACAGAACCTGGTCCGAGCCACACAAGTCACCCCATCTTGGATTCCCCTAGGTCTCTAGGTTTCAGAAATGCACAGGTTTGGTAGGTTTCCCTAGGTGCCGGCTGAGCTAGAGGCCAAAATCTACAGGTAGGCACTTTGCAAAAAACAGCTCTGTTTTCTTTCAAAAAATGGGATGTGTCCATGTTGCGTTTTGGGATGCCTCCTGTTGGGGCCGCTAGGCCTACCCACAGAAGTGAGGTATCATTTTTATCGGGAGACTTGGGGGAACGCTGGGTGGAAGGAAATTTGTGGCTCCTCTCAGATTCCAGAACTTTCTGCCACAGAAATGTGAGGAACATGTGTTTTTTTAGCCAAATTTTGAGGTTTGAAAAGGATTCTGGGTAACAGAACCTGGTCCGAGCCACACAAGTCACCCCATCTTGGATTCCCCTAGGTCTCTAGTTTTCAGAAATGCACAGGTTTGGTAGGTTTCCCTAGGTGCCGGCTGAGCTAGAGGCCAAAATCTACAGGTAGGCACTTTGCAAAAAACACCTCTGTTTTTTTTCAAAAATGTGGATGTGTCCACGTTGCGCTTTGGGGCGCTTCCTGTCGCGGGCGCTAGGCCTACCCACACAAGTGAGGTATCATTTTTATCGGGAGACTTGGGGGAACGTTGGGTGGAAGGAAATTTGTGGCTCCTCTCAGATTCCAGAACTTTCTGCCACAGAAATGTGAGGAACATGTTTTTTTTTCGCCAAATTTTGAGGTTTGCAAAGGATTCTGGGTAACAGAACCTGGTCCGAGCCACACAAATCACCCCATCTTGGATTCCCCTAGGTCTCTAGTTTTCAGAAATGCACAGGTTTGGTAGGTTTCCCTAGGTGCCGGCTGAGCTAGAGGCCAAAATCTACAGGTAGGCACTTTGCAAAAAACAGCTCTGTTTTCTTTCAAAAAATGGGATGTGTCCACGTTGCGTTTTGGGGTGACTCCTGTCGCGGCCGCTAGGCCTACCCACAGAAGTGAGGTATCATTTTTATCGGGAGACTTGGGGGAACGCTGGGTGGAAGGAAATTTGTGGCTCCTCTCAGATTACAGAACTTTCTGCCACAGAAATGTGAGGAACATGTGTTTTTTTAGCCAAATTTTGAGGTTTGCAAAGGATTCTGGGTAATAGAACCTGGTCCGAGCCACACAAGTCACCCCATCTTGGATTCCCCTAGGTCTCTAGTTTTCAGAACTGCACAGGTTTGGTAGGTTTCCCTAGGTGCCGGCTGAGCTAGAGGCCAAAATCTACAGATAGGCACTTTGCAAAAAACACCTCTGTTTTCTTTCAAAATTTTGGATGTGTCCACGTTGCGCTTTGGGGCGTTTCCTGTCGCGGGCGCTAAGCCTACCCACACAAGTGAGGTATCATTTTTATCGGGAGACTTGGGGGAACGCTGGGTGGAAGGAAATTTGTGGCTCCTCTCAGATTCCAGAACTTTCTGCCACAGAAATGTGAGGAACATGTGTTTTTTTAGCCAAATTTTGAGGTTTGCAAAGGATTCTGGGTAACAGAACCTGGTCCGAGCCACACAAGTCACCCCATCTTGGATTCCCCTAGGTCTCTAGTTTTCAGAACTGCACAGGTTTGGTAGGTTTCCCTAGGTGCCAGCTGAGCTAGAGGCCAAAATCTACAGGTAGGCACTTTGCAAAAAACACCTCTATTTTCTTTCAAAAATTTGGATGTGTCCACGTTGCACTTTGGGGCGTTTCCTGTCGCGGGTGCTAGGCCTACCCACACAAGTGAGGTATCATTTTTATCGGGAGACTTGGGGAAACGTTGGGTGGAAGGAAATTTGTGGCTCCTCTCAGATTCCAGAACTTTCTGCCACAGAAATGTGAGCAACATGTGTTTTTTTAGCCAAATTATGAGGTTTGCAAAGGATTCTGGGTAACAGAACCTGGTCCTAGCCACACAATTCACCCCATCTTGGATTCCCCTAGGTCTCTAGTTTTCAGAACTGCACAGGTTTGGCAGGTTTCCCCAGGTGCCGGCTGAGCTAGAGGCCAAAATCTACAGGTAGGCACTTTGCAAAAAACACCTCTGTTTTCTTTCAAAAATTTGGATGTGTCTACGTTGCGCTTTGGGGCGTTTCCTGTCGCGGGCGCTAGGCCTACCCACGCAAGTGAGGTATCATTTTTATCGGGAGACTTGGGGGAATGCTGGGTGGAAGGAAATGTGTCGCTCCTCTCAGATTCCAGAACTTTCTGCCACAGAAATGTGAGGAACATGTGTTTTTTTCGGAAAATTTTGAGGTTTGCAAATGATTCTGGGTAACAGAACCTGTTCCGAGCCACACAAGTCACCCCATCTTGGATTACCCTAGGTCTTTAGTTTTCAGAAATGCACAGGTTTGGTAGGTTTCCCTAGGTGCCGGCTGAGCTAGAGGCCAAAATCTACAGGTAGGCACTTTGCAAAAAACACCTCTGTTTTCTTAAAAAAAATTGGATGTGTCCACGTTGCGCTTTGGGGCGCCTCCTGTCGCGGGCTATAGGCCTACCCACACAAGTGAGATATCATTTTTATAGGGAGACTTGGGGGAACGCTTGGTGGAAGGAAATTTGTGGCTCCCCTTAGATTCCAGAACTTTCTGCCACAGAAATGTGAGGAACATGTTTTTTTTTAGCCAAATTTTGAGGTTTGCAAAGGATTCTGGGTAACAGAACCTGGTCCGAGCCACACAAGTCACCCCATCTTGTATTCCCCTAGGTCTCTAGTTTTCAGAAATGCACAGGTTTGGTAGGTTTCCCTAGGTGGCAGCTGAGCTTGAGGCCAAAATCTACAGGTAGGCACTTTGCAAAAAACAGCTCTGTTTTCTTTCAAAAAATGGGATGTGTCCACGTTGCGCTTTGGGGAGTCTTCTGTCGCGGCCGCTAGGCCTACCCACAGAAGTGAGGTATCATTTTTATCGGGAGACTTGGGGGAACGCTGGGTGGGAGGAAATTTGTGGCTCCTCTCAGATTCCAGAACTTTCTGCCACAGAAATGTGAGGAACATGTGTTTTTTTAGCCAAATTTTGAGGTTTGCAAAGGATTCTGGGTAACAGAACCTGGTCCGAGCCACACAAGTCACCCCATCTTGGATTCCCCTAGGTCTCTAGTTTTCAGAAATGCACAGGTTTGGTAGGTTTCCCGAGCTGCCGGCTGAGCTAGAGGCCAAAATCTACAGGTAGGCACTTTGCAAAAAACAGCTCTGTTTTCTTTCAAAAAATGGGATGTGTCCACGTTGCGTTTTGGGGTGTCTTCTGTCGCGGCCGCTAGGCCTACCCACAGAAGGGAGGTATCATTTTTACCGGGAGACTTGGGGGAACGCTGGGTGGAAGGAAATTTGTGGCTCCTCTCAGATTCCAGAACTTTCTGCCACAGAAATGTGAGGAACATGTGTTTTTTTAGCCAAATTTTGAGGTTTGCAAAGGATTCTGGGTAACAGAACCTGGTCCGAGCCACACAAGTCACCCCATCTTGGATTCCCCTAGGTCTCTAGTTTTCAGAAATGCACAGGTTTGGTAGGTTTCCCTAGGTGCCGGCTGAGCTAGAGGCCAAAATCTACAGGTAGGCACTTTGCAAAAAACAGCTCTGTTTTCTTTCAAAAAATGGGATGTGTCCACGTTGCGTTTTGGGGTGCCTTGTGTCGCGGCCGCTAGGCCTACCCACAGAAGTGAGGTATCATTTTTATCGGGAGACTTGGGGGAACGCTGGGTGGAAGGAAATTTGTGGCTCCTCTCAGATTCCAGAACTTCCTGCCACAGAAATGTGAGGAACATGTGTTTTTTTAGTCAAATTTTGAGGTTTGCAAAGGATTCTGGGTAATAGAACCTGGTCCGAGCCACACAAGTCACTCCATCTTGGATTCCCCTAGGTCTCTAGTTTTCAGAACTGCATAGGTTTGGTAGGTTTCCCTAGGTGCCGGCTGAGCTAGAGGCCAAAATCTACAGATAGGCACTTTGCAAAAAACACCTCTGTTTTCTTTAAAAAATTTGGATGTGTCCACGTTGCGCTTTGGGGCGTTTCCTGTCGCGGGCGCTAGGCCTACCCACACAAGTGAGGTATCATTTTTATCGGGAGACTTGGGGGAACGTTGGGTGGAAGGAAATTTGTGGCTCCTCTCAGATTCCAGAACTTTCTGCCACAGAAATGTGAGGAACATGTGTTTTTTTAGCCAAATTTTGAGGTTTGCAAAGGATTCTGGGTAACAGAACCTGGTCCGAGCCACACAAGTCACCCCATCTTGGATTCCCCTAGGTCTCTAGTTTTCAGAAATGCACAGGTTTGGTAGGTTTCCCTAGGTGCCGGCTGAGCTAGAGGCCAAAATCTACAGGTAGGCACTTTGCAAAAAACACCTCTGTTTTTTTTCAAAAATGTGGATGTGTCCACGTTGCGCTTTGGGGCGCTTCCTGTCGCGGGCGCTAGGCCTACCCACACAAGTGAGGTATCATTTTTATCGGGAGACTTGGGGGAACGTTGGGTGGAAGGAAATTTGTGGCTCCTCTCAGATTTCAGAACTTTCTGCCACAGAAATGTGAGGAACATGTGTTTTTTTCGCCAAATTTTGAGGTTTGCAAAGGATTCTGGGTAACAGAACCTGGTCCGAGCCACACAAATCACCCCATCTTGGATTCCCCTAGGTCTCTAGTTTTCAGAAATGCACAGGTTTGGTAGGTTTCCCTAGGTGCCAGCTGAGCTAGAGGCCAAAATCTACAGGTTGGCACTTTGCAAAAAACAGCTCTGTTTTCTTTCAAAAAATGGGATGTGTCCACGTTGCGATTTGGGGTGACTTCTGTCGCGGCCGCTAGGCCTACCCACAGAAGTGAGGTATCATTTTTATCGGGAGACTTGGGGGAACGCTGGGTGGAAGGAAATTTGTGGCTCCTCTCAGATTCCAGAACTTTCTGCCACAGAAATGTGAGGAACATGTGTTTTTTTAGCCAAATTTTGAGGTTTGCAAAGGATTCTGGGTAATAGAACCTGGTCCGAGCCACACAAGTCACCCCATCTTGGATTCCCCTAGGTCTCTAGTTTTCAGAAATGCACAGGTTTTGTAGGTTTCCCTAGGTGCCGGCTGAGCTAGAGGCCAAAATCTACAGATAGGCACTTGCAAAAAACACCTCTGTTTTCTTTCAAAATTTTGGATGTGTCCACGTTGCGCTTTGGGGCGTTTCCTGTCGCGGGCGCTAAGCCTACCCACACAAGTGAGGTATCATTTTTATCGGGAGACTTGGGGGAACGCTGGGTGGAAGGAAATTTGTGGCTCCTCTCAGATTCCAGAACTTTCTGCCACAGAAATGTGAGGAACATGTATTTTTTTAGCCAAATTTTGAGGTTTGCAACGGATTCTGGGTAACAGAACCTGGTCCGAGCCACACAAGTCACCCCATCTTGGATTCCCCTAGGTCTCTAGTTTTCAGAAATGCACAGGTTTGGTAGGTTTCCCTAGGTGCCGGCTGAGCTAGAGGCCAAAATCTACAGGTAGGCACTTTGCAAAAAACAGCTCTGTTTTCTTTCAAAAAATGGGATGTGTCCATGTTGCGTTTTGGGGTGTCTCCTGTTGGGGCCGCTAGGCCTACCCACAGAAGTGAGGTATCATTTTTATCGGGAGACTTGGGGGAACGCTGGGTGGAAGGAAATTTGTGGCTCCTCTCAGATTCCAGAACTTTCTGCCACAGAAATGTGAGGAACATGTGTTTCTTTAGCCAAATTTTGAGGTTTGCAAAGGATTCTGGGTAACAGAACCTGGTCCGAGCCACACAAGTCACCCCATCTTGGATTCCCCTAGGTCTCTAGTTTTCAGAAATGCACAGGTATGGTAGGTTTCCCTAGGTGCCGGCTGAGCAAGAGGCCAAAATCTACAGGTAGGCACTTTGCAAAAAACACCTCTGTTTTCTTTCAAAATTTTGGATGTGTCCACGTTGCGCTTTGGGGCGTTTCCTGTCGTGGGCGCTAAGCCTACCCACACAAGTGAGGTATCATTTTTATCGGGAGACTTGGGGGAACGCTGGGTGGAAGGAAATTTGTGGCTCCTCTCAGATTCCAGAACTTTCTGCCACAGAAATGTGAGGAACATGTGTTTTTTTCGCCAAATTTTGAGGTTTGCAAAGGATTCTGGGTAACAGAACCTGGTCCGAGCCACACAAGTCACCCCATCTTGGATTCCCCTAGGTCTCTAGTTTTCAGAACTGCACAGGTTTGGTAGGTTTCCCTAGGTGCCAGCTGAGCTAGAGGCCAAAATCTACAGGTAGGCACTTTGCAAAAAACACCTCTATTTTCTTTCAAAAATTTGGATGTGTCCACGTTGCACTTTGGGGCGTTTCCTGTCGCGGGTGCTAGGCCTACCCACACAAGTGAGGTATCATTTTTATCGGGAGACTTGGGGAAACGTTGGGTGGAAGGAAATTTGTGGCTCCTCTCAGATTCCAGAACTTTCTGCCACAGAAATGTGAGCAACATGTGTTTTTTTAGCCAAATTTTGAGGTTTGCAAAGGATTCTGGGTAACAGAACCTGGTCCTAGCCACACAATTCACCCCATCTTGGATTCCCCTAGGTCTCTAGTTTTCAGAACTGCACAGGTTTGGCAGGTTTCCCCAGGTGCCGGCTGAGCTAGAGGCCAAAATCTACAGGTAGGCACTTTGCAAAAAACACCTCTGTTTTCTTTCAAAAATTTGGATGTGTCTATGTTGCGCTTTGGGGCGTTTCCTGTCGCGGGCGCTAGGCCTACCCACGCAAGTGAGGTATCATTTTTATCGGGAGACTTGGGGGAATGCTGGGTGGAAGGAAATGTGTGGCTCCTCTCAGATTCCAGAACTTTCTGCCACAGAAATGTGAGGAACATGTGTATTTTTCGGAAAATTTTGAGGTTTGCAAAGGATTCTGGGTAACAGAACCTGGTCCGAGCCACACAAGTCACCCCATCTTGGATTACCCTAGGTCTTTAGTTTTCAGAAATGCACAGGTTTGGTAGGTTTCCCTAGGTGCCGGCTGAGCTAGAGGCCAAAATCTACAGGTAGGCACTTTGCAAAAAACACCTCTGTTTTCTTTAAAAAAATTGGATGTGTCCACGTTGCGCTTTGGGGCGCCTCCTGTCGCGGGCTATAGGCCTACCCACACAAGTGAGATATCATTTTTATAGGGAGACGTGGGGGAACGCTTGGTGGAAGGAAATTTGTGGCTCCCCTTAGATTCCAGAACTTTCTGCCACAGAAATGTGAGGAACATGTTTTTTTTTAGCCAAATTTTGAGGTTTGCAAAGGATTCTGGGTAACAGAACCTGGTCCGAGCCACACAAGTCACCCCATCTTGTATTCCCCTAGGTCTCTAGTTTTCAGAAATGCACAGGTTTGGTAGGTTTCCCTAGGTGGCAGCTGAGCTTGAGGCCAAAATCTACAGGTAGGCACTTTGCAAAAAACAGCTCTGTTTTCTTTCAAAAAATGGGATGTGTCCACGTTGCGCTTTGGGGAGTCTCCTGTCTCGGGCGCTAGGCCTACCCACACAAGTGAGGTATAATTTTTATCGGGAGACTTGGGGGAACGTTGGGTGGAAGGAAATTTGTGGCTCCTCTCAGATTCCAGAACTTTCTGCCACAGAAATGTGAGGAACATGTGTTTTTTTAGCCAAATTTTGAGGTTTGCAAAGGATTCTGGGTAACAGAACCTGGTCCGAGCCACACAAGTCACCCCATCTTGGATTCCCCTAGGTCTCTAGTTTTCAGAAATGCACAGGTTTGGTAGGTTTCCCTAGGTGCCGGCTGAGCTAGAGGCCAAAATCTACAGGTAGGCACTTTGCAAAAAACAGCTCTGTTTTCTTTCAAAAAATGGGATGTGTCCATGTTGCGTTTTGGGGTGTCTCCTGTTGGGGCCGCTAGGCCTACCCACAGAAGTGAGGTATCATTTTTATCGGGAGACTTGGGGGAACGCTGGGTGGAAGGAAATTTGTGGCTCCTCTCAGATTCCAGAACTTTCTGCCACAGAAATGTGAGGAACATGTGTTTCTTTAGCCAAATTTTGAGGTTTGCAAAGGATTCTGGGTAACAGAACCTGGTCCGAGCCACACAAGTCACCCCATCTTGGATTCCCCTAGGTCTCTAGTTTTCAGAAATGCACAGGTTTGGTAGGTTTCCCTAGGTGCAGGCTGAGCTAGAGGCCAAAATCTACAGGTAGGCACTTTGCAAAAAACAGCTCTGTTTTCTTTCAAAAAATGGGATGTGTCCATGTTGCGTTTTGGGGTGTCTCCTGTTGGGGCCGCTAGGCCTACCCACAGAAGTGAGGTATCATTTTTATCGGGAGACTTGGGGGAACGCTGGGTGGAAGGAAATTTGTGGCTCCTCTCAGATTCCAGAACTTTCTGCCACAGAAATGTGAGGAACATGTGTTTTTTTAGCCAAATTTTGAGGTTTGCAAAGGATTCTGGGTAATAGAACCTGGTCCGAGCCACACAAGTCACCCCATCTTGGATTCCCCTAGGTCTCTAGTTTTCAGAAATGCACAGGTATGGTAGGTTAACCTAGGTGCCGGCTGAGCTAGAGGCCAAAATCTACAGGTAGGCACTTTGCAAAAAACACCTCTGTTTTCTTTAAAAAATTTGGATGTGTCCACGTTGCGCTTTGGGGCGTTTCCTGTCGCGGGCGCTAGGCCTACCGACACAAGTGAGGTATCATTTTTATCGGGAGACTTGGGGGAAAGTTGGGTGGAAGGAAATTTGTGGCTCCTCTCAGATTCCAGAACTTTCTGCCACAGAAATGTGAGGAACATGTGTTTTTTTAGCCAAATTTTGAGGTTTGCAAAGGATTCTGGGTAACAGAACCTGGTCCGAGCCACACAAGTCACCCCATCTTGGATTCCCCTAGGTCTCTAGTTTTCAGAAATGCACAGGTTTGGTAGGTTTCCCTAGGTGCCGGCTGAGCTAGAGGCCAAAATCTACAGGTAGGCACTTTGCAAAAAACAGCTCTGTTTTCTTTCAAAAAATGGGATGTGTCCACGTTGCGTTTTGGGGTGTCTCCTGTCGGGGCCGCTAGGCCTACCCACAGAAGTGAGGTATCATTTTTATCGGGAGACTTGGGGGAACGCTGGGTGGAAGGAAATTTGTGGCTCCTCTCAGATTCCAGAACTTTCTGCCACAGAAATGTGAGGAACATGTGTTTTTTTACCCAAATTTTGAGGTTTGCAAAGGATTCTGGGTAACAGAACCTAGTCCGAGCCAGACAAGTCACCCCATCTTGGATTCCCCTAGGTCTCTAGGTTTCAGAAATGCACAGGTTTGGTAGGTTTCCCTAGGTGCCGGCTGAGCTAGAGGCCAAAATCTACAGGTAGGCACTTTGCAAAAAACAGCTCTGTTTTCTTTCAAAAAATGGGATGTGTCCACGTTGCGTTTTGGGGTGACTTCTGTCGCGGCCGCTAGGCCTACCCACAGAAGTGAGGTATCATTTTTATCGGGAGACTTGGGGGAACGCTGGGTGGAAGGAAACTTATGGCTCCTATCAGATTACAGAACTTTCTGCCACAGAAATGTGAGGAACATGTGTTTTTTTAGCCAAATTTTGAGGTTTGCAAAGGATTCTGGGTAACAGAACCTGGTCCGAGCCACACAAGTCACCCCATCTTGGATTCCCCTAGGTCTCTAGGTTTCAGAAATGCACAGGTTTGGTAGGTTTCCCTAGGTGCCGGCTGAGCTAGAGGCCAAAATCTACAGGTAGGCACTTTGCAAAAAACAGCTCTGTTTTCTTTCAAAAAATGGGATGTGTCCATGTTGCGTTTTGGGGTGTCTCCTGTTGGGGCCGCTAGGCCTACCCACAGAAGTGAGGTATCATTTTTATCGGGAGACTTGGGGGAACGCTGAGTGGAAGGAAATTTGTGGCTCCTCTCAGATTCCAGAACTTTCTGCCACAGAAATGTGAGGAACATGTGTTTTTTTAGCCAAATTTTGAGGTTTGAAAAGGATTCTGGGTAACAGAACCTGGTCCGAGCCACACAAGTCACCCCATCTTGGATTCCCCTAGGTCTCTAGTTTTCAGAAATGCACAGGTTTGGTAGGTTTCCCTAGGTGCCGGCTGAGCTAGAGGCCAAAATCTACAGGTAGGCACTTTGCAAAAAACACCTCTGTTTTTTTTCAAAAATGTGGATGTGTCCACGTTGCGCTTTGGGGCGCTTCCTGTCGCGGGCGCTAGGCCTACCCACACAAGTGAGGTATCATTTTTATCGGGAGACTTGGGGGAACGTTGGGTGGAAGGAAATTTGTGGCTCCTCTCAGATTCCAGAACTTTCTGCCACAGAAATGTGAGGAACATGTGTTTTTTTCGCCAAATTTTGAGGTTTGCAAAGGATTCTGGGTAACAGAACCTGGTCCGAGCCACACAAATCACCCCATCTTGGATTCCCCTAGGTCTCTAGTTTTCAGAAATGCACAGGTTTGGTAGGTTTCCCTAGGTGCCGGCTGAGCTAGAGGCCAAAATCTACAGGTAGGCACTTTGCAAAAAACAGCTCTGTTTTCTTTCAAAAAATGGGATGTGTCCACGTTGCGTTTTGGGGTGACTCCTGTCGCGGCCGCTAGGCCTACCCACAGAAGTGAGGTATCATTTTTATCGGGAGACTTGGGGGAACGCTGGGTGGAAGGAAATTTGTGGCTCCTCTCAGATTACAGAACTTTCTGCCACAGAAATGTGAGGAACATGTGTTTTTTTAGCCAAATTTTGAGGTTTGCAAAGGATTCTGGGTAATAGAACCTGGTCCGAGCCACACAAGTCACCCCATCTTGGATTCCCCTAGGTCTCTAGTTTTCAGAACTGCACAGGTTTGGTAGGTTTCCCTAGGTGCCGGCTGAGCTAGAGGCCAAAATCTACAGATAGGCACTTTGCAAAAAACACCTCTGTTTTCTTTCAAAATTTTGGATGTGTCCACGTTGCGCTTTGGGGCGTTTCCTGTCGCGGGCGCTAAGCCTACCCACACAAGTGAGGTATCATTTTTATCGGGAGACTTGGGGGAACGCTGGGTGGAAGGAAATTTGTGGCTCCTCTCAGATTCCAGAACTTTCTGCCACAGAAATGTGAGGAACATGTGTTTTTTTAGCCAAATTTTGAGGTTTGCAAAGGATTCTGGGTAACAGAACCTGGTCCGAGCCACACAAGTCACCCCATCTTGGATTCCCCTAGGTCTCTAGTTTTCAGAACTGCACAGGTTTGGTAGGTTTCCCTAGGTGCCAGCTGAGCTAGAGGCCAAAATCTACAGGTAGGCACTTTGCAAAAAACACCTCTATTTTCTTTCAAAAATTTGGATGTGTCCACGTTGCACTTTGGGGCGTTTCCTGTCGCGGGTGCTAGGCCTACCCACACAAGTGAGGTATCATTTTTATCGGGAGACTTGGGGAAACGTTGGGTGGAAGGAAATTTGTGGCTCCTCTCAGATTCCAGAACTTTCTGCCACAGAAATGTGAGCAACATGTGTTTTTTTAGCCAAATTATGAGGTTTGCAAAGGATTCTGGGTAACAGAACCTGGTCCTAGCCACACAATTCACCCCATCTTGGATTCCCCTAGGTCTCTAGTTTTCAGAACTGCACAGGTTTGGCAGGTTTCCCCAGGTGCCGGCTGAGCTAGAGGCCAAAATCTACAGGTAGGCACTTTGCAAAAAACACCTCTGTTTTCTTTCAAAAATTTGGATGTGTCTACGTTGCGCTTTGGGGCGTTTCCTGTCGCGGGCGCTAGGCCTACCCACGCAAGTGAGGTATCATTTTTATCGGGAGACTTGGGGGAATGCTGGGTGGAAGGAAATGTGTGGCTCCTCTCAGATTCCAGAACTTTCTGCCACAGAAATGTGAGGAACATGTGTTTTTTTCGGAAAATTTTGAGGTTTGCAAAGGATTCTGGGTAACAGAACCTGTTCCGAGCCACACAAGTCACCCCATCTTGGATTACCCTAGGTCTTTAGTTTTCAGAAATGCACAGGTTTGGTAGGTTTCCCTAGGTGCCGGCTGAGCTAGAGGCCAAAATCTACAGGTAGGCACTTTGCAAAAAACACCTCTGTTTTCTTAAAAAAAATTGGATGTGTCCACGTTGCGCTTTGGGGCGCCTCCTGTCGCGGGCTATAGGCCTACCCACACAAGTGAGATATCATTTTTATAGGGAGACGTGGGGGAACGCTTGGTGGAAGGAAATTTGTGGCTCCCCTTAGATTCCAGAACTTTCTGCCACAGAAATGTGAGGAACATGTTTTTTTTTAGCCAAATTTTGAGGTTTGCAAAGGATTCTGGGTAACAGAACCTGGTCCGAGCCACACAAGTCACCCCATCTTGTATTCCCCTAGGTCTCTAGTTTTCAGAAATGCACAGGTTTGGTAGGTTTCCCTAGGTGGCAGCTGAGCTTGAGGCCAAAATCTACAGGTAGGCACTTTGCAAAAAACAGCTCTGTTTTCTTTCAAAAAATGGGATGTGTCCACGTTGCGCTTTGGGGAGTCTTCTGTCGCGGCCGCTAGGCCTACCCACAGAAGTGAGGTATCATTTTTATCGGGAGACTTGGGGGAACGCTGGGTGGGAGGAAATTTGTGGCTCCTCTCAGATTCCAGAACTTTCTGCCACAGAAATGTGAGGAACATGTGTTTTTTTAGCCAAATTTTGAGGTTTGCAAAGGATTCTGGGTAACAGAACCTGGTCCGAGCCACACAAGTCACCCCATCTTGGATTCCCCTAGGTCTCTAGTTTTCAGAAATGCACAGGTTTGGTAGGTTTCCCGAGCTGCCGGCTGAGCTAGAGGCCAAAATCTACAGGTAGGCACTTTGCAAAAAACAGCTCTGTTTTCATTCAAAAAATGGGATGTGTCCACGTTGCGTTTTGGGGTGTCTTCTGTCGCGGCCGCTAGGCCTACCCACAGAAGGGAGGTATCATTTTTACCGGGAGACTTGGGGGAACGCTGGGTGGAAGGAAATTTGTGGCTCCTCTCAGATTCCAGAACTTTCTGCCACAGAAATGTGAGGAACATGTGTTTTTTTAGCCAAATTTTGAGGTTTGCAAAGGATTCTGGGTAACAGAACCTGGTCCGAGCCACACAAGTCACCCCATCTTGGATTCCCCTAGGTCTCTAGTTTTCAGAAATGCACAGGTTTGGTAGGTTTCCCTAGGTGCCGGCTGAGCTAGAGGCCAAAATCTACAGGTAGGCACTTTGCAAAAAACAGCTCTGTTTTCTTTCAAAAAATGGGATGTGTCCACGTTGCGTTTTGGGGTGCCTTGTGTCGCGGCCGCTAGGCCTACCCACAGAAGTGAGGTATCATTTTTATCGGGAGACTTGGGGGAACGCTGGGTGGAAGGAAATTTGTGGCTCCTCTCAGATTCCAGAACTTCCTGCCACAGAAATGTGAGGAACATGTGTTTTTTTAGTCAAATTTTGAGGTTTGCAAAGGATTCTGGGTAATAGAACCTGGTCCGAGCCACACAAGTCACTCCATCTTGGATTCCCCTAGGTCTCTAGTTTTCAGAACTGCATAGGTTTGGTAGGTTTCCCTAGGTGCCGGCTGAGCTAGAGGCCAAAATCTACAGATAGGCACTTTGCAAAAAACACCTCTGTTTTCTTTAAAAAATGTGGATGTGTCCACGTTGCGCTTTGGGGCGTTTCCTGTCGCGGGCGCTAGGCCTACCCACACAAGTGAGGTATCATTTTTATCGGGAGACTTGGGGGAACGTTGGGTGGAAGGAAATTTGTGGCTCCTCTCAGATTCCAGAACTTTCTGCCACAGAAATGTGAGGAACATGTGTTTTTTTAGCCAAATTTTGAGGTTTGCAAAGGATTCTGGGTAACAGAACCTGGTCCGAGCCAAACAAGTCACCCCATCTTGGATTCCCCTAGGTCTCTAGTTTTCAGAAATGCACAGGTTTGGTAGGTTTCCCTAGGTGCCGGCTGAGCTAGAGGCCAAAATCTACAGGTAGGCACTTTGCAAAAAACACCTCTGTTTTTTTTCAAAAATGTGGATGTGTCCACGTTGCGCTTTGGGGCGCTTCCTGTCGCGGGCGCTAGGCCTACCCACACAAGTGAGGTATCATTTTTATCGGGAGACTTGGGGGAACGTTGGGTGGAAGGAAATTTGTGGCTCCTCTCAGATTCCAGAACTTTCTGCCACAGAAATGTGAGGAACATGTGTTTTTTTCGCCAAATTTTGAGGTTTGCAAAGGATTCTGGGTAACAGAACCTGGTCCGAGCCACACAAATCACCCCATCTTGGATTCCCCTAGGTCTCTAGTTTTCAGAAATGCACAGGTTTGGTAGGTTTCCCTAGGTGCCGGCTGAGCTAGAGGCCAAAATCTACAGGTTGGCACTTTGCAAAAAACAGCTCTGTTTTCTTTCAAAAAATGGGATGTGTCCACGTTGCGATTTGGGGTGACTTCTGTCGCGGCCGCTAGGCCTACCCACAGAAGTGAGGTATCATTTTTATCGGGAGACTTGGGGGAACGCTGGGTGGAAGGAAATTTGTGGCTCCTCTCAGATTACAGAACTTTCTGCCACAGAAATGTGAGGAACATGTGTTTTTTTAGCCAAATTTTGAGGTTTGCAAAGGATTCTGGGTAATAGAACCTGGTCCGAGCCACACAAGTCACCCCATCTTGGATTCCCCTAGGTCTCTAGTTTTCAGAAATGCACAGGTTTTGTAGGTTTCCCTAGGTGCCGGCTGAGCTAGAGGCCAAAATCTACAGATAGGCACTTGCAAAAAACACCTCTGTTTTCTTTCAAAATTTTGGATGTGTCCACGTTGCGCTTTGGGGCGTTTCCTGTCGCGGGCGCTAAGCCTACCCACACAAGTGAGGTATCATTTTTATCGGGAGACTTGGGGGAACGCTGGGTGGAAGGAAATTTGTGGCTCCTCTCAGATTCCAGAACTTTCTGCCACAGAAATGTGAGGAACATGTATTTTTTTAGCCAAATTTTGAGGTTTGCAACGGATTCTGGGTAACAGAACCTGGTCCGAGCCACACAAGTCACCCCATCTTGGATTCCCCTAGGTCTCTAGTTTTCAGAAATGCACAGGTTTGGTAGGTTTCCCTAGGTGCCGGCTGAGCTAGAGGCCAAAATCTACAGGTAGGCACTTTGCAAAAAACAGCTCTGTTTTCTTTCAAAAAATGGGATGTGTCCATGTTGCGTTTTGGGGTGTCTCCTGTTGGGGCCGCTAGGCCTACCCACAGAAGTGAGGTATCATTTTTATCGGGAGACTTGGGGGAACGCTGGGTGGAAGGAAATTTGTGGCTCCTCTCAGATTCCAGAACTTTCTGCCACAGAAATGTGAGGAACATGTGTTTCTTTAGCCAAATTTTGAGGTTTGCAAAGGATTCTGGGTAACAGAACCTGGTCCGAGCCACACAAGTCACCCCATCTTGGATTCCCCTAGGTCTCTAGTTTTCAGAAATGCACAGGTTTGGTAGGTTTCCCTAGGTGCAGGCTGAGCTAGAGGCCAAAATCTACAGGTAGGCACTTTGCAAAAAACAGCTCTGTTTTCTTTCAAAAAATGGGATGTGTCCATGTTGCGTTTTGGGGTGTCTCCTGTTGGGGCCGCTAGGCCTACCCACAGAAGTGAGGTATCATTTTTATCGGGAGACTTGGGGGAACGCTGGGTGGAAGGAAATTTGTGGCTCCTCTCAGATTCCAGAACTTTCTGCACAGAAATGTGAGGAACATGTGTTTTTTTAGCCAAATTTTGAGGTTTGCAAAGGATTCTGGGTAATAGAACCTGGTCCGAGCCACACAAGTCACCCCATCTTGGATTCCCCTAGGTCTCTAGTTTTCAGAAATGCACAGGTATGGTAGGTTTCCCTAGGTGCCGGCTGAGCTAGAGGCCAAAATCTACAGGTAGGCACTTTGCAAAAAACACCTCTGTTTTCTTTAAAAAATTTGGATGTGTCCACGTTGCGCTTTGGGGCGTTTCCTGTCGCGGGCGCTAGGCCTACCCACACAAGTGAGGTATCATTTTTATCGGGAGACTTGGGGGAACGTTGGGTGGAAGGAAATTTGTGGCTCCTCTCAGATTCCAGAACTTTCTGCCACAGAAATGTGAGGAACATGTGTTTTTTTAGCCAAATTTTGAGGTTTGCAAAGGATTCTGGGTAACAGAACCTGGTCCGAGCCACACAAGTCACCCCATCTTGGATTCCCCTAGGTCTCTAGTTTTCAGAAATGCACAGGTTTGGTAGGTTTCCCTAGGTGCCGGCTGAGCTAGAGGCCAAAATCTACAGGTAGGCACTTTGCAAAAAGCAGCTCTGTTTTCTTTCAAAAAATGGGATGTGTCCACGTTGCGTTTTGGGGTGTCTCCTGTCGGGGCCGCTAGGCCTACCCACAGAAGTGAGGTATCATTTTTATCGGGAGACTTGGGGGAACGCTGGGTGGAGGGAAATTTGTGGCTCCTCTCAGATTCCAGAACTTTCTGCCACAGAAATGTGAGGAACATGTGTTTTTTTACCCAAAGTTTGAGGTTTGCAAAGGATTCTGGGTAACAGAACCTAGTCCGAGCCAGACAAGTCACCCCATCTTGGATTCCCCTAGGTCTCTAGGTTTCAGAAATGCACAGGTTTGGTAGGTTTCCCTAGGTGCCGGCTGAGCTAGAGGCCAAAATCTACAGGTAGGCACTTTGCAAAAAACAGCTCTGTTTTCTTTCAAAAAATGGGATGTGTCCACGTTGCGTTTTGGGGTAACTTCTGTCGCGGCCGCTAGGCCTACCCACAGAAGTGAGGTATCATTTTTATCGGGAGACTTGGGGGAACGCTGGGTGGAAGGACATTTGTGGCTCCTCTCAGATTACAGAACTTTCTGCCACAGAAATGTGAGGAAAATGTGTTTTTTAACCAAATTTTGAGGTCTGCAAAGGATTCTGGGTAACAGAACCTGGTCCGAGCCTCACAAGTCACCCCTTCTTGGATTCCCCTAGGTTTCTAGTTTTCAGAACTGCACAGGTTTGGTAGGTTTCCCTAGGTGCCCGCTGAGCTAGAGTCAAAAATCTACAGGTAGGCACTTTGCAAAAAACACCTCTGTTTTCTTTCAAAAATTTGGATGTGTCCACGTTGCGCTTTGGGGCGTTTCCTGTCCGGGCACTAGGCCTACCCACACAAGTGAGGTATCATTTTTATCGGGAGACTTGGGGCAACGCTGGGTGGAAGGAAATGTGTGGCTCCTCTCAGATTCCAGAACTTTCTGCCACAGAAATGTGAGGAACATGTGTTTTTTTAGCCAAATTTTGAGGTTTGCAAAGGATTCTGGGTAATAGAACCTGGTCCGAGCCACACAAGTCACCCCATCTTGGATTCCCCTAGGTCTCTAGTTTTCAGAACTGCACAGGTTTGGTAGGTTTCCCTAGGTGCCGGCTGAGCTAGAGGCCAAAATCTACAGATAGGCACTTTGCAAAAAACACCTCTGTTTTCTTTCAAAAATTTGGATGTGTCCACGTTGCGCTTTGGGGCGTTTCCTGTCGCGGGCGCTAGGCCTACCCACACAAGTGAGGTATCATTTTTATCGGGAGACTTGGGGGAACGCTGGGTTGAAAAAAAAATTGTGGCTCCTCTCAGATTCCAGAACTTTCTGCCACAGAAATGTGAGGAACATGTGTTTTTTTAGCCAAATTTTGAGGTTTGCAAAGGATTCTGGGTAACAGAACCTGGTCCGAGCCACACAAGTCACCCCATCTTGGATTCCCCTAGGTCTCTAGTTTTCAGAAATGCACAGGTTTGGTAGGTTTCCCTAGGTGCCGGCTGAGCTAGAGGCCAAAATCTACAGGTAGGCACTTTGTAAAAAACAGCTCTGTTTTCTTTAAAAAAAATTGGATGTGTCCACGTTGCGTTTTGGGGTGTTTCCTGTTGCGGCCGCTAGGCCTACCCACAGAAGTGAGGTATCATTTTTTATCGGGAGACTTGGGTGAACGCTGGGTGGAAGGACATTTGTGGCTCCTCTCAGATTCCAGAACTTTCTGCCACAGAAATGTGAGGAAAATGTGTTTTTCAACCAAATTTTGTGGTTTGCAAAGGATTCTGGGTAACAGAACCTGGTCCGAGCCTCACAAGTCACCCCTTCTTGGATTCCCCTAGGTCTCTAGTTTTCAGAAATACACAGGTTTGGTAGGTTTCCCTAGGTGCCCGCTGAGCTAGATTCCAAAATCTACAGGTAGGCACTTTGCAAAAAACACCTCTGTTTTCTTTCAAAAATGTGGATGTGTCCACGTTGCGTTTTGGGGCGTTTCCTGTCCGGGCATTAGGCCTACCCACACAAGTGAGGTATCATTTTTATCGGGAGACTTGGGGGAACGCTGGGTGGAAGGACATTTGTGGCTCCTCTCAGATTCCAGAACTTTCTGCCACAGAAATTTGAGGAAAATGTGTTTTTTAACCAAATTTTGAGGTTTGCAAAGGATTCTGGGTAACAGAACCTGGTCCGAGCCTCACAAGTCACCCCTTCTTGGATTCCCCTAGGTCTCTAGTTTTCATAAATACACAGGTTTGGTAGGTTTCCCTAGGTGCCGGCTGAGCTCGAGGCCAAAATCTACAGGTAGGCACTTTGCAAAAAACACCTCTGTTTTCTTTCAAAAAATGGGATGTGTCCATGTTGCGTTTTGGGGTGTCTCCTGTCGCGGCCGCTAGGCCTACCCACAGAAGGGAGGTGTCATTTTTATCGGGAGAGTTGGGGGAACGTTGGGTGGAAGGAAATGTGTGGCTCCTCTCAGATTCCAGAACTTTCTGCCACAGAAATGTGAGGAACATGTGTTTTTTTAGCCAAATTTTGAGGTTTGCAAAGGATTCTGGGTAACAGAACCTGGTCCGAGCCACACAAGTCACCCCATCTTGGATTCCCCTAGGTCTCTAGTTTTCATCACTGCACTGGTTTGGTAGGTTTCCCTAGGTGCCGGCTGAGCTAGAGGCCAAAATCTACAGGTAGGCACTTTGCAAAAAACACCTCTGTTTTCTTTCAAAGATTTGGGTGTGTCCACGTTGCGCTTTGGGGCGTTTCCTGTCGCGGGCGCTAGGCCTACCCACACAAGTGAGGTATCATTTTTATCGGGAAACTTGGGGGAACGTTGGGTGGAAGGAAATTTGTGGCTCCTCTCAGATTCCAGAACTTTCTGCCACAGAAATGTGAGGAACATGTGTTGTTTTAGCCAAATTTTGAGGTTTGCAAAGGATTCTGGGTAACAGAACCTGGTCCGAGCCACACAAGTCACCCCATCTTGGATTCCCCTAGGTCTCTAGTTTTCAGAAATGCACAGGTTTGGTAGGTTTCCCTAGGTGCCGGCTGAGCTAGAGGCCAAAATCTACAGGTAGGCACTTTGCAAAAAACAGCTCTGTTTTCTTTCAAAAAATGGGATGTGTCCACGTTGCGTTTTGGGGTGTCTCCTGTCGGGGCCGCTAGGCCTACCCACAGAAGTGAGGTATCATTTTTATCGGGAGAATTGGGGGAACGCTGGGTGGAAGGAAATTTGTGGCTCCTCTCAGATTCCAGAACTTTCTGCCACAGAAATGTGAGGAACATGTGTTTTTTTAGCCAAATTTTGAGGTTTGCAAAGGATTCTGGGTAACAGAACCTGGTCCGAGCCACACAAGTCACGCCATCTTGGATTCCCCTAGGTCTCTAGTTTTCAGAAATGCACAGGTTTGGTAGGTTTCCCTAGGTGAGCTAGAGGCCAAAATCTACAGGTAGGCACTTTGCAAAAAACACCTCTGTTTTCTTTAAAAAAATTGGATGTGTCCACGTTGCGCTTTGGGGCGTTTCCTGTCGCGGGCGCTAGGCCTCCCACACAAGTGAGGTATCATTTTTATCGGGAGACTTGGGGGAACGCTGGGTGGAAGGTAATTTTTGGTCCCTCTCAGATTCCAGAACTTTCTGCCACAGAAATGTGAGGAACATGTGTTTTTTTAGCCAAGTTTTGAGGTTTGTAAAGGATTCTGGGTAACAGAACCTGGTCCGAGCCACACAAGTCACCCCATCTTGGATTCCCCTAGGTCTCTAGTTTTTAGAAATGCACAGGTTTGGTAGGTTTCCCTAGGTGGCGGCTGAGCTAGATGCCAAAATCTACAGGTAGGCACTTTGCAAAAAACAGCTCTGTTTTTTTTCAAAAATGTGGATGTGTCCACGTTGCGCTTTGGGGCGTTTCCTATCGCGGGCGCTAGGCCTACCCACACAAGTGAGGTATCATTTTTATCGGGAGACTTGGGGGAACGCTGGGTGGAAGGACATTTGTGGCTCCTCTCAGATTCCAGAACTTTCTGCCACAGAAATGTGAGGAACATGTGTTTTATTCGCCACATTTTGAGGTTTGCAAAGGATTCTGGGTAACAGAACCTGGTCCGAGCCACACAAGTCACCCCATCTTGGATTCCCCTAGGTCTCTAGTTTTCAGAAATGCACAGGTTTGGTAGGTTTCCCTAGGTGCCAGCTGAGCTAGAGGCCAAAATCTACAGGTAGGCACTTTGCAAAAAACAGCTCTGTTTTCTTTCAAAAAATGGGATGTGTCCACGTTGAGTTTTGGGGTGTTTCCTGTCGCGGCCGCTAGGCCTACCCACAGAAGTGAGGTATCATTTTTATCGGGAGACTTGGGGGAACGCTGGGTGGAAGGAAATTTGTGGCTCCTCTCAGATTCCAGAACTTTCTGCTACAGAAATGTGAGGAACATGTGTTTTTTTAGCCAAATTTTGAGGTTTGCAAAGGATTCTGGGTAACAGAACCTGGTCCGAGCCACACAAGTCACCCCATCTTGGATTCCCCTACGTCTCTAGTTTTCAGAACTGCACAGGTTTGGTAGGTTTCCCTAGGTGCCGGCTGAGCTAGAGGCCAAAATCTACAGGTAGGCACTTTGCAAAAAACACCTCTGTTTTATTTCAAAAATTTGGATGTGTCCACGTTGCGCTTTGGGGCGTTTCCTGTCGCGGGCGCTAGACCTACCCACACAAGTGAGGTATCATTTTTATCGGGAAACTTGGGGGAACGTTGGGTGGAAGGAAATTTGTGGCTCCTCTCAGATTCCAGAACTTTCTGCCACAGAAATGTGAGGAGCATGTGTTTTTTTAGCCAAATTTTGAGGTTTGCAAAGGATTCTGGGTAACAGAACCTGGTCCGAGCCACACAAGTCACCCCATCTTGGATTCCCCTAGGTCTCTAGTTTTCAGAACTGCCCAGGTTTGGTAGGTTTCCCTAGGTGCCGGCTGAGCTAGAAGCCAAAATCTACTTGTAGGCACTTTGCAAAAAACACCTCTGTTTTCTTTAAAAAATGTGGATGTGTCCACGTTGCGCTTTGGGGCGTTTCCTGTCGCGGGCGCTAGGCCTACCCACACAAGTGAGGTATCATTTTTATCGGGAGACTTGGGGGAACGCTGGGTGGAAGGAAATTTGTGGCTCCTCTCAGATTCCAGAACTTTCTGCCACAGAAATGTGAGGAACATGTGTTTTTTTAGCCAAATTTTGAGGTTTGCAAAGGATTCTGGGTAACAGAACCTGGTCCGAGCCACACAAGTCACCCCATCTTGGATTCCCCTAGGTCTCTAGTTTTCAGAAATGCACAGGTTTGGTAGGTTTCCCTAGGTGCCGGCTGAGATGGAGGCCAAAATCTACAGGTAGACACTTTGCAAAAAACAGCTCTGTTTTCTTTCAAAAAATGGGATGTGTCCACGTTGCGTTTTGGGGTGTCTCCTGTCGGGCCGCTAGGCCTTCCCACAGAAGTGAGGTATCATTTTTATCGGGAGAATTGGGGGAACGCTGGGTGGAAGGAAATTTGTGGCTCCTCTCAGATTCCAGAACTTTCTGCCACAGAAATGTGAGGAACATGTGTTTTTTTAGCCAAATTTGGAGGTTTGCAAAGGATTCTGGGTAACAGAACCTGGTCCGAGCCACACAAGTCACCCCATCTTGGATTCCCCTAGGTCTCTAGTTTTCAGAAATGCACAGGTTTGGTAGGTTTCCCTACGTGAGCTAGAGGCCAAAATCTACAGGTAGGCACTTTGCAAAAAACACCTCTGTTTTCTTTAAAAAAATTGGATGTGTCCACGTTGCGCTTTGGGGCGTTTCCTGTCGCGGGCGCTAGGCCTCCCCACACAAGTGAGGTATCATTTTTATCGGGAGACTTGGGGGAACGCTGGGTGGAAGGTAATTTGTGGTCCCTCTCAGATTCCAGAACTTTCTGCCACAGAAATGTGAGGAACATGTGTTTTTTTAGCCAAGTTTTGAGGTTTGTAAAGGATTCTGGGTAACAGAACCTGGTCCGAGCCACACAAGTCACCCCATCTTGGATTCCCCTAGGTCTCTAGTTTTTAGAAATGCACAGGTTTGGTAGGTTTCCCTAGGTGGCGGCTGAGCTAGATGCCAAAATCTACAGGTAGGCACTTTGCAAAAAACAGCTCTGTTTTTTTTCAAAAATGTGGATGTGTCCACGTTGCGCTTTGGGGCGTTTCCTGTCGCGGGCGCTAGGCCTACCCACACAAGTGAGGTATCATTTTTATCGGGAGACTTGGGGGAACGCTGGGTGGAAGGAAATTTGTGGCTCCTCTCAGATTCCAGAACTTTCTGCCACAGAAATGTGAAGAACATGTGTTTTATTCGCCACATTTTGAGGTTTGCAAAGGATTCTGGGTAACAGAACCTGGTCCGAGCCACACAAGTCACCCCATCTAGGATTACCCTAGGTCTTTAGTTTTCAGAAATGCACAGGTTTGGTAGGTTTCCCTAGGTGCCGGCTGAGCTAGAGGCCAAAATCTACAGGTAGGCACTTTGCAAAAAACACCTCTGTTTTCTTTAAAAAATTTGGATGTGTCCACGTTGCGCTTTGGGGCGTTTCCTGTCGCGGGCGCTAGGCCTACCCACACAAGTGAGGTATCATTTTTATCGGGAGACTTGGGGGAACGCTGGGTGGAAGGAAATTTGTGGCTCCTCTCAGATTCCAGAACTTTCTGCCACAGAAATGTGAGGAACATGTGTTTTTTTTGCCAAATTTTGAGGTTTGCAAAGGATTCTGGGTAACAGAACCTGGTCCGAGCCACACAAGTCACCCCATCTTGGATTCCCCTAGGTCTCTAGTTTTCAGAACTGCACAGGTTTGGTAGGTTTCCCTAGGTGCCGGCTTAGCTAGAGGCCAAAATCTACAGGTAGGCACTTTGCAAAAAACACCTCTGTTTTCTTTCAAAAATTTGGATGTGTCCACGTTGCGCTTTGGGGCGTTTTCTGTCGCGGGTGCTAGGCCTACCCACACAAGTGAGGTATCATTTTTATCGGGAGACTTGGGGGAATGTTGGGTGGAAGGAAATTTGTGGCTCCTCTCAGATTCCAGAACTTTCTGCCACAGAAATGTGAGGAACATGTGTTTTTTTAGCCAAATTTTGAGGTTTGCAAAGGATTCTGGGTAACAGAACCTGGTCCGAGCCACACAAGTCACCCCATCTTGGATTCCCCTAGGTCTCTAGTTTTCAGAATAGCACAGGTTTGGTAGGTTTCCCTAGGTGCCGGCTGAGCTAGAGGCCAAAATCTACAGGTAGGCACTTTGCAAAAAACAGCTCTGTTTTCTTTCAAAAAATGGGATGCGTCCACGCTGCGTTTTGTGGTGTCTTCTGTCGCGGCCGCTAGGCCTACCCACAGAAGGGAGGTATCATTTTTATCTGGAGACTTGGGGGAACGCTGGGTGGAAGGAAATTTGTGGCTCCTCTCAGATTCCAGAACTTTCTGCCACAGAAATGTGAGGAACATGTGTTTTTTTAGCCAAATTTTTTAGGTTTGCAAAGGATTCTGGGTAACAGAACATGGTCCGAGCCACACAAGTCACCCCATCTTGGATTCCCCTAGGTCTCTAGTTTTCATCACTGCACTGGTTTGGTAGGTTTCCCTAGGTGCCGGCTGAGCTAGAGGCCAAAATCTACAGGTAGGCACTTTGCAAAAAACACCTCTGTTTTCTTTCAAAGATTTGGGTGTGTCCACGTTGCGCTTTGGGGCGTTTCCTGTCGCGGGCGCTAGGCCTACCCACACAAGTGAGGTATCATTTTTATCGGGAAACTTGGGGGAACGTTGGGTGGAAGGAAATTTGTGCCTCCTCTCAGATTCCAGAACTTTCTGCCACAGAAATGTGAGGAACATGTGTTTTTTTAGCCAAATTTTGAGGTTTGCAAAGGATTCTGGGTAACAGAACCTGGTCCGAGCCACACAAGTCACCCCATCTTGGATTCCCCTAGGTCTCTAGTTTTCAGAAATGCACAGGTTTGGTAGGTTTCCCTAGGTGCCGGCTGAGCTAGAGGCCAAAATCTACAGGTAGGCACTTTGCAAAAAACAGCTCTGTTTTCTTTAAAAAAAATGGGATGTGTCCACGTTGCGTTTTGGGGTGTCTCCTGTCGGGGCCGCTAGGCCTACCCACAGAAGTGAGGTATCATTTTTATCGGGAGAATTGGAGGAACGCTGGGTGGAAGGAAATTTGTGGCTCCTCTCAGATTCCAGAACTTTCTGCCACAGAAATGTGAGGAACATGTGTTTTTTTAGCCAAATTTTGAGGTTTGCAAAGGATTCTGGGTAACAGAACCTGGTCCGAGCCACACAAGTCACCCCATCTTGGATTCCCCTAGGTCTCTAGTTTTCAGAAATGCACAGGTTTGGTAGGTTTCCCTAGGTGCCGGCTGAGCTAGAGGCCAAAATCTACAGGTAGGCACTTTGCAAAAAACAGCTCTGTTTTCTTTAAAAAAAATGGGATGTGTCCACGTTGCGTTTTGGGGTGTCTCCTGTCGGGGCCGCTAGGCCTACCCACAGAAGTGAGGTATCATTTTTATCGGGAGAATTGGAGGAACGCTGGGTGGAAGGAAATTTGTGGCTCCTCTCAGATTCCAGAACTTTCTGCCACAGAAATGTGAGGAACATGTGTTTTTTTAGCCAAATTTGGAGGTTTGCAAAGGATTCTGGGTAACAGAACCTGGTCCGAGCCACACAAGTCACCCCATCTTGGATTCCCCTAGGTCTCTAGTTTTCAGAAATGCACAGGTTTGGTAGGTTTCCCTACGTGAGCTAGAGGCCAAAATCTACAGGTAGGCACTTTGCAAAAAACACCTCTGTTTTCTTTAAAAAAATTGGATGTGTCCACGTTGCGCTTTGGGGCGTTTCCTGTCGCGGGCGCTAGGCCTCCCCACACAAGTGAGGTATCATTTTTATCGGGAGACTTGGGGGAACGCTGGGTGGAAGGTAATTTGTGGTCCCTCTCAGATTCCAGAACTTTCTGCCACAGAAATGTGAGGAACACGTGTTTTTTTAGCCAAGTTTTGAGGTTTGTAAAGGATTCTGGGTAACAGAACCTGGTCCGAGCCACACAAGTCACCCCATCTTGGATTCCCCTAGGTCTCTAGTTTTTAGAAATGCACAGGTTTGGTAGGTTTCCCTAGGTGGCGGCTGAGCTAGATGCCAAAATCTACAGGTAGGCACTTTGCAAAAAACAGCTCTGTTTTTTTTCAAAAATGTGGATGTGTCCACGTTGCGCTTTGGGGCGTTTCCTGTCGCGGGCGCTAGGCCTACCCACACAAGTGAGGTATCATTTTTATCGGGAGACTTGGGGGAACGCTGGGTGGAAGGAAATTTGTGGCTCCTCTCAGATTCCAGAACTTTCTGCCACAGAAATGTGAAGAACATGTGTTTTATTCGCCACATTTTGAGGTTTGCAAAGGATTCTGGGTAACAGAACCTGGTCCGAGCCACACAAGTCACCCCATCTAGGATTACCCTAGGTCTTTAGTTTTCAGAAATGCACAGGTTTGGTAGGTTTCCCTAGGTGCCGGCTGAGCTAGAGGCCAAAATCTACAGGTAGGCACTTTGCAAAAAACACCTCTGTTTTCTTTAAAAAATTTGGATGTGTCCACGTTGCGCTTTGGGGCGTTTCCTGTCGCGGGCGCTAGGCCTACCCACACAAGTGAGGTATCATTTTTATCGGGAGACTTGGGGGAACGCTGGGTGGAAGGAAATTTGTGGCTCCTCTCAGATTCCAGAACTTTCTGCCACAGAAATGTGAGGAACATGTGTTTTTTTAGCCAAATTTTGAGGTTTGCAAAGGATTCTGGGTAACAGAACCTGGTCCGAGCCACACAAGTCACCCATCTTGGATTCCCCTAGGTCTCTAGTTTTCAGAACTGCACAGGTTTGGTAGGTTTCCCTAGGTGCCGGCTTAGCTAGAGGCCAAAATCTACAGGTAGGCACTTTGCAAAAAACACCTCTGTTTTCTTTCAAAAATTTGGATGTGTCCACGTTGCGCTTTGGGGCGTTTTCTGTCGCGGGTGCTAGGCCTACCCACACAAGTGAGGTATCATTTTTATCGGGAGACTTGGGGGAATGTTGGGTGGAAGGAAATTTGTGGCTCCTCTCAGATTCCAGAACTTTCTGCCACAGAAATGTGAGGAACATGTGTTTTTTTAGCCAAATTTTGAGGTTTGCAAAGGATTCTGGGTAACAGAACCTGGTCCGAGCCACACAAGTCACCCCATCTTGGATTCCCCTAGGTCTCTAGTTTTCAGAATAGCACAGGTTTGGTAGGTTTCCCTAGGTGCCGGCTGAGCTAGAGGCCAAAATCTACAGGTAGGCACTTTGCAAAAAACAGCTCTGTTTTCTTTCAAAAAATGGGATGTGTCCACGCTGCGTTTTGTGGTGTCTTCTGTCGCGGCCGCTAGGCCTACCCACAGAAGGGAGGTATCATTTTTATCTGGAGACTTGGGGGAACGCTGGGTGGAAGGAAATTTGTGGCTCCTCTCAGATTCCAGAACTTTCTGCCACAGAAATGTGAGGAACATGTGTTTTTTTAGCCAAATTTTTTAGGTTTGCAAAGGATTCTGGGTAACAGAACCTGGTCCGAGCCACACAAGTCACCCCATCTTGGATTCCCCTAGGTCTCTAGTTTTCATCACTGCACTGGTTTGGTAGGTTTCCCTAGGTGCCGGCTGAGCTAGAGGCCAAAATCTACAGGTAGGCACTTTGCAAAAAACACCTCTGTTTTCTTTCAAAGATTTGGGTGTGTCCACGTTGCGCTTTGGGGCGTTTCCTGTCGCGGGCGCTAGGCCTACCCACACAAGTGAGGTATCATTTTTATCGGGAAACTTGGGGGAACGTTGGGTGGAAGGAAATTTGTGCCTCCTCTCAGATTCCAGAACTTTCTGCCACAGAAATGTGAGGAACATGTGTTTTTTTAGCCAAATTTTGAGGTTTGCAAAGGATTCTGGGTAACAGAACCTGGTCCGAGCCACACAAGTCACCCCATCTTGGATTCCCCTAGGTCTCTAGTTTTCAGAAATGCACAGGTTTGGTAGGTTTCCCTAGGTGCCGGCTGAGCTAGAGGCCAAAATCTACAGGTAGGCACTTTGCAAAAAACAGCTCTGTTTTCTTTAAAAAAAATGGGATGTGTCCACGTTGCGTTTTGGGGTGTCTCCTGTCGGGGCCGCTAGGCCTACCCACAGAAGTGAGGTATCATTTTTATCGGGAGAATTGGAGGAACGCTGGGTGGAAGGAAATTTGTGGCTCCTCTCAGATTCCAGAACTTTCTGCCACAGAAATGTGAGGAACATGTGTTTTTTTAGCCAAATTTTGAGGTTTACAAAGGATTCTGGGTAACAGAACCTGGTCCGAGCCACACAAGTCACCCCATCTTGGATTCCCCTAGGTCTCAAGTTTTCAGAAATGCACAGGTTTGGTAGGTTTCGCTAGGTGCCGGCTGAGCTAGAGGCCAAAATCTACAGGTAGGCACTTTGCAAAAAACACCTCTGTTTTCTTTAAAAAAATTGGATGTGTCCACGTTGCGCTTTGGGGCGTTTCCTGTCGCGGGCGCTAGGCCTCCCCACACAAGTGAGGTATCATTTTTATCGGGAGACTTGGGGGAACGCTGGGTGGAAGGTAATTTGTGGTCCCTCTCAGATTCCAGAACTTTCTGCCACAGAAATGTGAGGAACATGTGTTTTTTTAGCCAAGTTTTGAGGTTTGTAAAGGATTCTGGGTAACAGAACCTGGTCCGAGCCACACAAGTCACCCCATCTTGGATTCCCCTAGGTCTCTAGTTTTTAGAAATGCACAGGTTTGGTAGGTTTCCCTAGGTGGCGGCTGAGCTAGATGCCAAAATCTACAGGTAGGCACTTTGCAAAAAACAGCTCTGTTTTTTTTCAAAAATGTGGATGTGTCCACGTTGCGCTTTGGGGCGTTTCCTGTCGCGGGCGCTAGGCCTACCCACACAAGTGAGGTATCATTTTTATCGGGAGACTTGGGGGAACGCTGGGTGGAAGGAAATTTGTGGCTCCTCTCAGATTCCAGAACTTTCTGCCACAGAAATGTGAAGAACATGTGTTTTATTCGCCACATTTTGAGGTTTGCAAAGGATTCTGGGTAACAGAACCTGGTCCGAGCCACACAAGTCACCCCATCTAGGATTACCCTAGGTCTTTAGTTTTCAGAAATGCACAGGTTTGGTAGGTTTCCCTAGGTGCCGGCTGAGCTAGAGGCCAAAATCTACAGGTAGGCACTTTGCAAAAAACACCTCTGTTTTCTTTAAAAAATTTGGATGTGTCCACGTTGCGCTTTGGGGCGTTTCCTGTCGCGGGCGCTAGGCCTACCCACACAAGTGAGGTATCATTTTTATCGGGAGACTTGGGGGAACGCTGGGTGGAAGGAAATTTGTGGCTCCTCTCAGATTCCAGAACTTTCTGCCACAGAAATGTGAGGAACATGTGTTTTTTTTGCCAAATTTTGAGGTTTGCAAAGGATTCTGGGTAACAGAACCTGGTCCGAGCCACACAAGTCACCCCATCTTGGATTCCCCTAGGTCTCTAGTTTTCAGAACTGCACAGGTTTGGTAGGTTTCCCTAGGTGCCGGCTTAGCTAGAGGCCAAAATCTACAGGTAGGCACTTTGCAAAAAACACCTCTGTTTTCTTTCAAAAATTTGGATGTGTCCACGTTGCGCTTTGGGGCGTTTTCTGTCGCGGGTGCTAGGCCTACCCACACAAGTGAGGTATCATTTTTATCGGGAGACTTGGGGGAATGTTGGGTGGAAGGAAATTTGTGGCTCCTCTCAGATTCCAGAACTTTCTGCCACAGAAATGTGAGGAACATGTGTTTTTTTAGCCAAATTTTGAGGTTTGCAAAGGATTCTGGGTAACAGAACCTGGTCCGAGCCACACAAGTCACCCCATCTTGGATTCCCCTAGGTCTCTAGTTTTCAGAATAGCACAGGTTTGGTAGGTTTCCCTAGGTGCCGGCTGAGCTAGAGGCCAAAATCTACAGGTAGGCACTTTGCAAAAAACAGCTCTGTTTTCTTTCAAAAAATGGGATGCGTCCACGCTGCGTTTTGTGGTGTCTTCTGTCGCGGCCGCTAGGCCTACCCACAGAAGGGAGGTATCATTTTTATCTGGAGACTTGGGGGAACGCTGGGTGGAAGGAAATTTGTGGCTCCTCTCAGATTCCAGAACTTTCTGCCACAGAAATGTGAGGAACATGTGTTTTTTTAGCCAAATTTTTTAGGTTTGCAAAGGATTCTGGGTAACAGAACATGGTCCGAGCCACACAAGTCACCCCATCTTGGATTCCCCTAGGTCTCTAGTTTTCATCACTGCACTGGTTTGGTAGGTTTCCCTAGGTGCCGGCTGAGCTAGAGGCCAAAATCTACAGGTAGGCACTTTGCAAAAAACACCTCTGTTTTCTTTCAAAGATTTGGGTGTGTCCACGTTGCGCTTTGGGGCGTTTCCTGTCGCGGGCGCTAGGCCTACCCACACAAGTGAGGTATCATTTTTATCGGGAAACTTGGGGGAACGTTGGGTGGAAGGAAATTTGTGCCTCCTCTCAGATTCCAGAACTTTCTGCCACAGAAATGTGAGGAACATGTGTTTTTTTAGCCAAATTTTGAGGTTTGCAAAGGATTCTGGGTAACAGAACCTGGTCCGAGCCACACAAGTCACCCCATCTTGGATTCCCCTAGGTCTCTAGTTTTCAGAAATGCACAGGTTTGGTAGGTTTCCCTAGGTGCCGGCTGAGCTAGAGGCCAAAATCTACAGGTAGGCACTTTGCAAAAAACAGCTCTGTTTTCTTTAAAAAAAATGGGATGTGTCCACGTTGCGTTTTGGGGTGTCTCCTGTCGGGGCCGCTAGGCCTACCCACAGAAGTGAGGTATCATTTTTATCGGGAGAATTGGAGGAACGCTGGGTGGAAGGAAATTTGTGGCTCCTCTCAGATTCCAGAACTTTCTGCCACAGAAATGTGAGGAACATGTGTTTTTTTAGCCAAATTTTGAGGTTTGCAAAGGATTCTGGGTAACAGAACCTGGTCCGAGCCACACAAGTCACCCCATCTTGGATTCCCCTAGGTCTCTAGTTTTCAGAAATGCACAGGTTTGGTAGGTTTCCCTAGGTGCCGGCTGAGCTAGAGGCCAAAATCTACAGGTAGGCACTTTGCAAAAAACAGCTCTGTTTTCTTTAAAAAAAATGGGATGTGTCCACGTTGCGTTTTGGGGTGTCTCCTGTCGGGGCCGCTAGGCCTACCCACAGAAGTGAGGTATCATTTTTATCGGGAGAATTGGAGGAACGCTGGGTGGAAGGAAATTTGTGGCTCCTCTCAGATTCCAGAACTTTCTGCCACAGAAATGTGAGGAACATGTGTTTTTTTAGCCAAATTTGGAGGTTTGCAAAGGATTCTGGGTAACAGAACCTGGTCCGAGCCACACAAGTCACCCCATCTTGGATTCCCCTAGGTCTCTAGTTTTCAGAAATGCACAGGTTTGGTAGGTTTCCCTACGTGAGCTAGAGGCCAAAATCTACAGGTAGGCACTTTGCAAAAAACACCTCTGTTTTCTTTAAAAAAATTGGATGTGTCCACGTTGCGCTTTGGGGCGTTTCCTGTCGCGGGCGCTAGGCCTCCCCACACAAGTGAGGTATCATTTTTATCGGGAGACTTGGGGGAACGCTGGGTGGAAGGTAATTTGTGGTCCCTCTCAGATTCCAGAACTTTCTGCCACAGAAATGTGAGGAACACGTGTTTTTTTAGCCAAGTTTTGAGGTTTGTAAAGGATTCTGGGTAACAGAACCTGGTCCGAGCCACACAAGTCACCCCATCTTGGATTCCCCTAGGTCTCTAGTTTTTAGAAATGCACAGGTTTGGTAGGTTTCCCTAGGTGGCGGCTGAGCTAGATGCCAAAATCTACAGGTAGGCACTTTGCAAAAAACAGCTCTGTTTTTTTTCAAAAATGTGGATGTGTCCACGTTGCGCTTTGGGGCGTTTCCTGTCGCGGGCGCTAGGCCTACCCACACAAGTGAGGTATCATTTTTATCGGGAGACTTGGGGGAACGCTGGGTGGAAGGAAATTTGTGGCTCCTCTCAGATTCCAGAACTTTCTGCCACAGAAATGTGAAGAACATGTGTTTTATTCGCCACATTTTGAGGTTTGCAAAGGATTCTGGGTAACAGAACCTGGTCCGAGCCACACAAGTCACCCCATCTAGGATTACCCTAGGTCTTTAGTTTTCAGAAATGCACAGGTTTGGTAGGTTTCCCTAGGTGCCGGCTGAGCTAGAGGCCAAAATCTACAGGTAGGCACTTTGCAAAAAACACCTCTGTTTTCTTTAAAAAATTTGGATGTGTCCACGTTGCGCTTTGGGGCGTTTCCTGTCGCGGGCGCTAGGCCTACCCACACAAGTGAGGTATCATTTTTATCGGGAGACTTGGGGGAACGCTGGGTGGAAGGAAATTTGTGGCTCCTCTCAGATTCCAGAACTTTCTGCCACAGAAATGTGAGGAACATGTGTTTTTTTAGCCAAATTTTGAGGTTTGCAAAGGATTCTGGGTAACAGAACCTGGTCCGAGCCACACAAGTCACCCATCTTGGATTCCCCTAGGTCTCTAGTTTTCAGAACTGCACAGGTTTGGTAGGTTTCCCTAGGTGCCGGCTTAGCTAGAGGCCAAAATCTACAGGTAGGCACTTTGCAAAAAACACCTCTGTTTTCTTTCAAAAATTTGGATGTGTCCACGTTGCGCTTTGGGGCGTTTTCTGTCGCGGGTGCTAGGCCTACCCACACAAGTGAGGTATCATTTTTATCGGGAGACTTGGGGGAATGTTGGGTGGAAGGAAATTTGTGGCTCCTCTCAGATTCCAGAACTTTCTGCCACAGAAATGTGAGGAACATGTGTTTTTTTAGCCAAATTTTGAGGTTTGCAAAGGATTCTGGGTAACAGAACCTGGTCCGAGCCACACAAGTCACCCCATCTTGGATTCCCCTAGGTCTCTAGTTTTCAGAATAGCACAGGTTTGGTAGGTTTCCCTAGGTGCCGGCTGAGCTAGAGGCCAAAATCTACAGGTAGGCACTTTGCAAAAAACAGCTCTGTTTTCTTTCAAAAAATGGGATGTGTCCACGCTGCGTTTTGTGGTGTCTTCTGTCGCGGCCGCTAGGCCTACCCACAGAAGGGAGGTATCATTTTTATCTGGAGACTTGGGGGAACGCTGGGTGGAAGGAAATTTGTGGCTCCTCTCAGATTCCAGAACTTTCTGCCACAGAAATGTGAGGAACATGTGTTTTTTTAGCCAAATTTTTTAGGTTTGCAAAGGATTCTGGGTAACAGAACCTGGTCCGAGCCACACAAGTCACCCCATCTTGGATTCCCCTAGGTCTCTAGTTTTCATCACTGCACTGGTTTGGTAGGTTTCCCTAGGTGCCGGCTGAGCTAGAGGCCAAAATCTACAGGTAGGCACTTTGCAAAAAACACCTCTGTTTTCTTTCAAAGATTTGGGTGTGTCCACGTTGCGCTTTGGGGCGTTTCCTGTCGCGGGCGCTAGGCCTACCCACACAAGTGAGGTATCATTTTTATCGGGAAACTTGGGGGAACGTTGGGTGGAAGGAAATTTGTGCCTCCTCTCAGATTCCAGAACTTTCTGCCACAGAAATGTGAGGAACATGTGTTTTTTTAGCCAAATTTTGAGGTTTGCAAAGGATTCTGGGTAACAGAACCTGGTCCGAGCCACACAAGTCACCCCATCTTGGATTCCCCTAGGTCTCTAGTTTTCAGAAATGCACAGGTTTGGTAGGTTTCCCTAGGTGCCGGCTGAGCTAGAGGCCAAAATCTACAGGTAGGCACTTTGCAAAAAACAGCTCTGTTTTCTTTAAAAAAAATGGGATGTGTCCACGTTGCGTTTTGGGGTGTCTCCTGTCGGGGCCGCTAGGCCTACCCACAGAAGTGAGGTATCATTTTTATCGGGAGAATTGGAGGAACGCTGGGTGGAAGGAAATTTGTGGCTCCTCTCAGATTCCAGAACTTTCTGCCACAGAAATGTGAGGAACATGTGTTTTTTTAGCCAAATTTTGAGGTTTACAAAGGATTCTGGGTAACAGAACCTGGTCCGAGCCACACAAGTCACCCCATCTTGGATTCCCCTAGGTCTCAAGTTTTCAGAAATGCACAGGTTTGGTAGGTTTCGCTAGGTGCCGGCTGAGCTAGAGGCCAAAATCTACAGGTAGGCACTTTGCAAAAAACACCTCTGTTTTCTTTAAAAAAATTGGATGTGTCCACGTTGCACTTTGGGGCGCCTCCTGTCGCGGGCGATAGGCCTACCCACACAAGTGAGATATCATTTTTATAGGGAGACTTGGGGGAACGTTGGGTGGAAGGAAATTTGTGGCTCCTCTCAGATTCCAGAACTTTCTGCCACAGAAATGTGAGGAACATGTGTTGTTTTAGCCAAATTTTGAGGTTTGCAAAGGATTCTGGGTAACAGAACCTGGTCCGAGCCACACAAGTCACCCCATCTTGGATTCCCCTAGGTCTCTAGTTTTCAGAAATGCACAGGTTTGGTAGGTTTCCCTAGGTGCCGGCTGAGCTAGAGGCCAAAATCTACAGGTAGGCACTTTGCAAAAAACAGCTCTGTTTTCTTTCAAAAAATGGGATGTGTCCACGTTGCGTTTTGGGGTGACTCCTGTCGCGGCCGCTAGGCCTACCCACAGAAGTGAGGTATCATTTTTATCGGGAGACTTGGGGGAACGCTGGGTGGAAGGAAATTTGTGGCTCCTCTCAGATTGCAGAACTTTCTGCCACAGAAATGTGAGGAACATGTGTTTTTTTAGCCAAATTTTGAGGTTTGCAAAGGATTCTGGGTAACAGAACCTGGTCCGAGCCACACAAGTCACTCCATCTTGGATTCCCCTAGGTCTCTAGTTTTCAGAACTGCACAGGTTTTGTAGGTTTCCCTAGGTGCCGGCTGAGCTAGAGGCCAAAATCTACAGGTAGTCACTTTGCAAAAAACAGCTCTGTTTTTTTTCAAAAATGTGGATGTGTCCACGTTGCGCTTTGGGGCGTTTCCTGTCGCGGGCGCTAGGCCTACCCACACAAGTGAGGTATCATTTTTATCGGGAGACTTGGGGGAACGCTGGCTGGAAGGAAATTTGTGGCTCCTAGCAGATTCCAGAACTTTCTGCCACAGAAATGTGAGGAACATGTGTTTTTTTCGCCACATTTTGAGGTTTGCAAAGGATTCTGGGTAACAGAACCTGGTCCGAGCCACACAAGTCACCCCATCTTGGATTACCCTAGGTCTTTAGTTTTCAGAAATGCACAGGATTGGTAGGTTTCCCTAGGTGCCGGCTGAGCTAGAGGCCAAAATCTACAGGTAGGCACTTTGCAAAAAACACCTCTGTTTTCTTTAAAAAATTTGGATGTGCCCACGTTGCGCTTTGGGGCGTTTCCTGTCGCGGGCGCTAGGCCTACCCACACAAGTGAGGTATCATTTTTATCGGGAGACTTGGGGGAACGCTGGGTGGAAGGAAATTTGTGGCTCCTCTCAGATTCCAGAACTTTCTGCCACAGAAATGTGAGGAACATGTGTTTTTTTAGCCAAATTTTGAGGTTTGCAAAGGATTCTGGGTAACAGAACCTGGTCCGAGCGACACAAGTCACCCCATCTTGGATTCCCCTAGGTCTCTAGTTTTCAGAAATGCACAGGTTTGGTAGGTTTCCCTAGGTGCCAGCTGAGCTAGAGGCCAAAATCTACAGGTAGGCACTTTGCAAAAAACAGCTCTGTTTTCTTTCAAAAAATGGGATGTGTCCACGTTGAGTTTAGGGGTGCTTCCTGTCGCGGCCGCTAGGCCTACCCACAGAAGTGAGGTATCATTTTTATCGGGAGACTTGGGGGAACGCTGGGTGGAAGGAAATGTGTGGCTCCTCTCAGATTCCAGAACTTTCTGCCACAGAAATGTGAGGAACATGTGTTTTTTTAGCCAAATTATGAGGTTTGCAAAGGATTCTGGGTAACAGAACCTGGTCCGAGCCACACAAGTCACCCCATCTTGGATTCCCCTAGGTCTCTAGTTTTCAGAAATGCACAGGTTTGGTAGGTTTCCCTTGGTGCCGGCTGAGCTAGAGGCCAAAATCTATAGGTAGGCACTTTGCAAAAAACAGCTCTGTTTTCTTTCAAAAAATGGGATGTGTCTACGTTGCGTTTTGGGGTGTGTCCTGTCGCGGCCGCTAGGCCTACCCACAGAAGTGAGGTATCATTTTTATCGGGAGACTTGGGGGAACGCTGGGTGGAAGGAAATTTGTGGCTCCTCTCAGATTCCAGAACTTTCTGCCACAGAAATGTGAGGAACATGTGTTTTTTTAGCCAAATTTTGAGGTTTGCAAAGGATTCTGGGTAACAGAACCTGGTCCGAGCCACACAAGTCACCCCATCTTGGATTCCCCTAGGTCTCTAGTTTTCAGAACTGCACAGGTTTGGTAGGTTTCCCTAGCTGCCGGCTGAGCTAGAGGCCAAAATCTACAGGTAGGCACTTTGCAAAAAACACCTCTGTTTCTTTCAAAAATTTGGATGTGTCCACGTTGCGCTTTGGGGCGTTTTCTGTCGCGGGTGCTAGGCCTACCCACACAAGTGAGGTATCATTTTTATCGGGAGACTTGGGGGAATGTTGGGTGGAAGGAAATTTGTGGCTCCTCTCAGATTCCAGAACTTTCTGCCACAGAAATGTGAGGAACATGTGTTTTTTTAGCCACATTTTGAGGTTTGCAAAGGATTCTGGGTAACAGAACCTGGTCAGAGCCACACAATTCACCCCATCTTGGATTCCCCTAGGTCTCTAGTTTTCAGAAATGCACAGGTTTGGTAGGTTTCCCTAGGTGCCGGCTGAGCTAGAGGCCAAAATCTACAGGTAGGCACTTTGCAAAAAACAGCTCTGTTTTCTTTAAAAAAATGGGATGTGTCCATGTTGCGTTTTGTGGTGTCCCCTGTCGCGGCCGCTAGGCCTACCCACAGAAGGGAGGTATCATTTTTATCTGGAGACTTGGGGGAACGCTGAGTGGAAGGAAATTTGTGGCTCCTCTCAGATTCCAGAACTTTCTGCCACAGAAATGTGAGGAACATGTGTTTTTTTAGCCAAATTTTGAGGTTTGCAAAGGATTCTGGGTAACAGAACCTGGTCCGAGCCACACAAGTCACCCCATCTTGGATTCCCCTAGGTCTCTAGTTTTCAGAACTGCACAGGTTTTGTAGGTTTCCCTAGGTGCCGACTGAGCTAGAGGCCAAAATCTACAGGTAGTCACTTTGCAAAAAACAGCTCTGTTTTTTTTCAAAAATGTGGATGTGTCCACGTTGCGCTTTGGGGCGTTTCCTGTCGCGGGCGCTAGGCCTACCCACACAAGTGAGGTATCATTTTTATCGGGAGACTTGGGGGAACGCTGGCTGGAAGGAAATTTGTGGCTCCTAGCAGATTCCAGAACTTTCTGCCACAGAAATGTGAGGAACATGTGTTTTTTTCGCCACATTTTGAGGTTTGCAAAGGATTCTGGGTAACAGAACCTGGTCCGAGCCACACAAGTCACCCCATCTTGGATTACCCTAGGTCTTTAGTTTTCAGAAATGCACAGGATTGGTAGGTTTCCCTAGGTGCCGGCTGAGCTAGAGGCCAAAATCTACAGGTAGGCACTTTGCAAAAAACACCTCTGTTTTCTTTAAAAAATTTGGATGTGCCCACGTTGCGCTTTGGGGCGTTTCCTGTCGCGGGCGCTAGGCCTACCCACACAAGTGAGGTATCATTTTTATCGGGAGACTTGGGGGAACGCTGGGTGGAAGGAAATTTGTGGCTCCTCTCAGATTCCAGAACTTTCTGCCACAGAAATGTGAGGAACATGTGTTTTTTTAGCCAAATTTTGAGGTTTGCAAAGGATTCTGGGTAACAGAACCTGGTCCGAGCGACACAAGTCACCCCATCTTGGATTCCCCTAGGTCTCTAGTTTTCAGAAATGCACAGGTTTGGTAGGTTTCCCTAGGTGCCAGCTGAGCTAGAGGCCAAAATCTACAGGTAGGCACTTTGCAAAAAACAGCTCTGTTTTCTTTCAAAAAATGGGATGTGTCCACGTTGAGTTTAGGGGTGCTTCCTGTCGCGGCCGCTAGGCCTACCCACAGAAGTGAGGTATCATTTTTATCGGGAGACTTGGGGGAACGCTGGGTGAAAGGAAATGTGTGGCTCATCTCAGATTCCAGAACTTTCTGCCACAGAAATGTGAGGAACATGTGTTTTTTTAGCCAAATTATGAGGTTTGCAAAGGATTCTGGGTAACAGAACCTGGTCCGAGCCACACAAGTCACCCCATCTTGGATTCCCCTAGGTCTCTAGTTTTCAGAACTGCACAGGTTTGGTAGGTTTCCCTAGGTGCCGGCTGAGCTAGAGGCCAAAATCTACAGGTAGGCACTTTGCAAAAAACACATCTGTTTTCTTTCAAAAATTTGGATGTGTCAACGTTGCGCTTTGGGGCGTTTTCTGTCGCGGGTGCTAGGCCTACCCACACAAGTGAGGTATCATTTTTATCGGGAGACTTGGGGGAATGTTGGGTGGAAGGAAATTTGTGGCTCCTCTCAGATTCCAGAACTTTCTGCCACAGAAATGTGAGGAACATGTGTTTTTTTAGCCAAATTTTGAGGTTTGCAAAGGATTCTGGGTAACAAAACCTGTTCCGAGCCACACAAGTCACCCCATCTTGGATTCCCCTAGGTCTCTAGTTTTCAGAAATGCACAGGTTTGGTAGGTTTCCCTTGGTGCCGGCTGAGCTAGAGGCCAAAATCTATAGGTAGGCACTTTGCAAAAAACAGCTCTGTTTTCTTTCAAAAAATGGGATGTGTCCACGTTGCGTTTTGGGGTGTGTCCTGTCGCGGCCGCTAGGCCTACCCACAGAAGTGAGGTATCATTTTTATCGGGAGACTTGGGGGAACGCTGGGTGGAAGGAAATTTGTGGCTCCTCTCAGATTCCAGAACTTTCTGCCACAGAAATGTGAGGAACATGTGTTTTTTTAGCCAAATTTTGAGGTTTGCAAAGGATTCTGGGTAACAGAACCTGGTCCGAGCCACACAAGTCACCCCATCTTGGATTCCCCTAGGTCTCTAGTTTTCAGAAATGCACAGGTTTGGTAGGTTTCCCTTGGTGCCGGCTGAGCTAGAGGCCAAAATCTATAGGTAGGCACTTTGCAAAAAACAGCTCTGTTTTCTTTCAAAAAATGGGATGTGTCTACGTTGCGTTTTGGGGTGTGTCCTGTCGCGGCCGCTAGGCCTACCCACAGAAGTGAGGTATCATTTTTATCGGGAGACTTGGGGGAACGCTGGGTGGAAGGAAATTTGTGGCTCCTCTCAGATTCCAGAACTTTCTGCCACAGAAATGTGAGGAACATGTGTTTTTTTAGCCAAATTTTGAGGTTTGCAAAGGATTCTGGGTAACAGAACCTGGTCCGAGCCACACAAGTCACCCCATCTTGGATTCCCCTAGGTCTCTAGTTTTCAGAACTGCACAGGTTTGGTAGGTTTCCCTAGCTGCCGGCTGAGCTAGAGGCCAAAATCTACAGGTAGGCACTTTGCAAAAAACACCTCTGTTTCTTTCAAAAATTTGGATGTGTCCACGTTGCGCTTTGGGGCGTTTTCTGTCGCGGGTGCTAGGCCTACCCACACAAGTGAGGTATCATTTTTATCGGGAGACTTGGGGGAATGTTGGGTGGAAGGAAATTTGTGGCTCCTCTCAGATTCCAGAACTTTCTGCCACAGAAATGTGAGGAACATGTGTTTTTTTAGCCAAATTTTGAGGTTTGCAAAGGATTCTGGGTAACAGAACCTGGTCAGAGCCACACAATTCACCCCATCTTGGATTCCCCTAGGTCTCTAGTTTTCAGAAATGCACAGGTTTGGTAGGTTTCCCTAGGTGCCGGCTGAGCTAGAGGCCAAAATCTACAGGTAGGCACTTTGCAAAAAACAGCTCTGTTTTCTTTAAAAAAATGGGATGTGTCCATGTTGCGTTTTGTGGTGTCCCCTGTCGCGGCCGCTAGGCCTACCCACAGAAGGGAGGTATCATTTTTATCTGGAGACTTGGGGGAACGCTGGGTGGAAGGAAATTTGTGGCTCCTCTCAGATTCCAGAACTTTCTGCCACAGAAATGTGAGGAACATGTGTTTTTTTAGCCAAATTTTGAGGTTTGCAAAGGATTCTGGGTAACAGAACCTGGTCCGAGCCACACAAGTCACCCCATCTTGGATTCCCCTAGGTCTCTAGTTTTCAGAACTGCACAGGTTTGGTAGGTTTCCCTAGGTGCCGGCTGAGCTAGATGCCAAAATCTACAGGTAGGCACTTTGCAAAAAACACCTCTGTTTTCTTTCAAAAATTTGGATGTGTCCACGTTGCGCTTTGGGGCGTTTCCTGTCGCGGGAGCTAGGCCTACCCACACAAGTGAGGTATCATTTTTATCGGGAAACTTGGCGGAACGTTGGGTGGAAGGAAATTTGTGGCTCCTCTCAGATTCCAGAACTTTCTGCCACAGAAATGTGAGGAACATGTGTTTTTTTAGCCAAATTTTGAGGTTTGCAAAGGATTCTGGGTAACAGAACCTGGTCCGAGCCACACAAGTCACCCCATCTTGGATTCCCCTAGGTCTCTAGTTTTCAGAACTGCACAGGTTTGGTAGGTTTCCCTAGGTGCCGGCTGAGCTAGAGGCCAAAATCTACAGGTAGGCACTTTGCAAAAAACAGCTCTGTTTTCTTTCAAAAAATGGGATGTGTCCACGTTGCGTTTTGGGGTGTCTCCTGTCGGGGCCGCTAGGCCTACCCACAGAAGTGAGGTATGATTTTTATCGGGAGAATTGGGGGAACGCTGGGTGGAAGGAAATTTGTGGCTCCTCTCAGATTCCAGAACTTTCTGCCACAGAAATGTGAGGAACATGTGTTTTTTTAGCCAAATTTTGAGGTTTGCAAAGGATTCTGGGTAACAGAACCTGGTCCGAGCCACACAAGTCACCCCATCTTGGATTCCCCTAGGTCTCTAGTTTTCAGAAATGCACAGGTTTGGTAGGTTTCCCTAGGTGAGCTAGAGGCCAAAATCTACAGGTAGGCACTTTGCAAAAAACACCTGTTTTCTTTAAAAAAATTGGATGTGTCCACGTTGCGCTTTGGGGCGTTTCCTGTCGCGGGCGCTAGGCCTCCCACACAAGTGAGGTATCATTTTTATCGGGAGACTTGGGGGAACGCTGGGTGGAAGGTAATTTGTGGTCCCTCTCAGATTCCAGAACTTTCTGCCACAGAAATGTGAGGAACATGTGTTTTTTTAGCCAAGTTTTGAGGTTTGTAAAGGATTCTGGGTAACAGAACCTGGTCCGAGCCACACAAGTCACCCCATCTTGGATTCCCCTAGGTCTCTAGTTTTTAGAAATGCACAGGTTTGGTAGGTTTCCCTAGGTGGCGGCTGAGCTAGATGCCAAAATCTACAGGTAGGCACTTTGCAAAAAACAGCTCTGTTTTTTTTCAAAAATGTGGATGTGTCCACGTTGCGCTTTGGGGCGTTTCCTGTCGCGGGCGCTAGGCCTACCCACACAAGTGAGGTATCATTTTTATCGGGAGACTTGGGGGAACGCTGGGTGGAAGGAAATTTGTGGCTCCTCTCAGATTCCAGAACTTTCTGACACAGAAATGTGAGGAACATGTGTTTTATTCGCCACATTTTGAGGTTTGCAAAGGATTCTGGGTAACAGAACCTGGTCCGAGCCACACAAGTCACCCCATCTTGGATTACCCTAGGTCTTTAGTTTTCAGAAATGCACAGGTTTGGTAGGTTTCCCTAGGTGCCGGCTGAGCTAGAGGCCAAAATCTACAGGTAGGCACTTTGCAAAAAACACCTCTGTTTTCTTTAAAAAATTTGGATGTGTCCACGTTGCGCTTTGGGGCGTTTCCTGTTGCGGGCGCTAGGCCTACCCACACAAGTGAGGTATCATTTTTATCGGGAGACTTGGGGGAACGCTGGGTGGAAGGAAATTTGTGGCTCCTCTCAGATTCCAGAACTTTCTGCCACAGAAATGTGAGGAACATGTGTTTTTTTAGCCAAATTTTGAGGTTTGCAAAGGATTCTGGGTAACAGAACCTGGTCCGAGCCACACAAGTCACCCCATCTTGGATTCCCCTAGGTCTCTAGTTTTCAGAAATGCACAGGTTTGGTAGGTTTCCCTAGGTGCCGGCTGAGCTAGATGCCAAAATCTACAGGTAGGCACTTTGCAAAAAACACCTCTGTTTTCTTTCAAAAATTTGGATGTGTCCACGTTGCGCTTTGGGGCGTTTCCTGTCGCGGGAGCTAGGCCTACCCACACAAGTGAGGTATCATTTTTATCGGGAAACTTGGCGGAACGTTGGGTGGAAGGAAATTTGTGGCTCCTCTCAGATTCCAGAACTTTCTGCCACAGAAATGTGAGGAACATGTGTTTTTTTAGCCAAATTTTGAGGTTTGCAAAGGATTCTGGGTAACAGAACCTGGTCCGAGCCACACAAGTCACCCCATCTTGGATTCCCCTAGGTCTCTAGTTTTCAGAACTGCACAGGTTTGGTAGGTTTCCCTAGGTGCCGGCTGAGCTAGAGGCCAAAATCTACAGGTAGGCACTTTGCAAAAAACAGCTCTGTTTTCTTTCAAAAAATGCGATGTGTCCACGTTGCGTTTTGGGGTGTCTCCTGTCGGGGCCGCTAGGTCTACCCACAGAAGTGAGGTATGATTTTTATCGGGAGAATTGGGGGAACGCTGGGTGGAAGGAAATTTGTGGCTCCTCTCAGATTCCAGAACTTTCTGCCACAGAAATGTGAGGAACATGTGTTTTTTTAGCCAAATTTTGAGGTTTGCAAAGGATTCTGGGTAACAGAACCTGGTCCGAGCCACACAAGTCACCCCATCTTGGATTCCCCTAGGTCTCTAGTTTTCAGAAATGCACAGGTTTGGTAGGTTTCCCTAGGTGAGCTAGAGGCCAAAATCTACAGGTAGGCACTTTGCAAAAAACACCTGTTTTCTTTAAAAAAATTGGATGTGTCCACGTTGCGCTTTGGGGCGTTTCCTGTCGCGGGCGCTAGGCCTCCCACACAAGTGAGGTATCATTTTTATCGGGAGACTTGGGGGAACGCTGGGTGGAAGGTAATTTGTGGTCCCTCTCAGATTCCAGAACTTTCTGCCACAGAAATGTGAGGAACATGTGTTTTTTTAGCCAAGTTTTGAGGTTTGTAAAGGATTCTGGGTAACAGAACCTGGTCCGAGCCACACAAGTCACCCCATCTTGGATTCCCCTAGGTCTCTAGTTTTTAGAAATGCACAGGTTTGGTAGGTTTCCCTAGGTGGCGGCTGAGCTAGATGCCAAAATCTACAGGTAGGCACTTTGCAAAAAACAGCTCTGTTTTTTTTCAAAAATGTGGATATGTCCACGTTGCGCTTTGGGGCGTTTCCTGTCGCGGGCGCTAGGCCTACCCACACAAGTGAGGTATCATTTTTATCGGGAGACTTGGGGGAACGCTGGGTGGAAGGAAATTTGTGGCTCCTCTCAGATTCCAGAACTTTCTGACACAGAAATGTGAGGAACATGTGTTTTATTCGCCACATTTTGAGGTTTGCAAAGGATTCTGGGTAACAGAACCTGGTCCGAGCCACACAAGTCACCCCATCTTGGATTACCCTAGGTCTTTAGTTTTCAGAAATGCACAGGTTTGGTAGGTTTCCCTAGGTGCCGGCTGAGCTAGAGGCCAAAATCTACAGGTAGGCACTTTGCAAAAAACACCTCTGTTTTCTTTCAAAGATTTGGATGTGTCCACGTTGCGCTTTGGGGCGTTTCCTGTCGCGGGCGCTAGGCCTACCCACACAAGTGAGGTATCATTTTTATCGGGAAACTTGGGGGAACGTTGGGTGGAAGGAAATTTGTGGCTCCTCTCAGATTCCAGAACTTTCTGCCACAGAAATGTGAGGAACATGTGTTTTTTTAGCCAAATTTTTTAGGTTTGCAAAGGATTCTGGGTAAGAGAACCTGGTCCGAGCCACACAAGTCACCCCATCTTGGATTCCCCTAGGTCTCTAGTTTTCAGAACTGCACTGGTTTGGTAGGTTTCCCTAGGTGCCGGCTGAGCTAGAGGCCAAAATCTACAGGTAGGCACTTTGCAAAAAACACCTCTGTTTTCTTTCAAAGATTTGGATGTGTCCACGTTGCGCTTTGGGGCGTTTCCTGTCGCGGGCACTAGGCCTACCCACACAAGTGAGGTATCATTTTTATCGGGAAACTTGGGGGAACGTTCGGTGGAAGGAAATTTGTGGCTCCTCTCAGATTCCAGAACTTTCTGCCACAGAAATGTGAGGAACATGTGTTTTTTTAGCCAAATTTTGAGGTTTGCAAAGTATTCTGGGTAACAGAACCTGGTCCGAGCCACACGAGTCACCCCATCTTGGATTCCCCTAGGTCTCTAGTTTTCAGAAATGCACAGGTTTGGTAGGTTTCCCTAGGTGCCGGCTGAGCTAGAGGCCAAAATCTACAGGTAGGCACTTTGCAAAAAACAGCTCTGTTTTCTTTCAAAAAATGGGATGTGTCCACGTTGCGTTTTGGGGTGTCTCCTGTCGGGGCCGCTAGGCCTACCCACAGAAGTGAGGTATCATTTTTATCGGGAGAATTGGAGGAACGCTGGTGGAAGGAAATTTGTGGCTCCTCTCAGATTCCAGAACTTTCTGCCACAGAAATGTGAGGAACATGTGTTTTTTTAGCCAAATTTTGAGGTTTACAAAGGATTCTGGGTAACAGAACCTGGTCCGAGCCACACAAGTCACCCCATCTTGGATTCCCCTAGGTCTCAAGTTTTCAGAAATGCACAGGTTTGGTAGGTTTCCCTAGGTGCCGGCTGAGCTAGAGGCCAAAATCTACAGGTAGGCACTTTGCAAAAAACACCTCTGTTTTCTTTAAAAAAATTGGATGTGTCCACGTTGCACTTTGGGGCGCCTCCTGTTGCGGGCGATAGGCCTACCCACACAAGTGAGATATCATTTTTATAGGGAGACTTGGGGGAACGTTGGGTGGAAGGAAATTTGTGGCTCCTCTCAGATTCCAGAACTTTCTGCCACAGAAATGTGAGGAACATGTGTTTTTTTAGCCAAATTTTGAGGTTTGCAAAGGATTCTGGGTAACAGAACCTGGTCCGAGCGACACAAGTCACCCCATCTTGGATTCCCCTAGGTCTCTAGTTTTCAGAAATGCACAGGTTTGGTAGGTTTCCCTAGGTGCCGGCTGAGCTAGAGGCCAAAATCTACAGGTAGGCACTTTGCAAAAAACAGCTCTGTTTTCTTTCAAAAAATGGGATGTGTCCACGTTGCGCTTTGGGGCGTTTCCTGTCGCGGGCGCTAGGCCTATCCACACAAGTGAGGTATCATTTTTATCGGGAGACTTGGGGGAACGCTGGCTGGAAGGAAATTTGTGGCTCCTAGCAGATTCCAGAACTTTCTGCCACAGAAATGTGAGGAACATGTGTTTTTTTCGCCACATTTTGAGGTTTGCAAAGGATTCTGGGTAACAGAACCTGGTCCGAGCCACACAAGTCACCCCATCTTGGATTACCCTAGGTCTTTAGTTTTCAGAAATGCACAGGTTTGGTAGGTTTCCCTAGGTGCCGGCTGAGCTAGAGGCCAAAATCTACAGGTAGGCACTTTGCAAAAAACAGCTCTGTTTTCTTTCAAAAAATGGGATGTGTCCACGTTGCGTTTTGGGGTGACCTCTGTCGCGGCCGCTAGGCCTACCCACAGAAGTGAGGTATCATTTTTATCGGGAGACTTGGGGGAACGCTGGGTGGAAGGAAATTTGTGGCTCCTCTCAGATTACAGAACTTTCTGCCACAGAAATGTGAGGAACATGTGTTTTTTTCGCCACATTTTGAGGTTTGCAAAGGATTCTGGGTAACAGAACCTGGTCCGAGCCACACAAGTCACCCCATCTTGGATTACCCTAGGTCTTTAGTTTTCAGAAATGCACAGGTTTGGTAGGTTTCCCTAGGTGCCGGCTGAGCTAGAGGCCAAAATCTACAGGTAGGCACTTTGCAAAAAACACCTCTGTTTTCTTTAAAAAATTTGGATGTGTCCACGTTGCGCTTTGGTGCGTTTCCTGTCGCGGGCGCTAGGCCTACCCACACAAGTGAGGTATCATTTTTATCGGGAGACTTGGGGGAACGCTGGGTGGAAGGAAATTTGTGGCTCCTCTCAGATTCCAGAACTTTCTGCCACAGAAATGTGAGGAACATGTGTTTTTTTAGCCAAATTTTGAGGTTTGCAAAGGATTCTGGGTAACAGAACCTGGTCCGAGCCACACAAGTCACCCCATCTTGGATTCCCCTAGGTCTCTAGTTTTCAGAAATGCACAGGTTTGGTAGGTTTCCCTAGGTGCCAGCTGAGCTAGAGGCCAAAATCTACAGGTAGGCACTTTGCAAAAAACAGCTCTGTTTTCTTTCAAAAAATGGGATGTGTCCACGTTGAGTTTAGGGGTGGTCCCTGTCGCGGCCGCTAGGCCTACCCACAGAAGTGAGGTATCATTTTTATCGGGAGACTTGGGGGAACGCTGGGTGGAAGGAAATTTGTGGCTCCTCTCAGATTCCAGAACTTTCTGCCACAGAAATGTGAGGAACATGTGTTTTTTTAGCCAAATTTTGAGGTTTGCAAAGGATTCTGGGTAACAGAACCTGGTCCGAGCCACACAAGTCACCCCATCTTGGATTCCCCTAGGTCTCTAGTTTTCAGAACTGCACAGGTTTGGTAGGTTTCCCTAGGTGCCGGCTGAGCTAGAGGCCAAAATCTACAGGTAGGCACTTTGCAAAAAACACATCTGTTTTCTTTCAAAAATTTGGATGTGTCCACGTTGCGCTTTGGGGCGTTTTCTGTCGCGGGTGCTAGGCCTACCCACTCAAGTGAGGTATCATTTTTATCGGGAGACTTGGGGGAATGTTGGGTGGAAGGAAATTTGTGGCTCCTCTCAGATTCCAGAACTTTCTGCCACAGAAATGAGAGGAACATGTGTTTTTTTAGCCAAATTTTGAGGTTTGCAAAGGATTCTGGGTAACAGAACCTGGTCCGAGCCACACAAGTCACCCCATCTTGGATTCCCCTAGGTCTCTAGTTCTCAGAAATGCACAGGTTTGGTAGGTTTCCCTTGGTGCCAGCTGAGCTAGAGGCCAAAATCTACAGGTAGGCACTTTGCAAAAAACAGCTCTGTTTTCTTTCAAAAAATTGGATGTGTCCACGTTGCGTTTTGGGGTGTCTCCTGTCGCGGCCGCTAGGCCTACCCACAGAAGTGAGGTATCATTTTTATCGGGAGACTTGGGGGAACGCTGGGTGGAAGGAAATTTGTGGCTCCTCTCAGATTCCAGAACTTTCTGCCACAGAAATGTGAGGAACATGTGTTTTTTTAGCCAAAATTTGAGGTTTGCAAAGGATTCTGGGTAATAGAACCTGGTCCGAGCCACACAAGTCACCCCATCTTGGATTCCCCTAGGTCTCTAGTTTTCAGAACTGCACAGGTTTGGTAGGTTTCCCTAGCTGCCGGCTGAGCTAGAGGCCAAAATCAACAGGTAGGCACTTTGCAAAAAACACCTCTGTTTTCTTTCAAAAATTTGGATGAGTCCACGTTGCGCTTTGGGGCGTTTTCTGTCGCGGGTGCTAGGCCTACCCACACAAGTGAGGTATCATTTTTATCGGGAGACTTCGGGGAATGTTGGGTGGAAGGAAATTTGTGGCTCCTCTCAGATTCCAGAACTTTCTGCCACAGAAATGTGAGGAACATGTGTTTTTTTAGCCAAATTTTGAGGTTTGCAAAGGATTCTGGGTAACAGAACCTGGTCCGAGCCACACAAGTCACCCCATCTTGGATTCCCTTAGGTCTCTAGTTTTCAGAAATGCACAGGTTTGGTAGGTTTCCCTAGGTGCCGGCTGAGCTAGAGGCCAAAATCTACAGGTAGGCACTTTGCAAAAAACAGCTCTGTTTTCTTTCAAAAAATGGGATGTGTCCATGTTGCGTTTTGGGGTGTCTCCTGTCGCGGCCGCTAGGCCTACCCACAGAAGGGAGGTATCATTTTTATGTGGAGACTTGGGGGAACGCTGGGTGGAAGGAAATTTGTGGCTCCTCTCAGATTCCAGAACTTTCTGCCACAGAAATGTGAGGAACATGTGTTTTTTTAGCCAAATTTTGAGGTTTGCAAAGGATTCTGGGTAACAGAACCTGGTCCGAGCCACACAAGTCACCCCATCTTGGATTCCCCTAGGTCTCTAGTTTTCAGAACTGCACAGGTTTGGTAGGTTTCCCTAGGTGCCGGCTGAGCTAGATGCCAAAATCTACAGGTAGGCACTTTGCAAAAAACACCTCTGTTTTCTTTCAAAAATTTGGATGTGTCCACGTTGCGCTTTGGGGCGTTTCCTGTCGCGGGAGCTAGGCCTACCCACACAAGTGAGGTATCATTTTTATCTTGAAACTTGGGGGAACGTTGGGTGGAAGGAAATTTGTGGCTCCTCTCAGATTCCAGAACTTTCTGCCACAGAAATGTGAGGAACATGTGTTTTTTTAGCCAAATTTTGAGGTTTGCAAAGGATTCTGGGTAACAGAACCTGGTCCGAGCCACACAAGTCACCCCATCTTGGATTCCCCTAGGTCTCTAGTTTTCAGAACTGCACAGGTTTGGTAGGTTTCCCTAGCTGCCGGCTGAGCTAGAGGCCAAAATCTACAGGTAGGCACTTTGCAAAAAACACCTCTGTTTTCTTTCAAAAATTTGGATGTGTCCACGTTGCGCTTTGGGGCGTTTTCTGTCGCGGGTGCTAGGCCTACCCACACAAGTGAGGTATCATTTTTATCGGGAGACTTCGGGGAATGTTGGGTGGAAGGAAATTTGTGGCTCCTCTCAGATTCCAGAACTTTCTGCCACAGAAATGTGAGGAACATGTGTTTTTTTAGCCAAATTTTGAGGTTTACAAAGGATTCTGGGTAACAGAACCTGGTCCGAGCCACACAAGTCACCCCATCTTGGATTCCCCTAGGTCTCAAGTTTTCAGAAATGCACAGGTTTGGTAGGTTTCCCTAGGTGGCGGCTGAGCTAGATGCCAAAATCTACAGGTAGGCACTTTGCAAAAAACACATCTGTTTTTTTTCAAAAATGTGGATGTGTCCACGTTGCGCTTTGGGGCGTTTCCTGTCGCGACAGCTAGGCTTACCCACACAAGTGAGGTATCATTTTTATCGGGAGACTTGGGGGAACGCTCGGTGGAAGGACATTTTTGTCTCCTCTCAGATTCCAGAACTTTCTGCCACAGAAATGTGAGGAACATGTGTTTTTTTAGCCAAATTTTGAGGTTTGCAAAGGATTCTGGGTAACAGAACCTGGTCCTAGCCACACCAGTCACCCCATCTTGGATTCCCCTAGGTCTCTAGTTTTCAGAACTGCACTGGTTTGGTAGGTTTCCCTAGGTGCCGGCTGAGCAAGAGGCCAAAATCTACAGGTAGGCACTTTGCAAAAAAAACCTCTGTTTTCTTTCAAAAATTTGGATGTGTCCACATTGCGCTTTGGGGCGTTTCCTGTCGCGGGCGCTAGGCCTACCCAGACAAGTGAGGGATCATTTTTATCGGGAGACTTGGGGGAACGTTGGTTGGAAGGAAATTTGTGGCTACTCTCAGATTCCTGAACTTTCTGCCACAGAAATGTGAGGAACATGTGTTTTTTTAGCCAAATTTTGAGGTTTGCAAAGGATTCTGGGTAACAGAACCTGGTCCGAGCCACACAAGTCACGCCATCTTGGATTCCCCTAGGTCTCTAGCTTTCAGAACTGCACAGGTTTCATAGGTTTCCCTAGGTGCCCGCTGAGCTAGAAGCCAAAATCTACATGTAGGCACTTTGCAAAAAACACCTCTGTTTTCTTTCAAAAATTTGGATGTGTCCACGTTGCGCTTTGGGGCGTTTACTGTCGCGGGCGCTAGGCCTACCCACACAAGTGAGGTATCATTTTTATCGGGAGACTTGGGGGAACGCTGGGTGGAAGGAAATTTGTGGCTCCTCTCAGATTCCAGAACTTTCTGCCACAGAAATGTGAGGAACATGTGTTTTTTTAGCCAGATTTTGAGGTTTGCAAAGGATTCTGGGTAACAGAACCTGGTCTGAGCCACACAAGTCTCCCTATCTTGGATTCCCCTAGGTCTCTAGTATTCAGAAATGCACAGGTTTGGTAGGTTTCCCTAGGTGGCAGCTGAGCTAGAGGCCAAAATCTACAGGTAGGCACTTTGCAAAAAACAGCTCTGTTTTCTTTCAAAAATTTGGATGTCCCCACGTTGCGCTTTGGGGCATTTCCTGTCGCGGGCGCTAGGCCTACCCACACAAGTGAGGTATCATTTTTATCGGGAGACTTGGGGGAACGCTGGGTGGAAGGAAATGTGTGGCTCCTCTCAGATTCCAGAACTTTCTGCCACAGAAATGTGAGGAACATGTGTTTTTTTAGCCAAATTTTGAGGTTTGCAAAGGATTCTGGGTAACAGAACCTGGTCCGAGCCACACAAGTTACCCCATCTTGGATTCCCCTAGGTCTCTAGTTTTCAGAAATGCACAGGTTTGGTAGGTTTCCCTAGGTGCCGGCTGAGCTAGAGGCCAAAATCTATAGGTAGGCACTTTGCAAAAAACAGCTCTGTTTTCTTTTAAAAAATGGGATGTGTCCACGTTGCGTTTTGGGGTGTCCACTGTCGCGGCCGCTAGGCCTACCCACAGAAGTGAGGTATCATTTTTATCGGGAGACTTGGGGCAACGCTGGGTGGAAGGAAATTTGTGGCTCCTCTCAGATTCCAGAACTTTCTGCCACAGAAATGTGAGGAACATGTGTTTTTTTAGCCAAATTTTGAGGTTTGCAAACGATTCTGGGTAACAGAACCTGGTCCGAGCCACACAAGTCACCCCATCTTGGATTCCCCTAGGTCTCTAGTTTTCAGAACTGCACAGGTTTGGTAGGTTTCCCTAGGTGCCGGCTGAGCTAGAGACCGAAATCTACAGGTAGGCACTTTGCAAAAAACACCTCTGTTTTCTTTCAAAAATTTGGATGTGTCCACGTTGCGCTTTGGGGCGTTTCCTGTCGCGGGTGCTAGGCCTACCCACACAAGTGAGGTATCATTTTTATCGGGAGACTTGGGGGAACGCTGGGTGGAAGGAAATTTTTTGGCTCCTCTCAGATTCCAGAACTTTCTGCCACAGAAATGTGAGGAACATGTGCTTTTTTAGCCAAATTTTGAGGTTTGCAAAGGATTCTGGGTAACAGAACCTGGTCCTAGCCACACCAGTCACCCCATCTTGGATTCCCCTAGGTCTCTAGTTTTCAGAACTGCACTGGTTTGGTAGGTTTCCCTAGGTGCCGGCTGAGCTAGAGGCCAAAATCTACAGGTAGGCACTTTGCAAAAAAAACCTCTGTTTTCTTTAAAAAATTTGGATGTGTCCACATTGCGCTTTGGGGCGTGTCCTGTCGCGGGCGCTAGGCCTACCCAGACAAGTGAGGGATCATTTTTATCGGGAGACTTGGGGGAACGTTGGTTGGAAGGAAATTTGAGGCTGCTCTCAGATTCCTGAACTTTCTGCCACAGAAATGTGAGGAACATGTGTTTTTTTAGCCAAATTTTGAGGTTTGCAAAGGATTCTGGGTAACAGAACCTGGTCCTAGCCACTCAAGTGCCCCATCTTGGATTCCCCTAGGTATCTATTTTTCAGAACTGCACAGGTTTGGCAGGTTTCCCTAGGTGCCGGCTGAGCTAGAGGCCAAAACCTACAGTTAGGCACTTTGCAAAAAACAGCTCTGTTTTCTTTCAAAAATTTGGATGTGTCCACGTTGCGCTTTGGGGTGTTTCCTGTCGCGGGCGCTAGGCCTACCCATACAAGTGAGGTATCATTTTTATCGGGAGACTTGGGGGAACGCTGGGTGGAAGGAAATTTGTGGCTCCTCTCAGATTCCGGAACTTTCCGCCACAGAAATGAGAGGAACATGTGTTTTTTTAGCCAAATTTTGAGGTTTGCAAAGGATTCTGGGTAACAGAACCTGGTCCGAGCCACACAAGTCACGCCATCTTGGATTCCCCTAGGTCTCTAGCTTTCAGAACTGCACAGGTTTCGTAGGGTTCCCTAGGTGCCCGCTGAGCTAGAGGCCAAAATCTACATGTAGGCACTTTGCAAAAAACACCTCTGTTTTCTTTCAAAAATTTGGATGTGTCCACGTTGCGCTTTGGGGCGTTTACTTTCGCGGGCGCTAGGCCTACCCACACAAGTGAGGTATCATTTTTATCGGGAGACTTGGGGGAACGCTGGGTGGAAGGAAATTTGTGGCTCCTCTCAGATTCCAGAACTTTCTGCCACAGAAATGTGAGGAACATGTGTTTTTTTAGCCACATTTTTAGGTTTGCAAACGATTCTGGGTAACAGAACCTGGTCCGAGCCACACAAGTCACCCCATCTTGGATTCCCCTAGGTCTCTAGTTTTCAGAAATGCACAGGTTTGGTAGGTTTCCCTAGGTGCCGGCTGAGCTAGAGGCCAAAATCTACAGGTAGGCACTTTGCAAAAAACAGCTCTGTTTTCTTTTAAAAAATGGGATGTGTCCACGTTGCGTTTTGGGGTGTCCGGTGTCGCGGCCGCTAGGCCTACCCACAGAAGTGAGGTATCATTTTTATCGGGAGACTTGGGGCAACGCTGGGTGGAAGGAAATTTGTGGCTCCTCTCAGATTCCAGAACTTTCTGCCACAGAAATGTGAGGAACATGTGTTTTTTTAGCCAAATTTTGAGGTTTGCAAAGGATTCTGGGTAACAGAACCTGGTCCGAGCCACACAAGTCACCCCATCTTGGATTCCCCTAGGTCTCTAGTTTTCAGAACTGCACAGGTTTGGTAGGTTTCCCTAGGTGCTGGCTGAGCTAGAGACCAAAATGTACAGGGAGGCACTTTGCAAAAAACACCTTTGTTTTCTTTCAAAAATTTGGATGTGTCCACGTTGCGCTTTGGGGCGTTTCCTGTCGCGGGTGCTGGGCCTACCCACACAAGTGAGGTATCATTTTTATCGGGAGACTTGGGGGAACGCTCGGTGGAAGGACATTTTTGGCTCCTCTCAGATTCCAGAACTTTCTGCCACAGAAATGTGAGGAACATGTGTTTTTTTAGCCAAATTTTGAGGTTTGCAAAGGATTCTGGGTAACAGAACCTGGTCCTAGCCACACCAGTCACCCCATCTGGGATTCCCCTATGTCTCTAGTTTTCAGAACTGCACTGGTTTGGTAGGTTTCCCTAGGTGCCCGCTGAGCTAGAGGCCAAAATCTACAGGTAGGCACTTTGCAAAAAAAACCTCTGTTTTCTTTCAAAAATTTGGATGTGTCCACATTGCGCTTTGGGGCGTTTCCTGTCGCGGGCGCTAGGCCTACCCAGACAAGTGAGGGATCATTTTTATCGGGAGACTTGGGGGAACGTTGGTTGGAAGGAAATTTGTGGCTACTCTCAGATTCCTGAACTTTCTGCCACAGAAATGTGAGGAACATGTGTTTTTTTAGCCAAATTTTGAGGTTTGCAAAGGATTCTGGGTAACAGAACCTGGTCCGAGCCACACAAGTCACGCCATCTTGGATTCCCCTAGGTCTCTAGCTTTCAGAACTGCACAGGTTTCAAAGGTTTCCCTAGGTGCCCGCTGAGCTAGAGGCCAAAATCTACATGTAGGCACTTTGCAAAAAACACCTCTGTTTTCTTTCAAAAATGTGGATGTGTCCACGTTGCGCTTTGGGGCGTTTACTGTCGCGGGCGCTAGGCCTACCCACACAAGTGAGGTATCATTTTTATCGGGAGACTTGGGGGAACGCTGGGTGGAAGGAAATTTGTGGCTCCTCTCAGATTCCAGAACTTTCTGCCACAGAAATGAGGAACATGTGTTTTTTTAGCCAGATTTTGAGGTTTGCAAAGGATTCTGGGTAACAGAACCTGGTCCGAGCCACACAAGTCACCCCATCTTGGATTCCCCTAGGTCTCTAGTTTTCAGAAATGCACAGGTTTGGTAGGTTTCCCTAGGTGCCGGCTGAGCTAGAGGCCAAAATCTACAGGTAGGCACTTTGCAAAAAACAGCTCTGTTTTCTTTTAAAAAATGGGATGTGTCCACGTTGCGTTTTGGGGTGTCGACTGTCGCGGCCGCTAGGCCTACCCACAGAAGTGAGGTATCATTTTTATCGGGAGACTTGGGGCTACGCTGGGTGGAAGGAAATTTGTGGCTCCTCTCAGATTCCAGAACTTTCTGCCACAGAAATGTGAGGAACATGTGTTTTTATAGCCAAATTTTGAGGTTTGCAAAGGATTCTGGGTAACAGAACCTGGTCCGAGCCACACAAGTCACCCCATCTTGGATTCCCCTAGGTCTCTAGTTTTCAGAACTGCACAGGTTTGGTAGGTTTCCCTAGGTGCTGGCTGAGCTAGAGACCAAAATGTACAGGTAGGCACTTTGCAAAAAACACCTTTGTTTTCTTTCAAAAATTTGGATGTGTCCACGTTGCGCTTTGGGGCGTTTCCTGTCGCGGGTGCTGGGCCTACCCACACAAGTGAGGTATCATTTTTATCGGGAGACTTGGGGGAACGCTCGGTGGAAGGACATTTTTGGCTCCTCTCAGATTCCAGAACTTTCTGCCACAGAAATGTGAGGAACATGTGTTTTTTTAGCCAAATTTTGAGGTTTGCAAAGGATTCTGGGTAACAGAACCTGGTCCTAGCCACACCAGTCACCCCATCTGGGATTCCCCTATGTCTCTAGTTTTCAGAACTGCACTGGTTTGGTAGGTTTCCCTAGGTGCCCGCTGAGCTAGAGGCCAAAATCTACAGGTAGGCACTTTGCAAAAAAAACCTCTGTTTTCTTTCAAAAATTTGGATGTGTCCACATTGCGCTTTGGGGCGTTTCCTGTCGCGGGCGCTAGGCCTACCCAGACAAGTGAGGGATCATTTTTATCGGGAGACTTGGGGGAACGTTGGTTGGAAGGAAATTTGTGGCTACTCTCAGATTCCTGAACTTTCTGCCACAGAAATGTGAGGAACATGTGTTTTTTTAGCCAAATTTTGAGGTTTGCAAAGGATTCTGGGTAACAGAACCTGGTCCGAGCCACACAAGTCACCCCATCTTGGATTCCCCAGGGTCTCTAGTTTTCAGAAATGCACAGATTTGGTAGGTTTCCCTAGGTGTCGGCTGAGCTAGAGGCCAAAATCTACAGGTAGGCACTTTGCAAAAAACAGCTCTGTTTTCTTTCAAAAAATGGGATGTGTCCATGTGGCGTTTTGGGGTGTCCTCTGTCGCGGCCGCTAGGCCTACCCACAGAAGTGAGGTATCATTTTTATTGGGAGACTTGGGGGAACGCTGGGTGGAAGGAAATTTGTGGCTCCTCTCAGATTCCAGAACTTTCTGCCACAGAAATGTGAGGAACATGTGTTTTTTTAGCCAAATTTTGAGGTTTGCAAAGGATTCTGGGTAACAGAACCTGGTCCTAGCTACTCAAGTCACCCCATCTTGGATTCCCCTAGGTATCTATTTTTCAGAACTGCACAGGTTTGGCAGGTTTCCCTAGGTGCCGGCTGAGCTAGAGGCCAAAATCTACAGGTAGGCACATTGCAAAAAACACCTCTGTTTTGTTTCAAAAAATTTTATGTGTCTACGTTGCGCTTTGGGGTGTTTCCTGTCGCGGGCGCTAGGCCTACCCACACAAGTGAGGTATCATTTTTATCGGGAGATTTGGGGGAATGCTGGGTGGAAGGAAATTTGTGGCTCCTCTCAGATTCGAGAACTTTCTGCTACACAAATGTGAGGAACACGTGTTTTTTTCGCCAAATTTTGAGGTTTGCAAAGGATTCTGGGTAACAGAACCTGGTCCGAGCCACACAAGTCACCCCATCTTGGATTACCCTAGGTCTTTAGTTTTCAGAAATGCACAGGTTTGGTAGGTTTCCCTAGGTGCCGGCTGAGCTAGAGGCCAAAATCTACAGGTAGGCACTTTGCAAAAAACACCTCTGTTTTCTTTCAAAAAATTGGATGTGTCCACGTTGCGCTTTGGGGCGCCTCCTGTCGCGGGTGATAGGCCTACCCACACAAGTGAGATATCATTTTTATAGGGAGACTTGGGGGAACGCTGGGTGGAAGGAAATTTGTGGCTCCTCTCAGATTCCAGAACTTTCTGCCACAGAAATGAGAGGAACATATGTTTTTTTAGCCAAATTTTGAGGTTTGCAAAGAATTCTGGGTAACAGAACCTGGTCCGAGCCACACAAGTCACCCCATCTTGTATTCCCCTAGGTCTCTAGTTTTCAGAAATGCACAGGTTTGGTAGGTTTCCCTAGGTGGCAGCTGAGCTAGAAGCCAAAATCTACAGGTAGGCACTTTGCAAAAAACAGCTCTGTTTCTTTAAAAAATTTGGATGTGTCCACGTTGCGCTTTGGGGCGTTTCCTGTCGCGGGTGCTAGGCCTACCCACACAAGTGAGGTATCATTTTTATCGGGAGACTTGGGGGAACGTTGGGTGAAAGGAAATTTGTGGCTCCTCTCAGATTCCAGAACTTTCTGCCACAGAAATGTGAGGAACATGTGTTTCTTTAGCCAAATTTTGAGGTTTGCAAAGGATTCTGGGTAACAGAACCTGGTCCGAGCCACACAAGTCACCCCATCTTGGATTCCCCTAGGTCTCTAGTTTTCAGAAATGCACAGGTTTGGTAGGTTTCCCTAGGTGCCGGCTGAGCTAGAGGCCAAAATCTACAGGTAGGCACTTTGCAAAAAACAGCTCTGTTTTCTTTAAAAAAATGGGATGTGTCCACGTTGCGCTTTGGGGTGTCCCCTGTCGCGGCAGCTAGGCCTACCCACAGAAGTGAGGTATCATTTTTATCAGGAGACTTGGGAGAACGCTGGGTGGAAGGAAATTTGTGGCTACTCTCAGATTCCAGAACTTTCTGCCACAGAAATGTGAGGAACATGTGTTTTTTAAGCCAAATTTGAGGTTTGCAAAGGATTCTGGGTAACTGAACCTGGTCTGAGCCACACAAGTCACCCCATCTTGGATTTCCCTAGGTCTCTAGTTTTCAGAACTGCACAGGTTTGGTAGGTTTCCCTAGGTGCCAGCTGAGCTAGAGGCCAAAATCTACAGTTAGGCACTTTGCAAAAAACACCTCTGTTTTCTTTCAAAAATTTGGATGTGTCCACGTTGCGCTTTGGGGCGTTTCCTGTCGCGGGTGCTAGGCCTACCCACACAAGTGAGGTATCATGTTTATCGGGAGACTTCGGGGAACGTTGGGTGGAAGGAAATTTGTGGCTCCTCTCAGATTCCAGAACTTTCTGCCACAGAAATGTGAGGAACATGTGTTTTTTTTGCCAAATTTTAAGGTTTGCAAAGGATTCTGGGTAACAGATCCTGGTCCGAGCCACACAAGTCACCCCATCTTGGATTACCCTAGGTCTTTAGTTTTCAGAAATGCACAGGTTTGGTAGGTTTCCCTAGTTGGCAGCTGAGCTAGAAGCCAAAATCTACAGGTAGGCACTTTGCAAAAAACAGCTCTGTTTTCTTTCAAAAAATGGGATGTGTCCACCTTGCATTTTGGGGTGTCTCCTGTCGCGGCCGCTAGGCCTACCCACAGAAGTGAGGTATCATTTTTATCGGGAGACTTGGGGGAACGCTGGGTGGAAGGAAATTTGTGGCTCCTCTCAGATTCCAGAACTTTCTGCCACAGAAATGTGAGGAACATGTGTTTCTTTAGCCACATTTTGAGGTTTGCAAAGGATTCTGGGTAACAGAACCTGGTCCTAGCCACACAAGTCACCCCATCTTGGATTCCCCTAGGTCTCTAGTTTTCAGAAATGCACAGGTTTGGTAGGTTTCCCTAGGTGCCGGCTGAGCTAGAGGCCAAAATCTACAGGTAGGCACTTTGCAAAAAACAGCTCTGTTTTCTTTTAAAAAATGGGATGTGTCCACGTTGCGTTTTGGGGTGTCGAGTGTCGCGGCCGCTAGGCCTACCCACAGAAGTGAGGTATAATTTTTATCGGGAGACTTGGGGCTACGCTGGGTGGAAGGAAATTTGTGGCTCCTCTCAGATTCCAGAACTTTCTGCCACAGAAATGTGAGGAACATGTGTTTTTATAGCCAAATTTTGAGGTTTGCAAACGATTCTGGGTAACAGAACCTGGTCCGAGCCACACAAGTCACCCCATCTTGGATTCCCCTAGGTCTCTAGTTTTCAGAACTGCACAGGTTTGGTAGGTTTCCCTAGGTGCCGGCTGAGCTAGAGACCAAAATGTACAGGTAGGCACTTTGCAAAAAACACCTCTGTTTTCTTTCAAAAATTTGGATGTGTCCACGTTGCGCTTTGGGGCGTTTCCTGTCGCGGGTGCTAGGCCTACCCACACAAGTGAGGTATCATTTTTATCGGGAGACTTGGGGGAACGCTGGGTGGAAGGAAATTGTTGGCTCCTCTCAGATTCCAGAACTTTCTGCCACAGAAATGTGAGGAACATGTGTTTTTTTAGACAAATTTTGAGGTTTGCAAAGGATTCTGGGTAACAGAACCTGGTCCTAGCCACACCAGTCACCCCATCTTGGATTCCCCTAGGTCTCTAGTTTTCAGAACGGCACTGGTTTGGTAGGTTTCCCTAGGTGCCGGCTGAGCTAGAGGCCAAAATCAACAGGTAGGCACTTTGCAAAAAAAACCTCTGTTTTCTTTCAAAAATTTGGATGTGTCCACATTGCGCTTTGGGGCGTTTCCTGTCGCAGGCGCTAGGCCCACCCAGACAAGTGAGGGATCATTTTTATCGGGAGACTTGGGGGAACGTTGGTTGGAAGGAAATTTGTGGCTACTCTCAGATTCCTGAACTTTCTGCCACAGAAATGTGAGGAACATGTGTTTTTTTAGCCAAATTTTGAGGTTTGCAAAGGATTCTGGGTAACAGAACCTGGTCCGAGCCACACAAGTCACCCCATCTTGGATTCCCCAGGGTCTCTAGTTTTCAGAAATGCACAGATTTGGTAGGTTTCCCTAGGTGCCGGCTGAGCTAGAGGCCAAAATCTACAGGTAGGCACTTTGCAAAAAACAGCTCTGTTTTCTTTCAAAAAATGGGATGTGTCCATGTGGCGTTTTGGGGTGTCCTCTGTCGCGGCCGCTAGGCCTACCCACAGAAGTGAGGTATCATTTTTATTGGGAGACTTGGGGGAACGCTGGGTGGAAGGAAATTTGTGGCTCCTCTCAGATTCCAGAACTTTCTGCCACAGAAATGTGAGGAACATGTGTTTTTTTAGCCAAATTTTGAGGTTTGCAAAGGATTCTGGGTAACAGAACCTGGTCCTAGCTACTCAATTCACCCCATCTTGGATTCCCCTAGGTCTCTAGTTTTCAGAACTGCACAGGTTTGGCAGGTTTCCCCAGGTGCCGGCTGAGCTAGAGGCCAAAATCTACAGGTAGGCACTTTGCAAAAAACACCTCTGTTTTCTTTCAAAAATTTGGATGTGTCTACGTTGCGCTTTGGGGCGTTTCCTGTCGCGGGCGCTAGGCCTACCCACAGAAGTGAGGTATCATTTTTATCGGGAGACTTGGGGGAACGCTGGGTGGAAGGAAATTTGTGGCTCCTCTCAGATTCCAGAACTTTCTGCCACAGAAATGTGAGGAACATGTGTTTCTTTAGCCACATTTTGAGGTTTGCAAAGGATTCTGGGTAACAGAACCTGGTCCTAGCCACACAAGTCACCCCATCTTGGATTCCCCTAGGTCTCTAGTTTTCAGAAATGCACAGGTTTGGTAGGTTTCCCTAGGTGCCGGCTGAGCTAGAGGCCAAAATCTACAGGTAGGCACTTTGCAAAAAACAGCTCTGTTTTCTTTTAAAAAATGGGATGTGTCCACGTTGCGTTTTGGGGTGTCGAGTGTCGCGGCCGCTAGGCCTACCCACAGAAGTGAGGTATAATTTTTATCGGGAGACTTGGGGCTACGCTGGGTGGAAGGAAATTTGTGGCTCCTCTCAGATTCCAGAACTTTCTGCCACAGAAATGTGAGGAACATGTGTTTTTATAGCCAAATTTTGAGGTTTGCAAACGATTCTGGGTAACAGAACCTGGTCCGAGCCACACAAGTCACCCCATCTTGGATTCCCCTAGGTCTCTAGTTTTCAGAACTGCACAGGTTTGGTAGGTTTCCCTAGGTGCCGGCTGAGCTAGAGACCAAAATGTACAGGTAGGCACTTTGCAAAAAACACCTCTGTTTTCTTTCAAAAATTTGGATGTGTCCACGTTGCGCTTTGGGGCGTTTCCTGTCGCGGGTGCTAGGCCTACCCACACAAGTGAGGTATCATTTTTATCGGGAGACTTGGGGGAACGCTGGGTGGAAGGAAATTGTTGGCTCCTCTCAGATTCCAGAACTGTCTTCCACAGAAATGTGAGGAACATGTGTTTTTTTAGCCAAATTTTGAGGTTTGCAAAGGATTCTGGGTAACAGAACCTGGTCCTAGCCACACCAGTCACCCCATCTTGGATTCCCCTAGGTCTCTAGTTTTCAGAACGGCACTGGTTTGGTAGGTTTCCCTAGGTGCCGGCTGAGCTAGAGGCCAAAATCAACAGGTAGGCACTTTGCAAAAAAAACCTCTGTTTTCTTTCAAAAATTTGGATGTGTCCACATTGCGCTTTGGGGCGTTTCCTGTCGCAGGCGCTAGGCCCACCCAGACAAGTGAGGGATCATTTTTATCGGGAGACTTGGGGGAACGTTGGTTGGAAGGAAATTTGTGGCTACTCTCAGATTCCTGAACTTTCTGCCACAGAAATGTGAGGAACATGTGTTTTTTTAGCCAAATTTTGAGGTTTGCAAAGGATTCTGGGTAACAGAACCTGGTCCGAGCCACACAAGTCACCCATCTTGGATTCCCCAGGGTCTCTAGTTTTCAGAAATGCACAGATTTGGTAGGTTTCCCTAGGTGCCGGCTGAGCTAGAGGCCAAAATCTACAGGTAGGCACTTTGCAAAAAACAGCTCTGTTTTCTTTCAAAAAATGGGATGTGTCCATGTGGCGTTTTGGGGTGTCCTCTGTCGCGGCCGCTAGGCCTACCCACAGAAGTGAGGTATCATTTTTATTGGGAGACTTGGGGGAACGCTGGGTGGAAGGAAATTTGTGGCTCCTCTCAGATTCCAGAACTTTCTGCCACAGAAATGTGAGGAACATGTGTTTTTTTAGCCAAATTTTGAGGTTTGCAAAGGATTCTGGGTAACAGAACCTGGTCCTAGCTACTCAAGTCACCCCATCTTGGATTCCCCTAGTTATCTATTTTTCAGAACTGCACAGGTTTGGCAGGTTTCCCTAGGTGCCGGCTGAGCTAGAGGCCAAAATCTACAGGTGGGCACATTGCAAAAAACACCTCTGTTTTGTTTCAAAAAATTTTATGTGTCTACGTTGCGCTTTGGGGTGTTTCCTGTCGCGGGCGCTAGGCCTACCCACACAAGTGAGGTATCATTTTTATCAGGAGATTTGGGGGAATGCTGGGTGGAAGGAAATTTGTGGCTCCTCTCAGATTCGAGAACTTTCTGCCACACAAATGTGAGGAACACGTGTTTTTTTCGCCAAATTTTGAGGTTTGCAAAGGATTCTGGGTAACAGAACCTGGTCCGAGCCACACAAGTCACCCCATCTTGTATTCCCCTAGGTCTCTAGTTTTCAGAAATGCACAGGTTTGGTAGGTTTCCCTAGGTGGCAGCTGAGCTAGAAGCCAAAATCTACAGGTAGGCACTTTGCAAAAAACAGCTCTGTTTCTTTAAAAAATTTGGATGTGTCCACGTTGCGCTTTGGGGCGTTTCCTGTCGCGGGTGCTAGGCCTACCCACACAAGTGAGGTATCATTTTTATCGGGAGACTTGGGGGAACGTTGGGTGAAAGGAAATTTGTGGCTCCTCTCAGATTCCAGAACTTTCTGCCACAGAAATGTGAGGAACATGTGTTTCTTTAGCCAAATTTTGAGGTTTGCAAAGGATTCTGGGTAACAGAACCTGGTCCGAGCCACACAAGTCACCCCATCTTGGATTCCCCTAGGTCTCTAGTTTTCAGAAATGCACAGGTTTGGTAGGTTTCCCTAGGTGCCGGCTGAGCTAGAGGCCAAAATCTACAGGTAGGCACTTTGCAAAAAACAGCTCTGTTTTCTTTCAAAAAATGGGATGTGTCCACGTTGCGCTTTGGGGTGTCCCCTGTCGCGGCAGCTAGGCCTACCCACAGAAGTGAGGTATCATTTTTATCAGGAGACTTGGGGGAACGCTGGGTGGAAGGAAATTTGTGGCTCCTCTCAGATTCCAGAACTTTCTGCCACAGAAATGTGAGGAACATGTGTTTTTTAAGCCAAATTTGAGGTTTGCAAAGGATTCTGGGTAACTGAACCTGGTCCGAGCCACACAAGTCACCCCATCTTGGATTTCCCTAGGTCTCTAGTTTTCTGAACTGCACAGGTTTGGTAGGTTTCCCTAGGTGCCAGCTGAGCTAGAGGCCAAAATCTACAGTTAGGCACTTTGCAAAAAACACCTCTGTTTTCTTTCAAAAATTTGGATGTGTCCACGTTGCGCTTTGGGGCGTTTCCTGTCGCGGGTGCTAGGCCTACCCACACAAGTGAGGTATCATGTTTATCGGGAGACTTCGGGGAACGTTGGGTGGAAGGAAATTTGTGGCTCCTCTCAGATTCCAGAACTTTCTGCCACAGAAATGTGAGGAACATGTGTTTTTTTTGCCAAATTTTAAGGTTTGCAAAGGATTCTGGGTAACAGATCCTGGTCCGAGCCACACAAGTCACCCCATCTTGGATTACCCTAGGTCTTTAGTTTTCAGAAATGCACAGGTTTGGTAGGTTTCCCTAGTTGGCAGCTGAGCTAGAAGCCAAAATCTACAGGTAGGCACTTTGCAAAAAACAGCTCTGTTTTCTTTCAAAAAATGGGATATGTCCACGTTGCATTTTGGGGTGTCTCCTGTCGCGGCCGCTAGGCCTACCCACAGAAGTGAGGTATCATTTTTATCGGGAGACTTGGGGGAACGCTGGGTGGAAGGAAATTTGTGGCTCCTCTCAGATTCCAGAACTTTCTGCCACAGAAATGTGAGGAACATGTGTTTCTTTAGCCACATTTTGAGGTTTGCAAAGGATTCTGGGTAACAGAACCTGGTCCTAGCCACACCAGTCACCCCATCTTGGATTCCCCTAGGTCTCTAGTTTTCAGAACTGCACTGGTTTGGTAGGTTTCCCTAGGTGCCGGCTGAGCTAGAGGCCAAAATCTACAGGTAGGCCCTTTGCAAAAAAAACCTCTGTTTTCTTTCAAACATTTGGATGTGTCCACATTGCGCTTTGGGGCGTTTCCTGTCGCGGGCGCTAGGCCTACCCAGACAAGTGAGGGATCATTTTTATCGGGAGACTTGGGGGAACGTTGGTTGGAAGGAAATTTGTGGCTCCTCTCAGATTCCAGAACTTTCTGCCACAGAAATGTGAGGAACATGTGTTTCTTTAGCCACATTTTGAGGTTTGCAAAGGATTCTGTGTAACAGAACCTGGTCCTAGCCACACCAGTCACCCCATATTGGATTCCCCTAGGTCTCTAGTTTTCAGAACTGCACTGGTTTGGTAGGTTTCCCTAGGTGCCGGCTGAGCTAGAGGCCAAAATCTACAGGTAGGCACTTTGCAAAAAACAGCTCTGTTTTCTTTCAAAAATTTGGATGTGTCCACATTGCGCTTTGGGGCATTTCCTGTCGCGGGCGCTAGGCCTACCCACACAAGTGAGGTATCATTTTTATCGGGAGACTTGGGGGAACGCTGGGTGGAAGGAAATGTGTGGCTCCTCTCAGATTCCAGAACTTTCTGCCACAGAAATGTGAGGAACATGTGTTTTTTTAGCCAAATTTTGAGGTTTGCAAAGGATTCTGGGTAACAGAACCTGGTCCGAGCCACACAAGTCACCCCATCTTGGATTCCCCTAGGTCTCTAGTTTTCAGAAATGCACAGGTTTGGTAAGTTTCCCTAGGTGCCGACTGAGCTAGAGGCCAAAATCTACAGGTAGGCACTTTGCAAAAAACAGCTCTGTTTTCTTTTAAAAAATGGGATGTGTCCACGTTGCGTTTTGGGGTGTTCACTGTCGTGGCCGCTAGGCCTACCCACAGAAGTGAGGTATAATTTTTATCGGGAGACTTGGGGCTACGCTGGGTGGAAGGAAATTTGTGACTCCTCTCAGATTCCAGAACTTTCTGCCACAGAAATGTGAGGAACATGTGTTTTTATAGCCAAATTTTGAGGTTTGCAAACGATTCTGGGTAACAGAACCTGGTCCGAGCCACACAAGTCACCCCATCTTGGATTCCCCTAGGTCTCTAGTTTTTAGAACTGCACAGGTTTGGTAGGTTTCCCTAGGTGCCGGCTGAGCTAGAGACCAAAATGTACAGGTAGGCACTTTGCAAAAAACACCTCTGTTTTCTTTCAAACATTTGGATGTGTCCACGTTGCGCTTTGGGGCGTTTCCTGTCGCGGGTGCTAGGCCTACCCACACAAGTGAGGTATCATTTTTATCGGGAGACTTGGGGGAACGCTGGGTGGAAGGAAATTGTTGGCTCCTCTCAGATTCCAGAACTTTCTGCCACAGAAATGTGAGGAACATGTGTTTTTTTAGCCAAATTTTGAGGTTTGCAAAGGATTCTGGGTAACAGAACCTGGTCCTAGCCACACCAGTCACCCCATCTTGGATTCCCCTAGGTCTCTAGTTTTCAGAACGGCACTGGTTTGGTAGGTTTCCCTAGGTGCCGGCTGAGCTAGAGGCCAAAATCTACATGTAGGCACTTTGCAAAAAAAACCTCTGTTTTCTTTCAAAAATGTGGATGTGTCCACATTGCGCTTTGGGGCGTTTCCTGTCGCAGGCGCTAGGCCTACCCAGACAAGTGAGGGATCATTTTTATCGGGAGACTTGGGGGAACGTTGATTGGAAGGAAATTTGTGGCTACTCTCAGATTCCAGAACTTTCTGCCACAGAAATGTGAGGAACATGTGTTTTTTTAGCCAAATTTTGAGGTTTGCAAAGGATTCTGGGTAACAGAACCTGGTCCGAGCCACAAAAGTCACCCCATCTTGGATTCCCCAGGGTCTCTAGTTTTCAGAAATGCACAGATTTGGTAGGTTTCCCTAGGTGCCGGCTGAGCTAGAGGCCAAAATCTACAGGTAGGCACTTTGCAAAAAACAGCTCTGTTTTCTTTCAAAAAATGGGATGTGTCCATGTGGCGTTTTGGGGTGTCTTCTGTCGCGGCCGCTAGGCCTACCCACAGAAGTGAGGTATCATTTTTATTGGGAGACTTGGGGGAACGCTGGGTGGAAGGAAATTTGTGGCTCCTCTCAGATTTTAGAACTTTCTGCCACAGAAATGTGAGGAACATGTGTTTTTTTTGCCAAATTTTGAGGTTTGCAAAGGATTCTGGGTAACAGAACCTGGTCCTAGCTACTCAAGTCACCCCATCTTGGATTCCCCTAGGTATCTATTTTTCAGAACTGCACAGGTTTGGCAGGTTTCCCTAGGTGCCGGCTGAGCTAGAGGCCAAAATCTACAGGTAGGCACATTGCAAAAAACACCTCTGTTTTGTTTCAAAAATAATTATGTGTCTACGTTGCGCTTTGGGGTGTTTCCTGTCGCGGGCACTAGGCCTACCCACACAAGTGAGGTATCATTTTTATCGGGAGACTTAGGGGAATGCTGGGTGGAAGGAAATTTGTGGCTCCTCTCAGATTCGAGAACTTTCTGCCACACAAATGTGAGGAACACGTGTTTTTTTCGCCAAATTTTGAGGTTTGCAAAGGATTCTGGGTAACAGAACCTGGTCCGAGCCACACAAGTCACCCCATCTTGGATTACCGTAGGTCTTTAGTTTTCAGAAATGCACAGGTTTGGTAGGTTTCCCTAGGTGCCGGCTGAGCTAGAGGCCAAAATCTACAGGTAGGCACTTTGCAAAAAACACCTCTGTTTTCTTTCAAAAAATTGGATGTGTCCACGTTGCGCTTTGGGGCGCCTCCTGTCGCGGGCGATAGGCCTACCCACACAAGTGAGATATCATTTTTATAGGGAGACTTGGGGGAACGCTGGGTGGAAGGAAATTTGTGGCTCCTCTCAGATTCCAGAACTTTCTGCCACAGAAATGAGAGGAACATATGTTTTTTTAGCCAAATTTTGAGGTTTGCAAAGAATTCTGGGTAACAGAACCTGGTCCGAGCCACACAAGTCACCCCATCTTGTATTCCCCTAGGTCTCTAGTTTTCAGAAATGCACAGGTTTGGTAGGTTTCCCTAGGTGGCAGCTGAGCTAGAAGCCAAAATCTACAGGTAGGCACTTTGCAAAAAACAGCTCTGTTTCTTTAAAAAATTTGGATGTGTCCACGTTGCGCTTTGGGGCGTTTCCTGTCGCGGGTGCTAGGCCTACCCACACAAGTGAGGTATCATTTTTATCGGGAGACTTGGGGGAACGTTGGGTGAAAGGAAATTTGTGGCTCCTCTCAGATTCCAGAACTTTCTGCCACAGAAATGTGAGGAACATGTGTTTTTTTAGCCAAATTTTGAGGTTTGCAAAGGATTCTGGGTAACACAACCTGGTCCTAGCCACACCAGTCACCCCATCTTGGATTCCCCTAGGTCTCTAGTTTTCAGAACGGTACTGGTTTGGTAGGTTTCCCTAGGTGCCGGCTGAGCTAGAGGCCAAAATCTACAGGTAGGCACTTTGCAAAAAAAAACTCTGTTTTCTTTCAAAAATTTGGATGTGTCCACATTGCGCTTTGGGGCGTTTCCTGTCGCAGGCGCTAGGCCTACCCAGACAAGTGAGGGATCATGTTTATCGGGAGACTTGGGGGAACGTTGGTTGGAAGGAAATTTGTGGCTACTCTCAGATTCCTGAACTTTCTGCCACAGAAATGTGAGGAACATGTGTTTTTTTAGCCAAATTTTGAGGTTTGCAAAGGATTCTGGGTAACAGAACCTGGTCCGAGCCACACAAGTCACCCCATCTTGGATTCCCCAGGGTCTCTAGTTTTCAGAAATGCACAGATTTGGTAGGTTTCCCTAGGTGCCGGCTGAGCTAGAGGCCAAAATCTACAGGTAGGCACTTTGCAAAAAACAGCTCTGTTTTCTTTCAAAAAATGGGATGTGTCCATGTGGCGTTTTGGGGTGTCTTCTGTCGCGGCCGCTAGGCCTACCCACAGAAGTGAGGTATCATTTTTATTGGGAGACTTGGGGGAACGCTGGGTGGAAGGAAATTTGTGGCTCCTCTCAGATTCCAGAACTTTCTGCCACAGAAATGTGAGGAACATGTGTTTTTTTAGCCAAATTTTGAGGTTTGCAAAGGATTCTGGGTAACAGAACCTGGTCCTAGCTACTCAAGTCACCCCATCTTGGATTCCCCTAGGTATCTATTTTTCAGAACTGCACAGGTTTGGCAGGTTTCCCTAGGTGCCGGCTGAGCTAGAGGCCAAAACCTACAGGTAGGCACATTGCAAAAAACACCTCTGTTTTGTTTCAAAAAATGTTATGTGTCTACGTTGCGCTTTGGGGTGTCTCCTGTCGCGGGTGCTAGGCCTACCCACACAAGTGAGGTATCATTTTTATCGGGAGACTTGGGGGAATGCTGGGTGGAAGGAAATTTGTGGCTCCTCTCAGATTCGAGAACTTTCTGCCACACAAATGTGAGGAACACGTGTTTTTTTCGCCAAATTTTGAGGTTTGCAAAGGATTCTGGGTAACAGAACCTGGTCCGAGCCACACAAGTCACCCCATCTTGGATTACCCTAGGTCTTTAGTTTTCAGAAATGCACAGGTTTGGTAGGTTTCCCTAGGTGCCGGCTGAGCTAGAGGCCAAAATCTACAGGTAGGCACTTTGCAAAAAACTCCTCTGTTTTCTTTCAAAAAATTGGATGTGTCCACGTTGCGCTTTGGGGCGCCTCCTGTCGCGGGCGATAGGCCTACCCACACAAGTGAGATATCATTTTTATAGGGAGACTTGGGGGAACGCTGGGTGGAAGGAAATTTGTGGCTCCTCTCAGATTCCAGAACTTTCTGCCACAGAAATGAGAGGAACATATGTTTTTTTAGCCAAATTTTGAGGTTTGCAAAGAATTCTGGGTAACAGAACCTGGTCCGAGCCACACAAGTCACCCCATCTTGTATTCCCCTAGGTCTCTAGTTTTCAGAAATGCACAGGTTTGGTAGGTTTCCCTCGGTGGCAGCTGAGCTAGAAGCCAAAATCTACAGGTAGGCACTTTGCAAAAAACAGCTCTGTTTCTTTAAAAAATTTGGATGTGTCCACGTTGCGCTTTGGGGCGTTTCTTGTCGCGGGTGCTAGGCCTACCCACACAAGTGAGGTATCATTTTTATCGGGAGACTTGGGGGAACGTTGGGTGAAAGGAAATTTGTGGCTCCTCTCAGATTCCAGAACTTTCTGCCACAGAAATGTGAGGAACATGTGTTTCTTTAGCCAAATTTTGAGGTTTGCAAAGGATTCTGGGTAACAGAACCTGGTCCGAGCCACACAAGTCACCCCATCTTGGATTCCCCTAGGTCTCTAGTTTTCAGAAATGCACAGGTTTGGTAGGTTTCCCTAGGTGCCGGCTGAGCTAGAGGCCAAAATCTACAGGTAGGCACTTTGCAAAAAACAGCTCTGTTTTCTTTCAAAAAATGGGATGTGTCCACGTTGCGTTTTAGGGTGTCCCCTGTCGCGGCAGCTAGGCCTACCCACAGAAGTGAGGTATCATTTTTATCAGGAGACTTGGGGGAACGCTGGGTGGAAGGAAATTTGTGGCTCCTCTCAGATTCCAGAACTTTCTGCCACAGAAATGTGAGGAACATGTGTTTTTTAAGCCAAATTTGAGGTTTGCAAAGGATTCTGGGTAACTGAACCTGGTCCGAGCCACACAAGTCACCCCATCTTGGATTTCCCTAGGTCTCTAGTTTTCAGAACTGCACAGGTTTGGTAGGTTTCCCTAGGTGCCAGCTGAGCTAGAGGCCAAAATCTACAGTTAGGCACTTTGCAAAAAACACCTCTGTTTTCTTTCAAAAATTTGGATGTGTCCACGTTGCGCTTTGGGGCGTTTCCTGTCGCGGGTGCTAGGCCTACCCACACAAGTGAGGTATCATGTTTATCGGGAGACTTCGGGGAACGTTGGGTGGAAGGAAATTTGTGGCTCCTCTCAGATTCCAGAACTTACTGCCACAGAAATGTGAGGAACATGTGTTTCTTTAGCCACATTTTGAGGTTTGCAAAGGATTCTGGGTAACAGAACCTGGTCCTAGCCACACCAGTCACCCCATATTGGATTCCCCTAGGTCTCTAGTTTTCAGAACTGCACTGGTTTGGTAGGTTTCCCTAGGTGCCGGCTGAGCTAGCGGCCAAAATCTACAGGTAGGCACTTTGCAAAAAACACCTCTGTTTTCTTTAAAAAATGTGGATGTGTCCACGTTGCGCTTTGGGGCGTTTCCTGTCGCAGGTGCTAGGCCTACCCACACAAGTGAGGTATCATTTTTATCGGGAGACTTGGGGGAACGCTGGGTGGAAGGAAATTTTTGGTTACTCTCAGATTCCTGAACTTTCTGCCACAGAAATGTGAGGAACATGTGTTTTTTTAGCCAAATTTTGAGGTTTGCAAAGGATTCTGGGTAACAGAACCTGGTCCGAGCCATACAAGTCACCCCATCTTGGATTCCCCTAGGTCTCTAGTTTTCAGAACTGCACAGGTTTGGTAGGTTTCCCTAGGTGCCGGCTGAGCTAGAGGCCAAAATCTACAGGTAGGCACTTTGCAAAAAACACCTCTGTTTTCTTTCAAAAAATTGGATGTGTCCACGTTGCGCTTTGGGGCGCCTCCTGTCGCGGGCGATAGGCCTACCCACACAAGTGAGATATCATTTTTATAGGGAGACTTGGGGGAACGCTGGGTGGAAGGAAATTTGTGGCTCCTCTCAGATTCCAGAACTTTCTGCCACAGAAATGAGAGGAACATATGTTTTTTTAGCCAAATTTTGAGGTTTGCAAAGAATTCTGGGTAACAGAACCTGGTCCGAGCCACACAAGTCACCCCATCTTGTATTCCCCTAGGTCTCTAGTTTTCAGAAATGCACAGGTTTGGTAGGTTTCCCTAGGTGGCAGCTGAGCTAGAAGCCGAAATCTACAGGTAGGCACTTTGCAAAAAACAGCTCTGTTTCTTTAAAAAATGTGGATGTGTCCACGTTGCGCTTTGGGGCGTTTCCTGTCGCGGGTGCTAGGCCTACCCACACAAGTGAGGTATCATTTTTATCGGGAGACTTGGGGGAACGTTGGGTGAAAGGAAATTTGTGGCTCCTCTCAGATTCCAGAACTTTCTGCCACAGAAATGTGAGGAACATGTGTTTTTTTAGCCAAATTTTGAGGTTTGCAAAGGATTCTGGGTAACAGAACCTGGTCCTAGCCACACCAGTCACCCCATCTTGGATTCCCCTAGGTCTCTAGTTTTCAGAACGGCACTGTTTTGGTAGGTTTCCCTAGGTGCCGGCTGAGCTAGAGGCCAAAATCTACAGGAAGGCACTTTGCAAAAAAAACCTCTGTTTTCTTTCAAAAATTTGGATGTGTCCACATTGCGCTTTGGGGCGTTTCCTGTCGCGGGCGCTAGGCCTACCCAGACAAGTGAGGGATCATTTTTATCGGGAGACTTGGGGGAACGTTGGTTGGAAGGAAATTTGTGGCTCCTCTCAGATTCCAGAACTTTCTGCCACAGAAATGTGAGGAACATGTGTTTCTTTAGCCACATTTTGAGGTTTGCAAAGGATTCTGGGTAACAGAACCTGGTCCTAGCCACACCAGTCACCACATCTTGGATTCCCCTAGGTCTCTAGTTTTCAGAACTGCACTGGTTTGGTAGGTTTCCCTAGGTGCCGGCTGAGCTAGAGGCCAAAATCTACAGGTAGGCACTTTGCAAAAAAAACCTCTGTTTTCTTTCAAAAATTTGGATGTGTCCACATTGCGCTTTGGGGCGTTTCCTGTCGCGGGCGCTAGGCCTACCCAGACAAGTGAGGGATCATTTTTATCGGGAGACTTGGGGGAACGTTGGTTGGAAGGAAATTTGTGGCTACTCTCAGATTCCTGAACTTTCTGCCACAGAAATGTGAGGAACATGTGTTTTTTTAGCCAAATTTTGAGGTTTGCAAAGGATTCTGGGTAACAGAACCTGGTCCGAGCCACACAAGTCACGCCATCTTGGATTCCCCTAGGTCTCTAGTTTTCAGAAATGCACAGGTTTGGTAGGTTTCCCTAGGTGGCAGCTGAGCTAGAGGCCAAAATCTACAGGTAGGCACTTTGCAAAAAACAGCTCTGTTTTCTTTCAAAAATTTGGATGTCCCCACGTTGCGCTTTGGGGCATTTCCTGTCGCGGGCGCTAGGCCTACCCACACAAGTGAGGTATCATTTTTATCGGGAGACTTGGGGGAACGCTGGGTGGAAGGAAATGTGTGGCTCCTCTCAGATTCCAGAACTTTCTGCCACAGAAATGTGAGGAACATGTGTTTTTTTAGCCAAATTTTGAGGTTTGCAAAGGATTCTGGGTAACAGAACCTGGTCCGAGCCACACAAGTCACCCCATCTTGGATTCCCCTAGGTCTCTAGTTTTCAGAAATGCACAGGTTTGGTAGGTTTCCCTAGGTGCCGGCTGAGCTAGAGGCCAAAATCTACAGGTAGGCACTTTGCAAAAAACAGCTCTGTTTTCTTTCAAAAAATGGGATGTGTCCATGTGGCGTTTTGGGGTGTCCTCCGTCGCGGCCGCCAGGCCTACCCACAGAAGTGAGGTATCATTTTTATTGGGAGACTTGGGGGAACGCTGGGTGGAAGGAAATTTGTGGCTCCTCTCAGATTCCAGAACTTTCTGCCACAGAAATGTGAGGAACATGTGTTTTTTTAGCCAAATTTTGAGGTTTGCAAAGGATTCTGGGTAACAGAACCTGGTCCTAGCTGCTCAAGTCACCCCATCTTGGATTCCCCTAGGTATCTATTTTTCAGAACTGCACAGGTTTGGCAGGTTTCCCTAGGTGCCGGCTGAGCTAGAGGCCAAAATCTACAGGTAGGCACATTGCAAAAAACACCTCTGTTTTGTTTCAAAAAATGTTATGTGTCTACGTTGCGCTTTGGGGTGTTTCCTGTCGCGGGCGCTAGGCCTACCCACACAAGTGAGGTATCATTTTTATCGGGAGACTTGGGGGAATGCTGGGTGGAAGGAAATTTGTGGCTCCTCTCAGATTCGAGAACTTTCTGCCACACAAATGTGAGGAACACGTGTTTTTTTCGCCAAATTTTGAGGTTTGCAAAGGATTCTGGGTAACAGAACCTGGTCCGAGCCACACAAGTCACCCCATCTTGGATTACCCTAGGTCTTTAGTTTTCAGAAATGCACAGGTTTGGTAGGTTTCCCTCGGTGCCGGCTGAGCTAGAGGCCAAAATCTACAGGTAGGCACTTTGCAAAAAACACCTCTGTTTTCTTTCAAAAAATTGGATGTGTCCACGTTGCGCTTTGGGGCGCCTCCTGTCGCGGGCGATAGGCCTACCCACACAAGTGAGATATCATTTTTATAGGGAGACTTGGGGGAACGCTGGGTGGAAGGAAATTTGTGGCTCCTCTCAGATTCCAGAACTTTCTGCCACAGAAATGAGAGGAACATATGTTTTTTTAGCCAAATTTTGAGGTTTGCAAAGAATTCTGGGTAACAGAACCTGGTCCGAGCCACACAAGTCACCCCATCTTGTATTCCCCTAGGTCTCTAGTTTTCAGAAATGCACAGGTTTGGTAGGTTTCCCTAGGTGGCAGCTGAGCTAGAAGCCAAAATCTACAGGTAGGCACTTTGCAAAAAACAGCTCTGTTTCTTTAAAAAATTTGGATGTGTCCACGTTGCGCTTTGGGGCGTTTCCTGTCACGGGTGCTAGGCCTACCCACACAAGTGAGGTATCATTTTTATCGGGAGACTTGGGGGAACGTTGGGTGAAAGGAAATTTGTGGCTCCTCTCAGATTCCAGAACTTTCTGCCACAGAAATGTGAGGAACATGTGTTTCTTTAGCCAAATTTTGAGGTTTGCAAAGGATTCTGGGTAACAGAACCTGGTCCGAGCCACACAAGTCACCCCTTCTTGGATTCCCCTAGGTCTCTAGTTTTCAGAAATGCACAGGTTTGGTAGGTTTCCCTAGGTGCCGGCTGAGCTAGAGGCCAAAATCTACAGGTAGGCACTTTGCAAAAAACAGCTCTGTTTTCTTTTAAAAAATGGGATGTATCCACGTTGCGTTTTGGGGTGTCCACTGTCGCGGCCGCTAGGCCTACCCACAGAAGTGAGGTATAATTTTTATCGGGAGACTTGGGGCTACGCTGGGTGGAAGGAAATTTGTGGCTCCTCTCAGATTCCAGAACTTTCTGCCACAGAAATGTGAGGAACATGTGTTTTTATAGCCAAATTTTGAGGTTTGCAAACGATTCTGGGTAACAGAACCTGGTCCGAGCCACACAAGTCACCCCATCTTGGATTCCCCTAGGTCTCTAGTTTTCAGAACTGCACAGGTTTGGTAGGTTTCCCTAGGTGCCGGCTGAGCTAGAGACCAAAATGTACAGGTAGGCACTTTGCAAAAAACACCTCTGTTTTCTTTCAAAAATTTGGATGTGTCCACGTTGCGCTTTGGGGCGTTTCCTGTCGCGGGTGCTAGGCCTACCCACACAAGTGAGGTATCATTTTTATCGGGAGACTTGGGGGAACGCTGGGTGGAAGGAAATTGTTGGCTCCTCTCAGATTCCAGAACTTTCTGCCACAGAAATGTGAGGAACATGTGTTTTTTTAGCCAAATTTTGAGGTTTGCAAAGGATTCTGGGTAACAGAACCTGGTTCTAGCCACACCAGTCACCCCATCTTGGATTCCCCTAGGTCTCTAGTTTTCAGAACGGCACTGGTTTGGTAGGTTTCCCTAGGTGCCGGCTGAGCTAGAGGCCAAAATCTACAGGTAGGCACTTTGCAAAAAAAACCTCTGTTTTCTTTCAAAAATTTGGATGTGTCCACATTGCGCTTTGGGGCGTTTCCTGTCGCAGGCGCTAGGCCTACCCAGACAAGTGAGGGATCATTTTTATCGGGAGACTTGGGGGAACGTTGGTTGGAAGGAAATTTGTGGCTACTCTCAGATTCCTGAACTTTCTGCCACAGAAATGTGAGGAACATGTGTTTTTTTAGCCAAATTTTGAGGTTTGCAAAGGATTCTGGGTAACAGAACCTGGTCCGAGCCACACAAGTCACCCCATCTTGGATTCCCCAGGGTCTCTAGTTTTCAGAAATGCACAGATTTGGTAGGTTTCCCTAGGTGCCGGCTGAGCTAGAGGCCAAAATCTACAGGTAGGCACTTTGCAAAAAACAGCTCTGTTTTCTTTCAAAAAATGGGATGTGTCCATGTGGCGTTTTGGGGTGTCTTCTGTCGCGGCCGCTAGGCCTACCCACAGAAGTGAGGTATCATTTTTATTGGGAGACTTGGGGGAACGCTGGGTGGAAGGAAATTTGTGGCTCCTCTCAGATTCCAGAACTTTCTGCCACAGAAATGTGAGGAACATGTGTTTTTTTAGCCAAATTTTGAGGTTTGCAAAGGATTCTGGGTAACAGAACCTGGTCCTAGCTACTCAAGTCACCCCATCTTGGATTCCCCTAGGTATCTATTTTTCAGAACTGCACAGGTTTGGCAGGTTTCCCTAGGTGCCGGCTGAGCTAGAGGCCAAAATCTACAGGTATGCACATTGCAAAAAACACCTCTGTTTTCTTTCAAAAAATGTTATGTGTCTACGTTGCGCTTTGGGGTGTTTCCTGTCGCGGGCGCTAGGCCTACCCACACAAGTGAGGTATCATTTTTATCGGGAGACTTGGGGGAATGCTGGGTGGAAGGAAATTTGTGGCTCCTCTCAGATTCGAGAACTTTCTGCCACACAAATGTGAGGAACACGTGTTTTTTTCGCCAAATTTTGAGGTTTGCAAAGGATTCTGGGTAACAGAACCTGGTCCGAGCCACACAAGTCACCCCATCTTGGATTACCCTAGGTCTTTAGTTTTCAGAAATGCACAGGTTTGGTAGGTTTCCCTAGGTGCCGGCTGAGCTAGAGGCCAAAATCTACAGGTAGGCACTTTGCAAAAAACACCTCTGTTTTCTTTCAAAAATGTGGATGTGTCCACGTTGCGCTTTGGGGCGCCTCATGTCGCGGGCGATAGGCCTACCCACACAAGTGAGATATCATTTTTATAGGGAGACTTGGGGGAACGCTGGGTGGAAGGAAATGTGTGGCTCCTCTCAGATTCCAGAACTTTCTGCCACAGAAATGTGAGGAACATGTGTTTTTTTAGCCAAATTTTGAGGTTTGCAAAGGATTCTGGGTAACAGAACCTGGTCCGAGCCACACAAGTCACCCCATCTTGGATTCCCCTAGGTCTCTAGTTTTCAGAAATGCACAGGTTTGGTAGGTTTCCCTAGGTGCCGGCTGAGCTAGAGGCCAAAATCTACAGGTAGGCACTTTGCAAAAAACAGCTCTGTTTTCTTTCAAAAAATGGGATGTGTCCATGTGGCGTTTTGGGGTGTCCTCCGTCGCGGCCGCCAGGCCTACCCACAGAAGTGAGGTATCATTTTTATTGGGAGACTTGGGGGAACGCTGGGTGGAAGGAAATTTGTGGCTCCTCTCAGATTCCAGAACTTTCTGCCACAGAAATGTGAGGAACATGTGTTTTTTTAGCCAAATTTTGAGGTTTGCAAAGGATTCTGGGTAACAGAACCTGGTCCTAGCTGCTCAAGTCACCCCATCTTGGATTCCCCTAGGTATCTATTTTTCAGAACTGCACAGGTTTGGCAGGTTTCCCTAGGTGCCGGCTGAGCTAGAGGCCAAAATCTACAGGTAGGCACATTGCAAAAAACACCTCTGTTTTGTTTCAAAAAATGTTATGTGTCTACGTTGCGCTTTGGGGTGTTTCCTGTCGCGGGCGCTAGGCCTACCCACACAAGTGAGGTATCATTTTTATCGGGAGACTTGGGGGAATGCTGGGTGGAAGGAAATTTGTGGCTCCTCTCAGATTCGAGAACTTTCTGCCACACAAATGTGAGGAACACGTGTTTTTTTCGCCAAATTTTGAGGTTTGCAAAGGATTCTGGGTAACAGAACCTGGTCCGAGCCACACAAGTCACCCCATCTTGGATTACCCTAGGTCTTTAGTTTTCAGAAATGCACAGGTTTGGTAGGTTTCCCTAGGTGCCGGCTGAGCTAGAGGCCAAAATCTACAGGTAGGCACTTTGCAAAAAACACCTCTGTTTTCTTTCAAAAAATTGGATGTGTCCACGTTGCGCTTTGGGGCGCATCCTGTCGCGGGCGATAGGCCTACCCACACAAGTGAGATATCATTTTTATAGGGAGACTTGGGGGAACGCTGGGTGGAAGGAAATTTGTGGCTCCTCTCAGATTCCAGAACTTTCTGCCACAGAAATGAGAGGAACATATGTTTTTTTAGCCAAATTTTGAGGTTTGCAAAGAATTCTGGGTAACAGAACCTGGTCCGAGCCACACAAGTCACCCCATCTTGTATTCCCCTAGGTCTCTAGTTTTCAGAAATGCACAGGTTTGGTAGGTTTCCCTAGGTGGCAGCTGAGCTAGAAGCCAAAATCTACAGGTAGGCACTTTGCAAAAAACAGCTCTGTTTCTTTAAAAAATTTGGATGTGTCCACGTTGCGCTTTGGGGCGTTTCCTGTCACGGGTGCTAGGCCTACCCACACAAGTGAGGTATCATTTTTATCGGGAGACTTGGGGGAACGTTGGGTGAAAGGAAATTTGTGGCTCCTCTCAGATTCCAGAACTTTCTGCCACAGAAATGTGAGGAACATGTGTTTCTTTAGCCAAATTTTGAGGTTTGCAAAGGATTCTGGGTAACAGAACCTGGTCCGAGCCACACAAGTCACCCCTTCTTGGATTCCCCTAGGTCTCTAGTTTTCAGAAATGCACAGGTTTGGTAGGTTTCCCTAGGTGCCGGCTGAGCTAGAGGCCAAAATCTACAGGTAGGCACTTTGCAAAAAACAGCTCTGTTTTCTTTTAAAAAATGGGATGTATCCACGTTGCGTTTTGGGGTGTCCACTGTCGCGGCCGCTAGGCCTACCCACAGAAGTGAGGTATAATTTTTATCAGGAGACTTGGGGCTACGCTGGGTGGAAGGAAATTTGTGGCTCCTCTCAGATTCCAGAACTTTCTGCCACAGAAATGTGAGGAACATGAGTTTTTATAGCCAAATTTTGAGGTTTGCAAACGATTCTGGGTAACAGAACCTGGTCCGAGCCACACAAGTCACCCCATCTTGGATTCCCCTAGGTCTCTAGTTTTCAGAACTGCACAGGTTTGGTAGGTTTCCCTAGGTGCCGGCTGAGCTAGAGGCCAAAATCTACAGGTAGGCACTTTGCAAAAAACACCTCTGTTTTCTTTCAAAAAATTGGATGTGTCCACGTTGCGCTTTGGGGCGCCTCCTGTCGCGGGCGATAGGCCTACCCACACAAGTGAGATATCATTTTTATAGGGAGACTTGGGGGAACGCTGGGTGGAAGGAAATTTGTGGCTCCTCTCAGATTCCAGAACTTTCTGCCACAGAAATGAGAGGAACATATGTTTTTTTAGCCAAATTTTGAGGTTTGCAAAGAATTCTGGGTAACAGAACCTGGTCCGAGCCACACAAGTCACCCCATCTTGTATTCCCCTAGGTCTCTAGTTTTCAGAAATGCACAGGTTTGGTAGGTTTCCCTAGGTGGCAGCTGAGCTAGAAGCCGAAATCTACAGGTAGGCACTTTGCAAAAAACAGCTCTGTTTCTTTAAAAAATGTGGATGTGTCCACGTTGCGCTTTGGGGCGTTTCCTGTCGCGGGTGCTAGGCCTACCCACACAAGTGAGGTATCATTTTTATCGGGAGACTTGGGGGAACGTTGGGTGAAAGGAAATTTGTGGCTCCTCTCAGATTCCAGAACTTTCTGCCACAGAAATGTGAGGAACATGTGTTTTTTTAGCCAAATTTTGAGGTTTGCAAAGGATTCTGGGTAACAGAACCTGGTCCTAGCCACACCAGTCACCCCATCTTGGATTCCCCTAGGTCTCTAGTTTTCAGAACGGCACTGTTTTGGTAGGTTTCCCTAGGTGCCGGCTGAGCTAGAGGCCAAAATCTACAGGTAGGCACTTTGCAAAAAAAACCTCTGTTTTCTTTCTAAAATTTGGATGTGTCCACATTGCGCTTTGGGGCGTTTCCTGTCGCAGGCGCTAGGCCTACCCAGACAAGTGAGGGATCATTTTTATCGGGAGACTTGGGGGAACGTTGGTTGGAAGGAAATTTGTGGCTACTCTCAGATTCCTGAACTTTCTGCCACAGAAATGTGAGGAACATGTGTTTTTTTAGCCAAATTTTGAGGTTTGCAAAGGATTCTGGGTAACAGAACCTGTTCCGAGCCACACAAGTCACCCCATCTTGGATTCCCCAGGGTCTCTAGTTTTCAGAAATGCACAGATTTGGTAGGTTTCCCTAGGTGCCGGCTGAGCTAGAGGCCAAAATCTACAGGTAGGCACTTTGCAAAAAACAGCTCTGTTTTCTTTCAAAAAATGGGATGTGTCCATGTGGCGTTTTGGGGTGTCCTCTGTCGCGGCCGCTAGGCCTACCCACAGAAGTGAGGTATCATTTTTATTGGGAGACTTGGGGGAACGCTGGGTGGAAGGAAATTTGTGGCTCCTCTCAGATTCCAGAACTTTCTGCCACAGAAATGTGAGGAACATGTGTTTTTTTAGCCAAATTTTGAGGTTTGCAAAGGATTCTGGGTAACAGAACCTGGTCCTAGCTACTCAAGTCACCCCATCTTGGATTCCCCTAGGTATCTATTTTTCAGAACTGCACAGGTTTGGCAGGTTTCCCTAGGTGCCGGCTGAGCTAGAGGCCAAAATCTACAGGTAGGCACATTGCAAAAAACACCTCTGTTTTGTTTCAAAAAATTTTATGTGTCTACGTTGCGCTTTGGGGTGTTTCCTGTCGCGGGCGCTAGGCCTACCCACACAAGTGAGGTATCATTTTTATCGGGAGACTTGGGGGAATGCTGGGTGGAAGGAAATTTGTGGCTCCTCTCAGATTCGAGAACTTTCTGCCACACAAATGTGAGGAACACGTGTTTTTTTCGCCAAATTTTCAGGTTAGCAAAGGATTCTGGGTAACAGAACCTGGTCCGAGCCACACAAGTCACCCCATCTTGGATTACCCTAGGTCTTTAGTTTTCAGAAATGCACAGGTTTGGTAGGTTTCCCTAGGTGCCGGCTGAGCTAGAGGCCAAAATCTACAGGTAGGCACTTTGCAAAAAACTCCTCTGTTTTCTTTCAAAAAATTGGATGAGTCCACGTTGCGCTTTGGGGCGCCTCCTGTCGCGGGCGATAGGCCTACCCACACAAGTGAGATATCATTTTTATAGGCAGACTTGGGGGAACGCTGGGTGGAAGGAAATTTGTGGCTCCTCTCAGATTCCAGAACTTTCTGCCACAGAAATGAGAGGAACATATGTTTTTTTATCCAAATTTTGAGGTTTGCAAAGAATTCTGGGTAACAGAACCTGGTCCGAGCCACACAAGTCACCCCATCTTGTATTCCCCTAGGTCTCTAGTTTTCAGAAATGCACAGGTTTGGTAGGTTTCCCTAGGTGGCAGCTGAGCTAGAAGCCAAAATCTACAGGTAGGCACTTTGCAAAAAACAGCTCTGTTTCTTTAAAAAATTTGGATGTGTCCACGTTGCGCTTTGGGGCGTTTCCTGTCGCGGGTGCTAGGCCTACCCACACAAGTGATGTATCATTTTTATCGGGAGACTTGGGGGAACGTTGGGTGAAAGGAAATTTGTGGCTCCTCTCAGATTCCAGAACTTTCTGCCACAGAAATGTGAGGAACATGTGTTTCTTTAGCCAAATTTTGAGGTTTGCAAAGGATTCTGGGTAACAGAACCTGGTCCGAGCCACACAAGTCACCCCATCTTGGATTCCCCTAGGTCTCTAGTTTTCAGAAATGCACAGGTTTGGTAGGTTTCCCTAGGTGCCGGCTGAGCTAGAGGCCAAAATCTACAGGTAGGCACTTTGCAAAAAACAGCTCTGTTTTCTTTCAAAAAATGGGATGTGTCCACGTTGCGTTTTGGGGTGTCCCCTGTCGCGGCAGCTAGGCCTACCCACAGATGTGAGGTATCATTTTTATCAGGAGACTTGGGGGAACGCTGGGTGGAAGGAAATTTGTGGCTCCTCTCAGATTCCAGAACTTTCTGCCACAGAAATGTGAGGAACATGTGTTTTTTAAGCCAAATTTGAGGTTTGCAAAGGATTCTGGGTAACTGAACCTGGTCCGAGCCACACAAGTCACCCCATCTTGGATTTCCCTAGGTCTCTAGTTTTCAGAACTGCACAGGTTTGGTAGGTTTCCCTAGGTGCCAGCTGAGCTAGAGGACAAAATCTACAGTTAGGCACTTTGCAAAAAACACCTCTGTTTTCTTTCAAAAATTTGGATGTGTCCACGTTGCGCTTTGGGGCGTTTCCTGTCGCGGGTGCTAGGCCTACCCACACAAGTGAGGTATCATGTTTATCGGGAGACTTCAGGGAACGTTGGGTGGAAGGAAATTTGTGGCTCCTCTCAGATTCCAGAACTTTCTGCCACAGAAATGTGAGGAACATGTGTTTTTTTTGCCAAATTTTAAGGTTTGCAAAGGATTCTGGGTAACAGATGCTGGTCCGAGCCACACAAGTCACCCCATCTTGGATTACCCTAGGTCTTTAGTTTTCAGAAATGCACAGGTTTGGTATGTTTCCCTAGTTGGCAGCTGAGCTAGAAGCCAAAATCTACAGGTAGGCACTTTGCAAAAAACAGCTCTGTTTTCTTTCAAAAAATGGGATGTGTCCACGTTGCATTTTGGGGTGTCTCCTGTCGCGGCCGCTAGGCCTACCCACAGAAGTGAGGTATAATTTTTATCGGGAGACTTGGGGGAACGCTGGGTGGAAGGAAATTTGTGGCTTCTCTCAGATTCCAGAACTTTCTGCCACAGAAATGTGAGGAACATGTGTTTCTTTAGCCACATTTTGAGGTTTGCAAAGGATTCTGGGTAACAGAACCTGGTCCTAGCCACACCAGTCACCCCATCTTGGATTCCCCTAGGTCTCTAGTTTTCAGAACTGCACTGGTTTGGTAGGTTTCCCTAGGTGCCGGCTGAGCTAGAGGCCAAAATCTACAGGTAGGCACATTGCAAAAAACACCTCTGTTTTGTTTCAAAAAATTTTATGTGTCTACGTTGCGCTTTGGGGTGTTTCCTGTCGCGGGCGCTAGGCCTACCCACACAAGTGAGGTATCATTTTTATCGGGAGACTTGGGGGAATGCTGGGTGGAAGGAAATTTGTGGCTCCTCTCAGATTCGAGAACTTTCTGCCACACAAATGTGAGGAACACGTGTTTTTTTCGCCAAATTTTCAGGTTAGCAAAGGATTCTGGGTAACAGAACCTGGTCCGAGCCACACAAGTCACCCCATCTTGGATTACCCTAGGTCTTTAGTTTTCAGAAATGCACAGGTTTGGTAGGTTTCCCTAGGTGCCGGCTGAGCTAGAGGCCAAAATCTACAGGTAGGCACTTTGCAAAAAACTCCTCTGTTTTCTTTCAAAAAATTGGATGTGTCCACGTTGCGCTTTGGGGCGCCTCCTGTCGCGGGCGATAGGCCTACCCACACAAGTGAGATATCATTTTTATAGGCAGACTTGGGGGAACGCTGGCTGGAAGGAAATTTGTGGCTCCTCTCAGATTCCAGAACTTTCTGCCACAGAAATGAGAGGAACATATGTTTTTTTATCCAAATTTTGAGGTTTGCAAAGAATTCTGGGTAACAGAACCTGGTCCGAGCCACACAAGTCACCCCATCTTGTATTCCCCTAGGTCTCTAGTTTTCAGAAATGCACAGGTTTGGTAGGTTTCCCTAGGTGGCAGCTGAGCTAGAAGCCAAAATCTACAGGTAGGCACTTTGCAAAAAACAGCTCTGTTTCTTTAAAAAATTTTGATGTGTCCACGTTGCGCTTTGGGGCGTTTCCTGTCGCGGGTGCTAGGCCTACCCACACAAGTGATGTATCATTTTTATCGGGAGACTTGGGGGAACGTTGGGTGAAAGGAAATTTGTGGCTCCTCTCAGATTCCAGAACTTTCTGCCACAGAAATGTGAGGAACATGTGTTTCTTTAGCCAAATTTTGAGGTTTGCAAAGGATTCTGGGTAACAGAACCTGGTCCGAGCCACACAAGTCACCCCATCTTGGATTCCCCTAGGTCTCTAGTTTTCAGAAATGCACAGGTTTGGTAGGTTTCCCTAGGTGCCGGCTGAGCTAGAGGCCAAAATCTACAGGTAGGCACTTTGCAAAAAACAGCTCTGTTTTCTTTCAAAAAATGGGATGTGTCCACGTTGCGTTTTGGGGTGTCCCCTGTCGCGGCAGCTAGGCCTACCCACAGATGTGAGGTATCATTTTTATCAGGAGACTTGGGGGAACGCTGGGTGGAAGGAAATTTGTGGCTCCTCTCAGATTCCAGAACTTTCTGCCACAGAAATGTGAGGAACATGTGTTTTTTAAGCCAAATTTGAGGTTTGCAAAGGATTCTGGGTAACTGAACCTGGTCCGAGCCACACAAGTCACCCCATCTTGGATTTCCCTAGGTCTCTAGTTTTCAGAACTGCACAGGTTTGGTAGGTTTCCCTAGGTGCCAGCTGAGCTAGAGGACAAAATCTACAGTTAGGCACTTTGCAAAAAACACCTCTGTTTTCTTTCAAAAATTTGGATGTGTCCACGTTGCGCTTTGGGGCGTTTCCTGTCGCGGGTGCTAGGCCTACCCACACAAGTGAGGTATCATGTTTATCGGGAGACTTCAGGGAACGTTGGGTGGAAGGAAATTTGTGGCTCCTCTCAGATTCCAGAACTTTCTGCCACAGAAATGTGAGGAACATGTGTTTTTTTTGCCAAATTTTAAGGTTTGCAAAGGATTCTGGGTAACAGATGCTGGTCCGAGCCACACAAGTCACCCCATCTTGGATTACCCTAGGTCTTTAGTTTTCAGAAATGCACAGGTTTGGTAGGTTTCCCTAGTTGGCAGCTGAGCTAGAAGCCAAAATCTACAGGTAGGCACTTTGCAAAAAACAGCTCTGTTTTCTTTCAAAAAATGGGATGTGTCCACGTTGCATTTTGGGGTGTCTCCTGTCGCGGCCGCTAGGCCTACCCACAGAAGTGAGGTATAATTTTTATCGGGAGACTTGGGGGAACGCTGGGTGGAAGGAAATTTGTGGCTTCTCTCAGATTCCAGAACTTTCTGCCACAGAAATGTGAGGAACATGTGTTTCTTTAGCCACATTTTGAGGTTTGCAAAGGATTCTGGGTAACAGAACCTGGTCCTAGCCACACCAGTCACCCCATCTTGGATTCCCCTAGGTCTCTAGTTTTCAGAACTGCACTGGTTTGGTAGGTTTCCCTAGGTGCCGGCTGAGCTAGAGGCCAAAATCTACAGGTAGGCACTTTGCAAAAAAAACCTCTGTTTTCTTTCAAAAATTTGGATGTGTCCACATTGCGCTTTGGGGCGTTTCCTGTCGCGGGCGCTAGGCCTACCCAGACAAGTGAGGGATCATTTTTATCGGGAGACTTGGGGGAACGTTGGTTGGAAGGAAATTTGTGGCTCCTCTCAGATTCCAGAACTTTCTGCCACAGAAATGTGAGGAACATGTGTTTCTTTAGCCACATTTTGAGGTTTGCAAAGGATTCTGGGTAACAGAACCTGGTCCTAGCCACACCAGTCACCCCAGCTTGGATTCCCCTAGGTCTCTAGTTTTCAGAACTGCACTGGTTTGGTAGGTTTCCCTAGGTGCCGGCTGAGCTAGAGGCCAAAATCTACAGGTAGGCACTTTCCAAAAAAAACCTCTGTTTTCTTTCAAAAATTTGGATGTGTCCACATTGCGCTTTGGGGCGTTTCCTGTCGCGGGCGCTAGGCCTACCCAGACAAGTGAGGGATCATTTTTATCGGGAGACTTGGGGGAACGTTGGTTGGAAGGAAATTTGTGGCTACTCTCAGATTCCTGAACTTTCTGCCACAGAAATGTGAGGAACATGTGTTTTTTTAGCCAAATTTTGAGGTTTGCAAAGGATTCTGGGTAACAGAACCTGGTCCGAGTCACACAAGTCACGCCATCTTGGATTCCCCTAGGTCTCTAGTTTTCAGAAATGCACAGGTTTGGTAGGTTTCCCTAGGTGGCAGCTGAGCTAGAGGCCAAAATCTACAGGTAGGCACTTTGCAAAAAACAGCTCTGTTTTCTTTCAAAAATTTGGATGTCCCCACGTTGCGCTTTGGGGCGATTCCTGTCGCGGGCGCTAGGCCTACTCACACAAGTGAGGTATCATTTTTATCGGGAGACTTGGGGGAACGCTGGGTGGAAGGAAATTTGTGGCTACTCTCAGATTCCTGAACTTTCTGCCACAGAAATGTGAGGAACATGTGTTTTTTTAGCCAAATTTTGAGGTTTGCAAAGGATTCTGGGTAACAGAACCTGGTCCGAGCCACACAAGTCACCCCATCTTGGATTCCCCAGGGTCTCTAGTTTTCAGAAATGCACAGATTTGGTAGGTTTCCCTAGGTGCCGGCTGAGCTAGAGGCCAAAATCTACAGGTAGGCACTTTGCAAAAAACAGCTCTGTTTTCTTTCAAAAAATGGGATGTGTCCATGTGGCGTTTTGGGGTGTCTTCTGTCGCGGCCGCTAGGCCTACCCACAGAAGTGAGGTATCATTTTTATTGGGAGACTTGGGGGAACGCTTTGTGGAAGGAAATTTGTGGCTCCTCTCAGATTCCAGAACTTTCTGCCACAGAAATGTGAGGAACATGTGTTTTTTTAGCCAAATTTTGAGGTTTGCAAAGGATTCTGGGTAACAGAACCTGGTCCTAGCTACTCAAGTCACCCCATCTTGGATTCCCCTAGGTATCTATTTTTCAGAACTGCACAGGTTTGGCAGGTTTCCCTAGGTGCCGGCTGAGCTAGAGGCCAAAATCTACAGGTAGGCACATTGCAAAAAACACCTCTGTTTTGTTTCAAAAATTTTTATGTGTCTACGTTGCGCTTTGGGGTGTTTCCTGTCGCGGGCGCTAGGCCTACCCACACAAGTGAGGAATCATTTTTATCGGGAGACTTGGGGGAATGCTGGGTGGAAGGAAATTTGTGGCTCCTCTCAGATTCGAGAACTTTCTGCCACACAAATGTGAGGAACACGTGTTTTTTTCGCCAAATTTTGAGGTTTGCAAAGGATTCTGGGTAACAGAACCTGGTCCGAGCCACACAAGTCACCCCATCTTGGATTACCGTAGGTCTTTAGTTTTCAGAAATGCACAGGTTTGGTAGGTTTCCCTAGGTGCCGGCTGAGCTAGAGGCCAAAATCTACAGGTAGGCACTTTGCAAAAAACACCTCTGTTTTCTTTAAAAAAATTGGATGTGTCCACGTTGCGCTTTGGGGCGCCTCCTGTCGCGGGCGATAGGCCTACCCACACAAGTGAGATATCATTTTTATAGGGAGACTTTGGGGAACGCTGGGTGGAAGGAAATTTGTGGCTCCTCTCAGATTCCAGAACTTTCTGCCACAGAAATGAGAGGAACATATGTTTTTTTAGCCAAATTTTGAGGTTTGCAAAGAATTCTGGGTAACAGAACCTGGTCCGAGCCACACAAGTCACCCCATCTTGTATTCCCCTTGGTCTCTAGTTTTCAGAAATGCACAGGTTTGGTAGGTTTCCCTAGGTGGCAGCTGAGCTAGAAGCCAAAATCTACAGGTAGGCACTTTGCAAAAAACAGCTCTGTTTCTTTAAAAAATTTTGATGTGTCCACGTTGCGCTTTGGGGCGTTTCCTGTCGCGGGTGCTAGGCCTACCCACACAAGTGAGGTATCATTTTTATCGGGAGACTTGGGGGAACGTTGGGTGAAAGGAAATTTGTGGCTCCTCTCAGATTCCAGAACTTTCTGCCACAGAAATGTGAGGAACATGTGTTTCTTTAGCCAAATTTTGAGGTTTGCAAAGGATTCTGGGTAACAGAACCTGGTCCGAGCCACACAAGTCACCCCATCTTGGATTCCCCTAGGTCTCTAGTTTTCAGAAATGCACAGGTTTGGTAGGTTTCCCTAGGTGCCGGCTGAGCTAGAGGCCAAAATCTACAGGTAGGCACTTTGCAAAAAACAGCTCTGTTTTCTTTCAAAATATGGGATGTGTTCACGTTGCGTTTTGGGGTGTCCCCTGTCGCGGCAGCTAGGCCTACCCACAGAAGTGAGGTATCATTTTTATCAGGAGACTTGGGGGAACGCTGGGTGGAAGGAAATTTGTGGCTCCTCTCAGATTCCAGAACTTTCTGCCACAGAAATGTGAGGAACATGTGTTTTTTAAGCCAAATTTGAGGTTTGCAAAGGATTCTGGGTAACTGAACCTGGTCCGAGCCACACAAGTCACCCCATCTTGGATTTTCCTAGGTCTCTAGTTTTCAGAACTGCACAGGTTTGGTAAGTTTCCCTAGGTGCCAGCTGAGCTAGAGGCCAAAATCTACAGTTAGGCACTTTGCAAAAAACACCTCTGTTTTCTTTCAAAAATTTGGATGTGTCCACGTTGCGCTTTGGGGCGTTTCCTGTCGCGGGTGCTAGGCCTACCCACACAAGTGAGGTATCATGTTTATCGGGAGACTTCGGGGAACGTTGGGTGGAAGGAAATTTGTGGCTCCTCTCAGATTCCAGAACTTTCTGCCACAGAAATGTGAGGAACATGTGTTTTTTTTGCCAAATTTTAAGGTTTGCAAAGGATTCTGGGTAACAGATCCTGGTCCGAGCCACACAAGTCACCCCATCTTGGATTACCCTAGGTCTTTAGTTTTCAGAAATGCACAGGTTTGGTAGGTTTCCCTAGTTGGCAGCTGAGCTAGAAGCCAAAATCTACAGGTAGGCACTTTGCAAAAAACAGCTCTGTTTTCTTTCAAAAAATGGGATGTGTCCACGTTGCATTTTGGGGTGTCTCCTGTCGCGGCCGCTAGGCCTACCCACAGAAGTGAGGTATCATTTTTATCGGGAGACTTGGGGGAACGCTGGGTGGAAGGAAATTTGTGGCTCCTCTCAGATTCCAGAACTTTCTGCCACAGAAATGTGAGGAACATGTGTTTCTTTAGCCACATTTTGAGGTTTGCAAAGGATTCTGGGTAACAGAACCTGGTCCTAGCCACACCAGTCACCCCATCTTGGATTCCCCTAGGTCTCTAGTTTTCAGAACGGCACTGGTTTGGTAGGTTTCCCTAGGTGCCGGCTGAGCTAGAGGCCAAAATCTACAGGTAGGCACTTTGCAAAAAAAACCTCTGTTTTCTTTCAAAAATTTGGATGTGTCCACATTGCGCTTTGGGGCGTTTCCTGTCGCAGGCGCTAGGCCTACCCAGATAAGTGAGGGATCATTTTTATCGGGAGACTTGGGGGAACGTTGGTTGGAAGGAAATTTGTGGCTACTCTCAGATTCCTGAACTTTCTGCCACAGAAATGTGAGGAACATGTGTTTTTTTAGCCAAATTTTGAGGTTTGCAAAGGATTCTGGGTAACAGAACCTGGTACGAGCCACACAAGTCACCCCATCTTGGATTCCCCAGGGTCTCTAGTTTTCAGAAATGCACAGATTTGGTAGGTTTCCCTAGGTGCCGGCTGAGCTAGAGGCCAAAATCTACAGGTAGGCACTTTGCAAAAAACAGCTCTGTTTTCTTTCAAAAAATGGGATGTGTCCATGTGGCGTTTTGGGGTGTCTTCTGTCGCGGCCGCTAGGCCTACCCACAGAAGTGAGGTATCATTTTTATTGGGAGACTTGGGGGAACGCTGGGTGGAAGGAAATTTGTGGCTCCTCTCAGATTCCAGAACTTTCTGCCACAGAAATGTGAGGAACATGTGTTTTTTTAGCCAAATTTTGAGGTTTGCAAAGGATTCTGGGTAACAGAACCTGGTCCTAGCTACTCAAGTCACCCCATCTTGGATTCCCCTAGGTATCTATTTTTCAGAACTGCACAGGTTTGGCAGGTTTCCCTAGGTGCCGGCTGAGCTAGAGGCCAAAATCTACAGGTAGGCACATTGCAAAAAACACCTCTGTTTTGTTTCAAAAAATTTTATGTGTCTACGTTGCGCTTTGGGGTGTTTCCTGTCGCGGGCGCTAGGCCTACCCACACAAGTGAGGTATCATTTTTATCGGGAGACTTGGGGGAATGCTGGTTGGAAGGAAATTTGTGGCTCCTCTCAGATTCGAGAACTTTCTGCCACACAAATGTGAGGAACACGTGTTTTTTTCGCCAAATTTTGAGGTTTGCAAAGGATTCTGGGTAACAGAACCTGGTCCGAGCCACACAAGTCACCCCATCTTGGATTACCCTAGGTCTTTAGTTTTCAGAAATGCACAGGTTTGGTAGGTTTCCCTAGGTGCCGGCTGAGCTAGAGGCCAAAATCTACAGGTAGGCACATTGCAAAAAACACCTCTGTTTTCTTTCAAAAAATTGGATGTGTCCACGTTGCGCTTTGGGGCGCCTCCTGTCGCGGGCGATAGGCCTACCCACACAAGTGAGATATCATTTTTATAGGGAGACTTGGGGGAACGCTGGGTGGAAGGAAATTTGTGGCTCCTCTCAGATTCCAGAACTTTCTGCCACAGAAATGAGAGGAACATATGTTTTTTTAGCCAAATTTTGAGGTTTGCAAAGAATTCTGGGTAACAGAACCTGGTCCGAGCCACACAAGTCACCCCATCTTGTATTCCCCTAGGTCTCTAGTTTTCAGAAATGCACAGGTTTGGTAGGTTTCCCTAGGTGGCAGCTGAGCTAGAAGCCAAAATCTACAGGTAGGCACTTTGCAAAAAACAGCTCTGTTTCTTTAAAAAATTTGGATGTGTCCACGTTGCGCTTTGGGGCGTTTCCTGTCGCGGGTGCTAGGCCTACCCACACAAGTGAGGTATCATTTTTATCGGGAGACTTGGGGGAACGTTGGGTGAAAGGAAATTTGTGGCTCCTCTCAGATTCCAGAACTTTCTGCCACAGAAATGTGAGGAACATGTGTTTCTTTAGCCAAATTTTGAGGTTTGCAAAGGATTCTGGGTAACAGAACCTGGTCCGAGCCACACAAGTCACACCATCTTGGATTCCCCTAGGTCTCTAGTTTTCAGAAATGCACAGGTTTGGTAGGTTTCCCTAGGTGCCGGCTGAGCTAGAGGCCAAAATCTACAGGTAGGCACTTTGCAAAAAACAGCTCTGTTTTCTTTCAAAAAATGGGATGTGTCCACGTTGCGTTTTGGGGTGTCCCCTGTCGCGGCAGCTAGGCCTACCCACAGAAGTGAGGTATCATTTTTATCAGGAGACTTGGGGGAACGCTGGGTGGAAGGAAATTTGTGGCTCCTCTCAGATTCCAGAACTTTCTGCCACAGAAATGTGAGGAACATGTGTTTTTTAAGCCAAATTTGAGGTTTGCAAAGGATTCTGGGTAACTGAACCTGGTCCGAGCCACACAAGTCACCCCATCTTGGATTTCCCTAGGTCTCTAGTTTTCAGAACTGCACAGGTTTGGTAGGTTTCCCTAGGTGCCAGCTGAGCTAGAGGCCAAAATCTACAGTTAGGCACTTTGCAAAAAACACCTCTGTTTTCTTTCAAAAATTTGGATGTGTCCACGTTGCGCTTTGGGGCGTTTCCTGTCGCGGGTGCTAGGCCTACCCACACAAGTGAGGTATCATGTTTATCGGGAGACTTCGGGGAACGTTGGGTGGAAGGAAATTTGTTGCTCCTCTCAGATTCCAGAACTTTCTGCCACAGAAATGTGAGGAACATGTGTTTTTTTTGCCAAATTTTAAGGTTTGCAAAGGATTCTGGGTAACAGATCCTGGTCCGAGCCACACAAGTCACCCCATCTTGGATTACCCTAGGTCTTTAGTTTTCAGAAATGCACAGGTTTGGTAGGTTTCCCTAGGTGCCGGCTGAGCTAGAGGCCAAAATCTACAGGTAGGCACTTTGCAAAAAACACATCTGTTTTCTTTCAAAAAATTGGATGTGTCCACGTTGCGCTTTGGGGCGTTTCCTGTCGCGGGCGCTAGGCCTACCCAGACAAGTGAGGGATCATTTTTATCGGGAGACTTGGGGGAACGTTGGTTGGAAGGAAATTTGTGGCTACTCTCAGATTCCTGAACTTTCTGCCACAGAAATGTGAGGAACATGTGTTTTTTTATCCAAATTTTGAGGTTTGCAAAGGATTCTGGGTAACAGAACCTGGTCCGAGCCACACAAGTCACGCCATCTTGGATTCCCCTAGGTCTCTAGCTTTCAGAACTGCACAGGTTTCATAGGTTTCCCTAGGTGCCCGCTGAGCTAGAGGCCAAAATCTACATGTAGGCACTTTGCAAAAAACACCTCTGTTTTCTTTCAAAAATGTGGATGTGTCCACGTTGCGCTTTGGGGCGTTTACTGTCGCGGGCGCTAGGCCTACCCACACAAGTGAGGTATCATTTTTATTGGGAGACTTGGGGGAACGCTGGGTGGAAGGAAATTTGTGGCTCCTCTCAGATTCCAGAACTTTCTGCCACAGAAATGTGAGGAACATGTGTTTTTTTAGCCAGATTTTGAGGTTTGCAAAGGATTCTGGGTAACAGAACCTGGTCTGAGCCACACAAGTCTCCCCATCTTGGATTCCCCTAGGTCTCTAGTTTTCAGAAATGCACAGGTTTGGTAGGTTTCCCTAGGTGGCAGCTGAGCTAGAGGCCAAAATCTACAGGTAGGCACTTTGCAAAAAACAGCTCTGTTTTCTTTCAAAAATTTGGATGTCCCCACGTTGCGCTTTGGGGCATTTCCTGTCGCGGGCGCTAGGCCTACAAACACAAGTGAGGTATCATTTTTAACGGGAGACTTGGGGGAACGCTGGGTGGAAGGAAATGTGTGGCTCCTCTCAGATTCCAGAACTTTCTGCCACAGAAATGTGAGGAACATGTGTTTTTTTAGCCAAATTTTGAGGTTTGCAAAGGATTCTGGGTAACAGAACCTGGCCCGAGCCACACAAGTCACCCCATCTTGGATTCCCCTAGGTCTCTAGTTTTCAGAAATGCACAGGTTTGGTAGGTTTCCCTAGGTGCCGGCTGAGCTAGAGACCAAAATGTACAGGTAGGCACTTTGCAAAAAACACCTCTGTTTTCTTTCAAAAATTTGGATGTGTCCACGTTGCGCTTTGGGGCGTTTCCTGTCGCGGGTGCTAGGCCTACCCACACAAGTGAGGTATCATTTTTATCGGGAGACTTGGGGGAACGCTGGGTGGAAGGAAATTGTTGGCTCCTCTCAGATTCCAGAACTTTCTGCCACAGAAATGTGAGGAACATGTGTTTTTTTAGCCAAATTTTGAGGTATGCAAAGGATTCTGGGTAACAGAACCTGGTCCTTGCCACACCAGTCACCCCATCTTGGATTCCTCTAGGTCTCTAGTTTTCAGAACGGCACTGGTTTGGTAGGTTTCCCTAGGTGCCGGCTGAGCTAGAGGCCAAAATCTACAGGTAGGCACTTTGCAAAAAAAACCTCTGTTTTCTTTCAAAAATTTGGATGTGTCCACATTGCGCTTTGGGGCGTTTCCTGTCGCAGGCGCTAGGCCTACCCAGACAAGTGAGGGATCATTTTTATCGGGAGACTTGGGGGAACGTTGGTTGGAAGGAAATTTGTGGCTACTCTCAGATTCCTGAACTTTCTGCCACAGAAATGTGAGGAACATGTGTTTTTTTAGCCAAATTTTGAGGTTTGCAAAGGATTCTGGGTAACAGAACCTGGTCCGAGCCACACAAGTCACCCCATCTTGGATTCCCCAGGGTCTCTAGTTTTCAGAAATGCACAGATTTGGTAGGTTTCCCTAGGTGCCGGCTGAGCTAGAGGCCAAAATCTACAGGTAGGCACTTTGCAAAAAACAGCTCTGTTTTCTTTCAAAAAATGGGATGTGTCCATGTGGCGTTTTGGGGTGTCTTCTGTCGCGGCCGCTAGGCCTACCCACAGAAGTGAGGTATCTTTTTTATTGGGAGACTTGGGGGAACGCTGGGTGGAAGGAAATTTGTGGCTCCTCTCAGATTCCAGAACTTTCTGCCACAGAAATGTGAGGAACATGTGTTTTTTTAGCCAAATTTTGAGGTTTGCAAAGGATTCTGGGTAACAGAACCTGGTCCTAGCTACTCAAGTCACCCCATCTTGGATTCCCCTAGGTATCTATTTTTCAGAACTGCACAGGTTTGGCAGGTTTCCCTAGGTGCCGGCTGAGCTAGAGGCCAAAATCTACAGGTAGGCACATTGCAAAAAACACCTCTGTTTTGTTTCAAAATTTTTTATGTGTCTACGTTGCGCTTTGGGGTGTTTCCTGTCGCGGGCGCTAGGCCTACCCACACAAGTGAGGTATCATTTTTATCGGGAGACTTGGGGGAATGCTGGTTGGAAGGAAATTTGTGGCTCCTCTCAGATTCGAGAACTTTCTGCCACACAAATGTGAGGAACACGTGTTTTTTTCGCCAAATTTTGAGGTTTGCAAAGGATTCTGGGTAACAGAACCTGGTCCGAGCCACACAAGTCACCCCATCTTGGATTACCCTAGGTCTTTAGTTTTCAGAAATGCACAGGTTTGGTAGGTTTCCCTAGGTGCCGGCTGAGCTAGAGGCCAAAATCTACAGGTAGGCACATTGCAAAAAACACCTCTGTTTTCTTTCAAAAAATTGGATGTGTCCACGTTGCGCTTTGGGGCGCCTCCTGTCGCGGGCGATAGGCCTACCCACACAAGTGAGATATCATTTTCATAGGGAGACTTGAGGGAACGCTGGGTGGAAGGAAATTTGTGGCTCCTCTCAGATTCCAGAACTTTCTGCCACAGAAATGTGAGGAACATGTGTTTTTTTAGCCAAATTTTGAGGTTTGCAAAGGATTCTGGGTAACAGAACCTGGTCCTAGCCACTCAAGTCACCCCATCTTGGATTCCCCTAGGTATCTATTTTTCAGAACTGCACAGGTTTGGCAGGTTTCCCTAGGTGCCGGCTGAGCTAGAGGCCAAAATCTACAGGTAGGCACATTGCAAAAAACACCTCTGTTTTCTTTCAAAAAATTTTATGTGTCTACGTTGCGCTTTGGGGTGTTTCCTGTTGCGGGCGCTAGGCCTACCCACACAAGTGAGGTGTCATTTTTATCGGGAGACTTGGGGGAATGCTGGGTGGAAGGAAATTTGTGGCTCCTCTCAGATTCCAGAACTTTCTGCCACAGAAATGTGAGGAACATGTGTTTCTTTAGCCAAATTTTGAGGTTTGCAAAGGATTCTGGGTAACAGAACCTGGTCCGAGCCACACAAGTCACACCATCTTGGATTCCCCTAGGTCTCTAGTTTTCAGAAATGCACAGGTTTGGTAGGTTTCCCTAGGTGCCGGCTGAGCTAGAGGCCAAAATCTACAGGTAGGCACTTTGCAAAAAACAGCTCTGTTTCTTTAAAAAATTTGGATGTGTCCACGTTGCGCTTTGGGGCGTTTCCTGTCGCGGGTGCTAGGCCTACCCACACAAGTGAGGTATCATTTTTATCGGGAGACTTGGGGGAACGTTGGGTGAAAGGAAATTTGTGGCTCCTCTCAGATTCCAGAACTTTCTGCCACAGAAATGTGAGGAACATGTGTTTCTTTAGCCAAATTTTGAGGTTTGCAAAGGATTCTGAGTAACAGAACCTGGTCCGAGCCACACAAGTCACACCATCTTGGATTCCCCTAGGTCTCTAGTTTTCAGAAATGCACAGGTTTGGTAGGTTTCCCTAGGTGCCGGCTGAGCTAGAGGCCAAAATCTACAGGTAGGCACTTTGCAAAAAACAGCTCTGTTTTCTTTCAAAAAATGGGATGTGTCCACGTTGCGTTTTGGGGTGTCCCCTGTCGCGGCAGCTAGGCCTACCCACAGAAGTGAGGTATCATTTTTATCAGGAGACTTGGGGGAACGCTGGGTGGAAGGAAATTTGTGGCTCCTCTCAGATTCCAGAACTTTCTGCCACAGAAATGTGAGGAACATGTGTTTTTTAAGCCAAATTTGAGGTTTGCAAAGGATTCTGGGTAACTGAACCTGGTCCGAGCCACACAAGTCACCCCATCTTGGATTTCCCTAGGTCTCTAGTTTTCAGAACTGCACAGGTTTGGTAGGTTTCCCTAGGTGCCAGCTGAGCTAGAGGCCAAAATCTACAGTTAGGCACTTTGCAAAAAACACCTCTGTTTTCTTTAAAAAATTTGGATGTGTCCACGTTGCGCTTTGGGGCGTTTCCTGTCGCGGGTGCTAGGCCTACCCACACAAGTGAGGTATCATGTTTATCGGGAGACTTCGGGGAACGTTGGGTGGAAGGAAATTTGTGGCTCCTCTCAGATTCCAGAACTTTCTGCCACAGAAATGTGAGGAACATGTGTTTTTTTTGCCAAATTTTAAGGTTTGCAAAGGATTCTGGGTAACAGATCCTGGTCCGAGCCACACAAGTCACCCCATCTTGGATTACCCTAGGTCTTTAGTTTTCAGAAATGCACAGGTTTGGTAGGTTTCCCTAGGTGCCGGCTGAGCTAGAGGCCAAAATCTACAGGTAGGCACTTTGCAAAAAACACATCTGTTTTCTTTCAAAAAATTGGATGTGTCCACGTTGCACTTTGGGGCGCCTCCTGTCGCGGGCGATAGGCCTACCCACACAAGTGAGATATCATTTTTATAGGGAGACTTGGGGGAACGCTGGGTGGAAGGAAATTTGTGGCTCCTCTCAGATTCTACAACTTTCTGCCACAGAAATGAGAGGAACATGTGTTTTTTTAGCCAAATTTTGAGGTTTGCAAAGGATTCTGGGTAACAGAACCTGGTCCGAGCCACACAAGTCACCCCATCTTGGATTACCCTAGGTCTCTAGTTTTCAGAAATGCACAGGTTTGGTAGGTTTCCCTAGGTGCCGGCTGAGCTAGAGGCCAAAATCTACAGGTAGGCACTTTGCAAAAAAAACATCTGTTTTCTTTCAAAAAATTGGATGTGTCCACGTTGCGCTTTGGGGCGCCTCCTGTCGCGGGCGATAGGCCTACCCACACAAGTGAGATATCATTTTTATAGGGAGACTTGGGGGAACGCTGGGTGGAAGGAAATTTGTGGCTCCTCTCAGATTCCAGAACTTTCTGCCACAGAAATGAGAGGAACATGTGTTTTTTTAGCCAAATTTTGAGGTTTGCATAGGATTCTGGGTAACAGAACCTGGTCCGAGCCACACAATTCACCTCATCTTGTATTCCCCTAGGTCTCTAGTTTTCAGAAATGCACAGGTTTGGTAGGTTTCCCTAGTTGGCAGCTGAGCTAGAAGCCAAATTCTACAGGTAGGCACTTTGCAAAAAACAGCTCTGTTTTCTTTCAAAAAATGGGATGTGTCCACTTTGCATTTTGGGGTGTCTCCTGTCGCGGCCGCTAGGCCTACCCACAGAAGTGAGGTATCATTTTTATCGGGAGACTTGGGGGAACGCTGGGTGGAAGGAAATTTGTGGCTCCTCTCAGATTCCAGAACTTTCTGCCACAGAAATGTGAGTAACATGTGTTTCTTTAGCCACATTTTGAGGTTTGCAAAGGATTCTGGGTAACAGAACCTGGTCCTAGCCACACCAGTCACCCCATCTTGGATTCCCCTAGGTCTCTAGTTTTCAGAACTGCACTGGTTTGGTAGGTTTCCCTAGGTGCCGGCTGAGCTAGAGGCCAAAATCTACAGGTAGGCACTTTGCAAAAAAAAACTCTGTTTTCTTTCAAAAATTTGGATGTGTCCACATTGCGCTTTGGGGCGTTTCCTGTCGCGGGCGCTAGGCCTACCCAGACAAGTGAGGGATCATTTTTATCGGGAGACTTGGGGGAACGTTGGTTGGAAGGAAATTTGTGGCTACTCTCAGATTCCTGAACCTTCTGCCACAGAAATGTGAGGAACATGTGTTTTTGTAGCCAAATTTTGAGGTTTGCAAAGGATTCTGGGTAACAGAACCTGGTCCGAGCCACACAAGTCACGCCATCTTGGATTCCCCTAGGTCTCTAGCTTTCAGAACTGCACAGGTTTCATAGGTTTCCCTAGGTGCCCGCTGAGCTAGAGGCCAAAATCTACATGTAGGCACTTTGCAAAAAACACCTCTGTTTTCTTTCAAAAATGTGGATGTGTCCACGTTGCGCTTTGGGGCGTTTACTGTCGCGGGCGCTAGGCCTACCCACACAAGTGAGGTATCATTTTTATTGGGAGACTTGGGGGAACGCTGGGTGGAAGGAAATTTGTGGCTCCTCTCAGATTCCAGAACTTTCTGCCACAGAAATGTGAGGAACATGTGTTTTTTTAGCCAGATTTTGAGGTTTACAAAGGATTCTGGGTAACAGAACCTGGTCTGAGCCACACAAGTCTCCCCATCTTGGATTCCCCTAGGTCTCTAGTTTTCAGAAATGCGCAGGTTTGGTAGGTTTCCCTGGGTGGCAGCTGAGCTAGAGGCCAAAATCTACAGGTAGGCACTTTGCAAAAAACAGCTCTGTTTTCTTTCAAAAATTTGGATGTCCCCACGTTGCGCTTTGGGGCATTTCCTGTCGCGGGCGCTAGGCCTACCCACACAAGTGAGGTATCATTTTTATCGGGAGACTTGGGGGAACGCTGGGTGGAAGGAAATGTGTGGCTCCTCTCAGATTCCAGAACTTTCTGCCACAGAAATGTGAGGAACATGTGTTTTTTTAGCCAAATTTTGAGGTTTGCAAAGGATTCTGGGTAACAGAACCTGGTCCGAGCCACACAAGTCACCCCATCTTGGATTCCCCTAGGTCTCTAGTTTTCAGAAATGCACAGGTTTGGTAGGTTTCCCTAGGTGCCGGCTGAGCTAGAGGCCAAAATCTACAGGTAGGCACTTTGCAAAAAACAGCTCTGTTTTCTTTTAAAAAATGGGATGTGTCCACGTTGCGTTTTGGGGTGTCCACTGTCGCGGCCGCTAGGCCTACCCACAGAAGTGAGGTATAATTTTTATCGGGAGACTTGGGGCAACGCTGGGTGGAAGGAAATTTGTGGTTCCTCTCAGATTACAGAACTTTCTGCCACAGAAATGTGAGGAACATGTGTTTTTATAGCCAAATTTTGAGGTTTGCAAACGATTCTGGGTAACAGAACCTGGTCAGAGCCACACAAGTCACCCCATCTTGGATTCCCCTAGGTCTCTAGTTTTCAGAACTGCACAGGTTTGGTAGGTTTCCCTAGGTGCCGGCTGAGCTAGAGACCAAAATGTACAGGTAGGCACTTTGCAAAAAACACCTCTGTTTTCTTTCAAAAATTTGGATGTGTCCACGTTGCGCTTTGGGGCGTTTCCTGTCGCGGGTGCTAGGCCTACCCACACAAGTGAGGTATCATTTTTATCGGGAGACTTGGGGGAACGCTGGGTGGAAGGAAATTGTTGGCTCCTCTCAGATTCCAGAACTTTCTGCCACAGAAATGTGAGGAACATGTGTTTTTTTAGCCAAATTTTGAGGTTTGCAAAGGATTCTGGGTAACAGAACCTGGTCCTAGCCACACCAGTCACCCCATCTTGGATCCCCTAGGTCTCTAGTTTTCAGAACGGCACTGGTTTGGTAGGTTTCCCTAGGTGCCGGCTGAGCTAGAGGCCAAAATCTACAGGTAGGCACTTTGCAAAAAAAACCTCTGTTTTCTTTCAAAAATTTGGATGTGTCCACATTGCGCTTTGGGACGTTTCCTGTCGCAGGCGCTAGGCCTACCCAGACAAGTGAGGGATCATTTTTATCGGGAGACTTGGGGGAACGTTGGTTGGAAGGAAATTCGTGGCTACTCTCAGATTCCTGAACTTTCTGCCACAGAAATGTGAGGAACATGTGTTTTTGTAGCCAAATTTTGAGGTTTGCAAAGGATTCTGGGTAACAGAACCTGGTCCGAGCCACACAAGTCACCCCATCTTGGATTCCCCAGGGTCTCTAGTTTATAGAAATGCACAGATTTGGTAGGTTTCCCTAGGTGCCAGCTGAGCTAGAGGCCAAAATCTACAGGTAGGCACTTTGCAAAAAACAGCTCTGTTTTCTTTCAAAAAATGGGATGTGTCCATGTGGCGTTTTGGGGTGTTTTTTGTTGCGGCCGCTAGGCCTACCCACAGAAGTGAGGTATCATTTTTATTGGGAGACTTGGGGGAACGCTGGGTGGAAGGAAATTTGTGGCTCCTCTCACATTCCAGAACTTTCTGCCACAGAAATGTGAGGAACATGTGTTTTTTTAGCCAAATTTTGAGGTTTGCAAAGGATTCTGGGTAACAGAACCTGGTCCTAGCCACTCAAGTCACCCCATCTTGGATTCCCCTAGGTATCTATTTTTCAGAACTGCACAGGTTTGGCAGGTTTCCCTAGGTGCCGGCTGAGCTAGAGGCCAAAATCTACAGGTAGGCACATTGCAAAAAACACCTCTGTTTTCTTTCAAAAAATTTTATGTGTCTACGTTGCGCTTTGGGGTGTTTCCTGTTGCGGGCGCTAGGCCTACCCACACAAGTGAGGTGTCATTTTTATCGGGAGACTTGGGGGAATGCTGGGTGGAAGGAAATTTGTGGCTCCTCTCAGATTCGAGAACTTTCTGCCACACAAATGTGAGGAACACGTGTTTTTTTCACCAAATTTTGAGGTTTGCAAAGGATTCTGGGTAACAGAACCTGGTCCTAGCCACACCAGTCACCCCATCTTGGATTCCCCTAGGTCTCTAGTTTTCAGAACTGCACTGGTTTGGTAGGTTTCCCTAGGTGCCGGCTGAGCTAGAGGCCAAAATCTACAGGTAGGCACTTTGCAAAAAAAACCTCTGTTTTCTTTAAAAAATTTGGATGTGTCCACATTGCGCTTTGGGGCGTTTCCTGTCGCGGGCGCTAGGCCTACCCAGACAAGTGAGGGATCATTTTTATCGGGAGACTTGGGGGAACGTTGGTTGGAAGGAAATTTGTGGCTACTCTCAGATTCCTGAACCTTCTGACACAGAAATGTGAGGAACATGTGTTTTTTTAGCCAAATTTTGAGGTTTGCAAAGGATTCTGGGTAACAGAACCTGGTCCGAGCCACACAAGTCACGCCATCTTGGATTCCCCTAGGTCTCTAGCTTTCAGAACTGCACCGGTTTCATAGGTTTCCCTAGGTGTCCGCTGAGCTAGAGGCCAAAATCTACATGTAGGCACTTTGCAAAAAACACCTCTGTTTTCTTTCAAAAATTTGGATGTGTCCACGTTGCGCTTTGGGGCGTTTACTGTCGCGGGCGCTAGGCCTACCCACACAAGTGAGGTATCATTTTTATTGGGAGACTTGGGGGAACGCTGGGTGGAAGGAAATTTGTGGCTCCTCTCAGATTCCAGAACTTTCTGCCACAGAAATGTGAGGAACATGTGTTTTTTTAGCCAGATTTTGAGGTTTGCAAAGGATTCTGGGTAACAGAACCTGGTCTGAGCCACACAAGTCTCCCCATCTTGGATTCCCCTAGGTCTCTAGTTTTCAGAAATGCGCAGGTTTGGTAGGTTTCCCTAGGTGGCAGCTGAGCTAGAGGCCAAAATCTACAGGTAGGCACTTTGCAAAAAACAGCTCTGTTTTCTTTAAAAAATTTGGATGTCCCCACGTTGCGCTTTGGGGCATTTCCTGTCGCGGGCGCTAGGCCTACCCACACAAGTGAGGTATCATTTTTATCGGGAGACTTGGGGGAACGCTGGGTGGAAGGAAATGTGTGGCTCCTCTCAGATTCCAGAACTTTCTGCCACAGAAATGTGAGGAACATGTGTTTTTTTAGCCAAATTTTGAGGTTTGCAAAGGATTCTGGGTAACAGAACCTGGTCCGAGCCACACAAGTCACCCCATCTTGGATTCCCCTAGGTCTCTAGTTTTCAGAAATGCACAGGTTTGGTAGGTTTCCCTAGGTGCCGGCTGAGCTAGAGGCCAAAATCTACAGGTAGGCACTTTGCAAAAAACAGCTCTGTTTTCTTTTAAAAAATGGGATGTGTCCACGTTGCGTTTTGGGGTGTCCACTGTCGCGGCCGCTAGGCCTACCCACAGAAGTGAGGTATAATTTTTATCGGGAGACTTGGGGCAACGCTGGGTGGAAGGAAATTTGTGGCTCCTCTCAGATTACAGAACTTTCTGCCACAGAAATGTGAGGAACATGTGTTTTTATAGCCAAATTTTGAGGTTTGCAAACGATTCTGGGTAACAGAACCTGGTCCGAGCCACACAAGTCACCCCATCTTGGATTCCCCTAGGTCTCTAGTTTTCAGAACTGCACAGGTTTGGTAGGTTTCCCTAGGTGCCGGCTGAGCTAGAGACCAAAATGTACAGGTAGGCACTTTGCAAAAAACACCTCTGTTTTCTTTCAAAAATTTGGATGTGTCCACGTTGCGCTTTGGGGCGTTTCCTGTCGCGGGTGCTAGGCCTACCCACACAAGTGAGGTATCATTTTTATCGGGAGACTTGGGGGAACGCTGGGTGGAAGGAAATTGTTGGCTCCTCTCAGATTCCAGAACTTTCTGCCACAGAAATGTGAGGAACATGTGTTTTTTAAGCCAAATTTTGAGGTTTGCAAAGGATTCTGGGTAACAGAACCTGGTCCTAGCCACACCAGTCACCCCATCTTGGATCCCCTAGGTCTCTAGTTTTCAGAACGGCACTGGTTTGGTAGGTTTCCCTAGGTGCCGGCTGAGCTAGAGGCCAAAATCTACAGGTAGGCACTTTGCAAAAAAAACCTCTGTTTTCTTTCAAAAATTTGGATGTGTCCACATTGCGCTTTGGGACGTTTCCTGTCGCAGGCGCTAGGCCTACCCAGACAAGTGAGGGATCATTTTTATCGGGAGACTTGGGGGAACGTTGGTTGGAAGGAAATTTGTGGCTACTCTCAGATTCCTGAACTTTCTGCCACAGAAATGTGAGGAACATGTGTTTTTTTAGCCAAATTTTGAGGTTTGCAAAGGATTCTGGGTAACAGAACCTGGTCCGAGCCACACAAGTCACCCCATCTTGGATTCCCCAGGGTCTCTAGTTTTCAGAAATGCACAGATTTGGTAGGTTTCCCTAGGTGCCGGCTGAGCTAGAGGCCAAAATCTACAGGTAGGCACTTTGCAAAAAACAGCTCTGTTTTCTTTCAAAAAATGGGATGTGTCCATGTGGCGTTTTGGGGTGTTTTCTGTCGCGGCCGCTAGGCCTACCCACAGAAGTGAGGTTTCATTTTTATTGGGAGACTTGGGGAAAGCTGGGTGGAAGGAAATGTGTGGCTCCTCTCAGATTCCAGAACTTTCTGCCACAGAAATGTGAGGAACATGTGTTTTTTTAGCCAAATTTTGAGGTTTGCAAAGGATTCTGGGTAACAGAACCTGGTCCTAGCCACTCAAGTCACCCCATCTTGGATTCCCCTAGGTATCTATTTTTCAGAACTGCACAGGTTTGGCAGGTTTCCCTAGGTGCCGGCTGAGCTAGAGGCCAAAATCTACAGGTAGGCACATTGCAAAAAACACCTCTGTTTTCTTTCAAAATTTTTTATGTGTCTACGTTGCGTATTGGGGTGTTTCCTGTTGCGGGCGCTAGGCCTACCCACACAAGTGAGGTGTCATTTTTATCGGGAGACTTGGGGGAATGCTGGGTGGAAGGAAATTTGTGGCTCCTCTCAGATTCGAGAACTTTCTGCCACACAAATGTGAGGAACACGTGTTTTTTTCGCCAAATTTTGAGGTTTGCAAAGGATTCTGGGTAACAGAACCTGGTCCGAGCCAAACAAGTCACCCCATCTTGGATTACCCTAGGTCTTTAGTTTTCAGAAATGCACAGGTTTGGTAGGTTTCCCTAGGTGCCGGCTGAGCTAGAGGCCAAAATCTACAGGTAGGCACTTTGCAAAAAACACCTCTGTTTTCTTTCAAAAAATTGGATGTGTCCTCGTTGCGCTTTGGGGCGCCTCCTCTCGCGGGCGATAGGCCTACCCACACAAGTGAGATATCATTTTTATAGGGAGACTTGGGGGAACGCTGGGTGGAAGGAAATTGTTGGCTCCTCTCAGATTCCAGAACTTTCTGCCACAGAAAAGTGAGGAACATGTGTTTTTTTAGCCAAATTTTGAGGTTTGCAAAGGATTCTGGGTAACAGAACCTGGTCCTAGCCACACCAGTCTCCCCATCTTGGATCCCCTAGGTCTCTAGTTTTCAGAACGGCACTGGTTTGGTAGGTTTCCCTAGGTGCCGGCTGAGCTAGAGGCCAAAATCTACAGGTAGGCACTTTGCAAAAAAAACCTCTGTTTTCTTTCAAAAATTTGGATGTGTCCACATTGCGCTTTGGGACGTTTCCTGTCGCAGGCGCTAGGCCTACACAGACAAGTGAGGGATCATTTTTATCGGGAGACTTGGGGGAACGTTGGTTGGAAGGAAATTTGTGGCTACTCTCAGATTCCTGAACTTTTTGCCACAGAAATGTGAGGAACATGTGTTTTTTTAGCCAAATTTTGAGGTTTGCAAAGGATTCTGGGTAACAGAACCTGGACCGAGCCACACAAGTCACCCCATCTTGGATTCCCCAGGGTCTCTAGTTTTCAGAAATGCACAGATTTGGTAGGTTTCCCTAGGTGCCGGCTGAGCTAGAGGCCAAAATCTACAGGTAGGCACTTTGCAAAAAACAGCTCTGTTTTCTTTCAAAAAATGGGATGTGTCCACGTTGCGTTTTGGGGTGTCCACTGTCGCGCCCGCTAGGCCTACCCACAGAAGTGAGGTATAATTTTTATCGGGAGACTTGGGGCAACGCTGGGTGGAAGGAAATTTGTGGCTCCTCTCAGATTCCAGAACTTTCTGCCACAGAAATGTGAGGAACATGTGTTTTTATAGCCAAATTTTGAGGTTTGCAAACGATTCTGGGTAACAGAACCTGGTCCGAGCCACACAAGTCACCCCACCTTGGATTCCCCTAGGTCTCTAGTTTTCAGAACTGCACAGGTTTGGTAGATTTCCCTAGGTGCCGGCTGAGCTAGAGACCAAAATGTACAGGTAGGCACTTTTCAAAAAACACCTCTGTTTTCTTTCAAAAATTTGGATGTGTCCACGTTGCGCTTTGGGGCGTTTCCTGTCGCGGGTGCTAGGCCTACCCACACAAGTGAGGTATCATTTTTATCGGGAGACTTGGGGGAACGCTGGGTGGAAGGAAATTGTTGGCTCCTCTCAGATTCCAGAACTTTCTGCCACAGAAATGTGAGGAACATGTGTTTTTTTAGCCAAATTTTGAGGTTTGCAAAGGATTCTGGGTAACAGAACCTGGTCCGAGCCACACAAGTCACCCCATCTTGGATTCCCCTAGGTCTCTAGTTTTCAGAAATGCACAGGTTTGGTAGGTTTCCCTAGGTGCCGGCTGAGCTAGAGGCCAAAATCTACAGGTAGGCACTTTGCAAAAAACAGCTGTTTTCTTTTAAAAAATGGGATGTGTCCACGTTGCGTTTTGGGGTGTCCACTGTCGCGGCCGCTAGGCCTACCCACAGAAGTGAGGTATAATTTTTATCGGGAGACTTGGGGCAACGCTGGGTGGAAGGAAATTTGTGGCTCCTCTCAGATTCCAGAACTTTCTGCCACAGAAATGTGAGGAACATGTGTTTTTATAGCCAAATTTTGAGGTTTGCAAACGATTCTGGGTAACAGAACCTGGTCCGAGCCACACAAGTCACCCCACCTTGGATTCCCCTAGGTCTCTAGTTTTCAGAACTGCACAGGTTTGGTAGATTTCCCTAGGTGCCGGCTGAGCTAGAGACCAAAATGTACAGGTAGGCACTTTTCAAAAAACACCTCTGTTTTCTTTCAAAAATTTGGATGTGTCCACGTTGCGCTTTGGGGCGTTTCCTGTCGCGGGTGCTAGGCCTACCCACACAAGTGAGGTATCATTTTTATCGGGAGACTTGGGGGAACGCTGGGTGGAAGGAAATTGTTGGCTCCTCTCAGATTCCAGAACTTTCTGCCACAGAAATGTGAGGAACATGTGATTTTTTAGCCAAATTTTGAGGTTTGCAAAGGATTCTGGGTAACAGAACCTGGTCCTAGCCACACCAGTCACCCCATCTTGGATTCCCCTAGGTCTCTAGTTTTCAGAACGGCACTGGTTTGGTAGGTTTCCCTAGGTGCCGGCTGAGCTAGAGGCCAAAATCTACAGGTAGGCACTTTGCAAAAAAAAACTGTTTTCTTTCAAAAATTTGGATGTGTCCACATTGCGCTTTGGGGCGTTTCCTGTCGCAGGCGCTAGGCCTACCCAGACAAGTGAGGGATCATTTTTATCGGGAGACTTGGGGGAACGTTGGTTGGAAGGAAATTTGTGGCTACTCTCAGATTCCTGAACTTTCTGCCACAGAAATGTGAGGAACATGTGTTTTTTTAGCCAAATTTTGAGGTTTGCAAAGGATTCTGGGTAACAGAACCTGGTCCGAGCCACACAAGTCACCCCATCTTGGATTCCCCAGGGTCTCTAGTTTTCAGAAATGCACAGATTTGGTAGGTTTCCCTAGGTGCCGGCTGAGCTAGAGGCCAAAATCTACAGGTAGGCACTTTGCAAAAAACAGCTCTGTTTTCTTTCAAAAAATGGGATGTGTCCATGTGGCGTTTTGGGGCGTGTTCTGTCGCGGCCGCTAGGCCTACCCACAGAAGTGAGGTATCATTTTTATTGGGAGACTTGGGGGAACGCTGGGTGGAAGGAAATTTGTGGCTCCTCTCAGTTTCCAGAACTTTCTGCCACAGAAATGTGAGGAACATGTGTTTTTTTAGCCAAATTTTTAGGTTTGCAAAGGATTCTGGGTAACAGAACCTGGTCCTAGCTACTCAAGTCACCCCATCTTGGATTCCCCTAGGTATCTATTTTTCAGAACTGCACATGTTTGGCAGGTTTCCCTAGGTGCCGGCTGAGCTAGAGGCCAAAATCTACATTGCAAAAAACACCTCTGTTTTCTTTCAAAAAATTTTATGTGTCTACGTTGCGCTTTGGGGTGTTTCCTGTCGCGGGCGCTAGGCCTACCCACACAAGTGAGGTATCATTTTTATCGGGAGACTTGGGGGAATGCTGGGTGGAAGGAAATTTGTGGCTCCTCTCAGATTCGAGAACTTTCTGCCACACAAATGTGAGGAACACGTGTTTTTTTCGCCAAATTTTGAGGTTTGCAAAGGATTCTGGGTAACAGAACCTGGTCCGAGCCACACAAGTCACCCCATCTTGGATTACCCTAGGTCTTTAGTTTTCAGAAATGCACAGGTTTGGTAGGTTTCCCTAGGTGCCGGCTGAGCTAGAGGCCAAAATCTACAGGTAGGCACTTTGCAAAAAACACCTCTGTTTTCTTTCAAAAAATTGGATGTGTCCACGTTGCGCTTTGGGGCGCCTCCTGTCGCGGGCGATAGGCCTACCCACACAAGTGAGATATCATTTTTATAGGGAGACTTGGGGGAACGCTGGGTGGAAGGAAATTTGTGGTTCCTCTCAGATTCCAGAACTTTCTGCCACAGAAATGAGAGGAACATATGTTTTTTTAGCCAAATTTTGAGGTTTGCAAAGAATTCTGGGTAACAGAACCTGGTCCGAGCCACACAAGTCACCCCATCTTGTATTCCCCTAGGTCTCTAGTTTTCAGAAATGCACAGGTTTGGTAGGTTTCCCTAGGTGGCAGCTGAGCTAGAAGCCAAAATCTACAGGTAGGCACTTTGCAAAAAACAGCTCTGTTTCTTTAAAAAATTTGGATGTGTCCACGTTGCGCTTTGGGACGTTTCCTGTCGCGGGTGCTAGGCCTACCCACACAAGTGAGGTATCATTTTTATCGGGAGACTTGGGGGAACGTTGGGTGAAAGGAAATTTGTGGCTCCTCTCAGATTCCAGAACTTTCTGCCACAGAAATGTGAGGAACATGTGTTTCTTTAGCCAAATTTTGAGGTTTGCAAAGGATTCTGGGTAACAGAACCTGGTCCGAGCCACACAAGTCACCCCATCTTGGATTCCCCTAGGTCTCTAGTTTTCAGAAATGCACAGGTTTGGTAGGTTTCCCTAGGTGCCGGCTGAGCTAGAGGCCAAAATCTACAGGTAGGCACTTTGCAAAAAACAGCTCTGTTTTCTTTCAAAAAATGGGATGTGTCCACGTTGCGTTTTGGGGTGTCCCCTGTCGCGGCAGCTAGGCCTACCCACAGATGTGAGGTATCATTTTTATCAGGAGACTTGGGGGAACGCTGGGTGGAAGGAAATTTGTGGCTCCTCTCAGATTCCAGAACTTTCTGCCACAGAAATCTGAGGAACATGTGTTTTTTTTGCCAAATTTTAAGGTTTGCAAAGGATTCTGGGTAACAGATCCTGGTCCGAGCCACACAACTCACCCCATCTTGGATTACCCTAGGTCTTTAGTTTTCAGAAATGCACAGGTTTGGTAGGTTTCCCTAGGTGCCGGCTGAGCTAGAGGCCAAAATCTACAGGTAGGCACTTTGCAAAAAACACATCTGTTTTCTTTCAAAAAATTGGATGTGTCCACGTTGCACTTTGGAGCGCCTCCTGTCGCGGGCGATAGGCCTACCCACACAAGTGAGATATCATTTTTATAGGGAGACTTGGGGGAACGCTGGGTGGAAGGAAATTTGTGGCTCCTCTCAGATTCTAGAACTTTCTGCCACAGAAATGAGAGGAACATGTGTTTTTTTAGCCAAATTTTGAGGTTTGCAAAGGATTCTGGGTAACAGAACCTGGTCCGAGCCACACAAGTCACCCCATCTTGGATTACCCTAGGTCTCTAGTTTTCAGAAATGCACAGGTTTGGTAGGTTTCCCTAGGTGCCGGCTGAGCTAGAGGCCAAAATCTGCAGGTAGGCACTTTGCAAAAAACACATCTGTTTTCTTTCAAAAAATTGGATGTGTCCACGTTGCGCTTTGGGGCGTTTCCTGTCGCGGGTGCTAGGCCTACCCACACAAGTGAGGTATCATTTTTATCGGGAGACTTCGGGGAACGCTGGGTGGAAGGACATTTTTGGCTCCTCTCAGATTCCAGAACTTTCTGCCACAGAAATGTGAGGAACATGTGTTTTTTTAGCCAAATTTTGAGGTTTGCAAAGGATTCTGGGTACCAGAACCTGGTCCTAGCCACACCAGTCACCCCATCTTGGATTCCCCTAGGTCTCTAGTTTTCAGAACTGCACAGGTTTGGTAGGTTTCCCTAGGTGCCGGCTGAGCTAGAGGCCAAAATCTACAGGTAGGCACTTTGCAAAAAACAGCTCTGTTTTCTTTTAAAAAATGGGATGTGTCCACGTTGCGTTTTGGGGTGTCCAGTGTCGCCGCCGCTAGGCCTACCCACAGAAGTGAGGTATCATTTTTATCGGGAGACTTGGGGCAACGCTGGGTGGAAGGAAATTTGTGGCTCCTCTCAGATTCCAGAACTTTCTGCCACAGAAATGTGAGGAACATGTGTTTTTTTAGCCAAATTTTGAGGTTTGCAAAGGATTCTGGGTAACAGAACCTGGTCCGAGCCACACAAGTCACCCCATCTTGGATTCCCCTAGGTCTCTAGTTTTCAGAACTGCACAGGTTTGGTAGGTTTCCCTAGGTGCCGGCTGAGCTAGAGACCAAAATGTACAGGTAGGCACTTTGCAAAAAACACCTTTGTTTTCTTTCAAAAATTTGGATGTGTCCACGTTGCGCTTTGGGGCGTTTCCTGTCGCGGGTGCTAGGCCTACCCACACAAGTGAGGTATCATTTTTATCGGGAGACTTGGGGGAACGCTGGGTGGAAGGACATTTTTGGCTCCTCTCAGATTCCAGAACTTTCTGCCACAGAAATGTGAGGAACATGTGTTTTTTTAGCCAAATTTTGAGGTTTGCAAAGGATTCTGGGTAACAGAACCTGGTCCTAGCCACACCAGTCACCCCATCTTGGATTCCCCTAGGTCTCTAGTTTTCAGAACTGCACTGGTTTGGTAGGTTTCCCTAGGTGCCGGCTGAGCTAGAGGCCAAAATCTACAGGTAGGCACTTTGCAAAAAAAACCTCTGTTTTCTTTCAAAAATTTGGATGTGTCCACATTGCGCTTTGGGGCGTTTCCTGTCGCGGGCGCTAGGCCTACCCAGACAAGTGAGGGATCATTTTTATCGGGAGACTTGGGGGAACGTTGGTTGGAAGGAAATTTGTGGCTACTCTCAGATTCCTGAACTTTCTGCCACAGAAATGTGAGGAACATGTGTTTTTTTAGCCAAATTTTGAGGTTTGCAAAGGATTCTGGGTAACAGAACCTGGTCCGAGCCACACAAGTCACGCCATCTTGGATTCCCCTAGGTCTCTAGCTTTCAGAACTGCACAGGTTTCATAGGTTTCCCTAGGTGCCCGCTGAGCTAGAGGCCAAAATCTACATCTAGGCATTTTGCAAAAAACACCTCTGTTTTCTTTCAAAAATTTGGATGTGTCCACGTTGCGCTTTGGGGCGTTTACTGTCGCGGGCGCAAGGCCTACCCACACAAGTGAGGTATCATTTTTATCGGGAGACTTGGGGGAACACTGGATGGAAGGAAATTTGTGGCTCCTCTCAGATTCCAGAACTTTCTGCCACAGAAATGTGAGGAACATGTGTTTTTTTAGCCAGATTTTGAGGTTTGCAAAGGATTCTGGGTAACAGAACCTGGTCTGAGCCACACAAGTCTCCCCATCTTGGATTCCCCTAGGTCTCTAGTTTTCAGAAATGCACAGGTTTGGTAGGTTTCCCTAGGTGGCAGCTGAGCTAGAGGCCAAAATCTACAGGTAGGCACTTTGCAAAAAACAGCTCTGTTTTCTTTCAAAAATTTGGATGTCCCCACGTTGCGCTTTGGGGCATTTCCTGTCGCGGGCGCTAGGCCTACCCACACAAGTGAGGTATCATTTTTATCGGGAGACTTGGGGGAACGCTGGGTGGAAGGAAATGTGTGGCTCCTCTCAGATTCCAGAACTTTCTGCCACAGAAATGTGAGGAACATGTGTTTTTTTAGCCAAATTTTGAGGTTTGCAAAGGATTTTGGGTAACAGAACCTGGTCCGAGCCACACAAGTCACCCCATCTTGGATTCCCCTAGGTCTCTAGTTTTCAGAAATGCACAGGTTTGGTAGGTTTCCCTAGGTGCCGGCTGAGCTAGAGGCCAAAATCTACAGGTAGGCACTTTGCAAAAAACAGCTCTGTTTTCTTTTAAAAAATGGGATGTGTCCACGTTGCGTTTTGGGGTGTCCACTGTCGCGGCCGCTAGGCCTACCCACAGAAGTGAGGTATAATTTTTATCGGGAGACTTGGGGCAACGCTGGGTGGAAGGAAATTTGTGGCTCCTCTCAGATTCCAGAACTTTCTGCCACAGAAATGTGAGGAACATGTGTTTTTATAGCCAAATTTTGAGGTTTGCAAACGATTCTGGGTAACAGAACCTGGTCCGAGCCACACAAGTCACCCCTCCTTGGATTCCCCTAGGTCTCTAGTTTTCAGAACTGCACAGGTTTGGTAGGTTTCCCTAGGTGCCGGCTGAGCTAGAGACCAAAATGTACAGGTAGGCACTTTTCAAAAAACACCTCTGTTTTCTTTCAAAAATTTGGATGTGTCCACGTTGCGCTTTGGGGCGTTTCCTGTCGCGGGTGCTAGGCCTACCCACACAAGTGAGGTATCATTTTTATCGGGAGACTTGGGGGAACGCTGGGTGGAAGGAAATTGTTGGCTCCTCTCAGATTCCAGAACTTTCTGCCACAGAAATGTGAGGAACATGTGTTTTTTTAGCCAAATTTTGAGGTTTGCAAAGGATTCTGGGTAACAGAACCTGGTCCTAGCCACACCAGTCACCCCATCTTGGATTCCCCTAGGTCTCTAGTTTTCAGAACGGCACTGGTTTGGTAGGTTTCCCTAGGTGCCGGCTGAGCTAGAGGCCAAAATCTACAGGTAGGCACTTTGCAAAAAAAACCTCTGTTTTCTTTCAAAAATTTGGATGTGTCCACATTGCGCTTTGGGGCGTTTCCTGTCGCAGGCGCTAGGCCTACCCAGACAAGTGAGGGATCATTTTTATCGGGAGACTTGGGGGAACGTTGGTTGGAAGGAAATTTGTGGCTACTCTCAGATTCCTGAACTTTCTGCCACAGAAATGTGAGGAACATGTGTTTTTTTAGCCAAATTTTGAGGTTTGCAAAGGATTCTGGGTAACAGAACCTGGTCCGAGCCACACAAGTCACCCCATCTTGGATTCCCCAGGGTCTCTAGTTTTCAGAAATGCACAGATTTGGTAGGTTTCCCTAGGTGCCGGCTGAGCTAGAGGCCAAAATCTACAGGTAGGCACTTTGCAAAAAACAGCTCTGTTTTCTTTCAAAAAATGGGATGTGTCCATGTGGCGTTTTGGGACGGGTTCTGTCGCGGGCGATAGGCCTACCCACACAAGTGAGATATCATTTTTATAGGGAGACTTGGGGGAACGCTGGGTGGAAGGAAATTTGTGGCTCCTCTCAGATTCTAGAACTTTCTGCCACAGAAATGAGAGGAACATTTGTTTTTTTAGCCAAATTTTGAGGTTTGCAAAGGATTCTGGGTAACAGAACCTGGTCCGAGCCACACAAGTCACCCCATCTTGGATTACCCTAGGTCTCTAGTTTTCAGAAATGCACAGGTTTGGTAGGTTTCCCTAGGTGCCGGCTGAGCTAGAGGCCAAAATCTGCAGGTAGGCACTTTGCAAAAAACACATCTGTTTTCTTTCAAAAAATTGGATGTGTCCACGTTGCGCTTTGGGGCGTTTCCTGTCGCGGGTGCTAGGCCTACCCACACAAGTGAGGTATCATTTTTATCGGGAGACTTCGGGGAACGCTGGGTGGAAGGACATTTTTGGCTCCTCTCAGATTCCAGAACTTTCTGCCACAGAAATGTGAGGAACATGTGTTTTTTTAGCCAAATTTTGAGGTTTGCAAAGGATTCTGGGTAACAGAACCTGGTCCTAGCCACACCAGTCACCCCATCTTGGATTCCCCTAGGTCTCTAGTTTTCAGAACTGCACAGGTTTGGTAGGTTTCCCTAGGTGCCGGCTGAGCTAGAGGCCAAAATCTACAGGTAGGCACTTTGCAAAAAACAGCTCTGTTTTCTTTTAAAAAATGGGATGTGTCCACGTTGCGTTTTGGGGTGTCCAGTGTCGCCGCCGCTAGGCCTACCCACAGAAGTGAGGTGTCATTTTTATCGGGAGACTTGGGGCAACGCTGGGTGGAAGGAAATTTGTGGCTCCTCTCAGATTCCAGAACTTTCTGCCACAGAAATGTGAGGAACATGTGTTTTTTTAGCCAAATTTTGAGGTTTGCAAAGGATTCTGGGTAACAGAACCTGGTCCGAGCCACACAAGTCACCCCATCTTGGATTCCCCTAGGTCTCTAGTTTTCAGAACTGCACAGGTTTGGTAGGTTTCCCTAGGTGCCGGCTGAGCTAGAGACCAAAATGTACAGGTAGGCACTTTGCAAAAAACACCTTTGTTTTCTTTCAAAAATTTTGATGTGTCCACGTTGCGCTTTGGGGCGTTTCCTGTCGCGGGTGCTAGGCCTACCCACACAAGTGAGGTATCATTTTTATCGGGAGACTTGGGGGAACGCTGGGTGGAAGGACATTTTTGGCTCCTCTCAGATTCCAGAACTTTCTGCCACAGAAATGTGAGGAACATGTGTTTTTTTAGCCAAATTTTGAGGTTTGCAAAGGATTCTGGGTAACAGAACCTGGTCCGAGCCACACAAGTCACGCCATCTTGGATTCCCCTAGGTCTCTAGATTTCAGAACTGCACAGGTTTCATAGGTTTCCCTAGGTGCCCGCTGAGCTAGAGGCCAAAATCTACATCTAGGCATTTTGCAAAAAACACCTCTGTTTTCTTTCAAAAATTTGGATGTGTCCACGTTGCGCTTTGGGGCGTTTACTGTCGCGGGCGCAAGGCCTACCCACACAAGTGAGGTATCATTTTTATCGGGAGACTTGGGGGAACGCTGGGTGGAAGGAAATTTGTGGCTCCTCTCAGATTCCAGAACTTTCTGCCACAGAAATGTGAGGAACATATGTTTTTTTAGCCAGATTTTGAGGTTTGCAAAGGATTCTGGGTAACAGAACCTGGTCTGAGCCACACAAGTCTCCCCATCTTGGATTCCCCTAGGTCTCTAGTTTTCAGAAATGCACAGGTTTGGTAGGTTTCCCTAGGTGGCAGCTGAGCTAGAGGCCAAAATCTACAGGTAGGCACTTTGCAAAAAACAGCTCTGTTTTCTTTCAAAAATTTGGATGTCCCCACGTTGCGCTTTGGGGCATTTCCTGTCGCGGGCGCTAGGCCTACCCACACAAGTGAGGTATCATTTTTATCGGGGGACTTGGGGGAACGCTGGGTGGAAGGAAATGTGTGGCTCCTCTCAGATTCCAGAACTTTCTGCCACAGAAATGTGAGGAACATGTGTTTTTTTAGCCAAATTTTGAGGTTTGCAAAGGATTCTGGGTAACAGAACCTGGTCCGAGCCACACAAGTCACCCCATCTTGGATTCCCCTAGGTCTCTAGTTTTCAGAAATGCACAGGTTTGGTAGGTTTCCCTAGGTGCCGGCTGAGCTAGAGGCCAAAATCTACAGGTAGGCACTTTGCAAAAAACAGCTCTGTTTTCTTTTAAAAAATGGGATGTGTCCACGTTGCGTTTTGGGGTGTCTACTGTCGCGGCCGCTAGGCCTACCCACAGAAGTGAGGTATAATTTTTATCGGGAGACTTGGGGCAACGCTGGGTGGAAGGAAATTTGTGGCTCCTCTCAGATTCCAGAACTTTCTGCCACAGAAATGTGAGGAACATGTGTTTTTATAGCCAAATTTTGAGGTTTGCAAACGATTCTGGGTAACAGAACCTGGTCCGAGCCACACAAGTCACCCCTCCTTGGATTCCCCTAGGTCTCTAGTTTTCAGAACTGCACAGGTTTGGTAGGTTTCCCTAGGTGCCGGCTGAGCTAGAGGCCAAAATCTACAGGTATGCACTTTGCAAAAAACACCTCTGTTTTCTTTCAAAAATTTGGATGTGTCCACGTTGCGCTTTGGGGCGTTTCCTGTCGCGGGTGCTAGGCCTACCCACACAAGTGAGGTATCATTTTTATCGGGAGACTTGGGGGAACGCTGGGTGGAAGGAAATTGTTGGCTCCTCTCAGATTCCAGAACTTTCTGCCACAGAAATGTGAGGAACATGTGATTTTTTAGCCAAATTTTGAGGTTTGCAAAGGATTCTGGGTAACAGAACCTGGTCCTAGCCACACCAGTCACCCCATCTTGGATTCCCCTAGGTCTCTAGTTTTCAGAACGGCACTGGTTTGGTAGGTTTCCCTAGGTGCCGGCTGAGCTAGAGGCCAAAATCTACAGGTAGGCACTTTGCAAAAAAAACCTCTGTTTTCTTTCAAAAATTTGGATGTGTCCACATTGCGCTTTGGGGCGTTTCCTGTCGCAGGCGCTAGGCCTACCCAGACAAGTGAGGGATCATTTTTATCGGGAGACTTGGGGGAACGTTGGTTGGAAGGAAATTTGTGGCTACTCTCAGATTCCTGAACTTTCTGCCACAGAAATGTGAGGAACATGTGTTTTTTTAGCCAAATTTTGAGGTTTGCAAAGGATTCTGGGTAACAGAACCTGGTCCGAGCCACACAAGTCACCCCATCTTGGATTCCCCAGGGTCTCTAGTTTTCAGAAATGCACAGATTTGGTAGGTTTCCCTAGGTGCCGGCTGAGCTAGAGGCCAAAATCTACAGGTAGGCACTTTGCAAAAAACAGCTCTGTTTTCTTTCAAAAAATGGGATGTGTCCATGTGGCGCTTTGGGGCGTGTTCTGTCGCGGCCGCTAGGCCTACCCACAGAAGGGAGGTATCATTTTTATTGGGAGACTTGGGGGAACTCTGGGTGGAAGGAAAATTGTGGCTCCTCTCAGTTTCCAGAACTTTCTGCCACAGAAATGTGAGGAACATGTGTTTTTTTAGCCAAATTTTGAGGTTTGCAAAGGATTCTGGGTAACAGAACCTGGTCCTAGCTACTCAAGTCACCCCATCTTGGATTCCCCTAGGTATCTATTTTTCAGAACTGCACAGGTTTGGCAGGTTTCCCTAGGTGCCGGCTGAGCTAGAGGCCAAAATCTACAGGTATGCACATTGCAAAAAACACCTCTGTTTTCTTTCAAAAAATGTTATGTGTCTACGTTGCGCTTTGGGGTGTTTCCTGTCGCGGGCGCTAGGCCTACCCACACAAGTGAGGTATCATTTTTATCGGGAGACTTGAGGGAATGCTGGGTGGAAGGAAATTTGTGGCTCCTCTCAGATTCGAGAACTTTCTGCCACACAAATGTGAGGAACACGTGTTTTTTTCGCCAAATTTTGAGGTTTGCAAAGGATTCTGGGTAACAGAACCTGGTCCGAGCCACATAAGTCACCCCATCTTGGATTACCCTAGGTCTTTAGTTTTCAGAAATGCACAGGTTTGGTAGGTTTCCCTAGGTGCCGGCTGAGCTAGAGGCCAAAATCTACAGGTAGGCACTTTGCAAAAAACACCTCTGTTTTCTTTCAAAAATGTGGATGTGTCCACGTTGCGCTTTGGGGCGCCTCATGTCGCGGGCGATAGGCCTACCCACACAAGTGAGATATCATTTTTATAGGGAGACTTGGGGGAACGCTGGGTGGAAGGAAATTTGTGGCTCCTCTCAGATTCCAGAACTTTCTGCCACAGAAATGAGAGGAACATATGTTTTTTTAGCCAAATTTTGAGGTTTGCAAAGAATTCTGGGTAACAGAACCTGGTCCGAGCCACACAAGTCACCCCATCTTGTATTCCCCTAGGTCTCTAGTTTTCAGAAATGCACAGGTTTGGTAGGTTTCCCTAGGTGGCAGCTGAGCTAAAAGCCAAAATCTACAGGTAGGCACTTTGCAAAAAACAGCTCTGTTTCTATAAAAAATTTGGATGTGTCCACGTTGCGCTTTGGGACGTTTCCTGTCGCGGGTGCTAGGCCTACCCACACAAGTGAGGTATCATTTTTATCGGGAGACTTGGGGGAACGTTGGGTGAAAGGAAATTTGTGGCTCCTCTCAGATTCCAGAACTTTCTGCCACAGAAATGTGAGGAACATGTGTTTCTTTAGCCAAATTTTGAGGTTTGCAAAGGATTCTGGGTAACAGAACCTGGTCCGAGCCACACAAGTCACCCCATCTTGGATTCCCCTAGGTCTCTAGTTTTCAGAAATGCACAGGTGTGGTAGGTTTCCCTAGGTGCCGGCTGAGCTAGAGGCCAAAATCTACAGGTAGGCACTTTGCAAAAAACAGCTCTGTTTTCTTTCAAAAAATGGGATGTGTCCACGTTGCGTTTTGGGGTGTCCCCTGTCGCGGCAGCTAGGCCTACCCACAGATGTGAGGTATCATTTTTATCAGGAGACTTGGGGGAACGCTGGGTGGAAGGAAATGTGTGGCTCCTCTCAGATTCCAGAACTTTCTGCCACAGAAATGTGAGGAACATGTGTTTTTTAAGCCAAATTTGAGGTTTGCAAAGGATTCTGGGTAACTGAACCTGGTCCGAGCCACACAAGTCACCCCATCTTGGATTCCCCTAGGTCTCTAGTTTTCAGAACTGCACAGGTTTGGTAGGTTTCCCTAGGTGCCAGCTGAGCTAGAGGCCAAAATCTACAGTTAGGCACTTTGCAAAAAACACCTCTGTTTTCTTTCAAAAATTTGGATGTGTCCACGTTGCGCTTTGGGGCGTTTCCTGTCGCGGGTGCTAGGCCTACCCACACAAGTGAGGTATCATGTTTATCGGGAGACTTCGGGAAACGTTGGGTGGAAGGAAATTTGTGGCTCCTCTCAGATTCCAGAACTTTCTGCCACAGAAATGTGAGGAACATGTGTTTTTTTGCCAAATTTGAAGGTTTGCAAAGGATTCTGGGTAACAGATCCTGGTCCGAGCCACACAAGTCACCCCATCTTGGATTACCCTAGGTCTTTAGTTTTCAGAAATGCACAGGTTTGGTAGGTTTCCCTAGGTGCCGGCTGAGCTAGAGGCTAAAATCTACAGGTAGGCACTTTGCAAAAAACACATCTGTTTTCTTTCAAAAAATTGGATGTGTCCACGTTGCGCTTTGGGGCGCCTCCTGTCGCGGGCGATAGGCCTACCCACACAAGTGAGATATCATTTTTATAGGGAGACTTGAGGGAACGCTGGGTGGAAGGAAATTTGTGGCTCCTCTCAGATTCTAGAACTTTCTGCTACAGAAATGAGAGGAACATGTGTTTTTTTAGCCAAATTTTGAGGTTTGCAAAGGATTCTGGGTAACAGAACCTGGTCCGAGCCACACAAGTCACCCCATCTTGGATTACCCTAGGTCTCTAGTTTTCAGAAATGCACAGGTTTGGTAGGTTTCCCTAGGTGCCGGCTGAGATAGAGGCCAAAATCTACAGGTAGGCACTTTGCAAAAAACACATCTGTTTTCTTTCAAAAAATTGGATGTGTCCACGTTGCGCTTTGGGGCGCCTCCTGTCGCGGGCGATAGGCCTACCCACACAAGTGAGATATCATTTTTATAGGGAGACTTGAGGGAACGCTGGGTGGAAGGAAATTTGTGGCTCCTCTCAGATTCCAGAACTTTCTGCCACAGAAATGAGAGGAACATGTGTTTTTTTAGCCAAATTTTGAGGTTTGCATAGGATTCTGGGTAACAGAACCTGGTCCGAGCCACACAATTCACCTCATCTTGTATTCCCCTAGGTCTCTAGTTTTCAGAAATGCACAGGTTTGGTAGGTTTCCCTAGGTGCCGGCTGAGCTAGAGGCCAAAATCTACAGGTAGGCACTTTGCAAAAAACAGCTCTTTTTTCTTTCCAAAAATGGGATGTTTCCACGTTGCGTTTTGGGGTGTCTCCTGTCGCGGCCGCTAGGCCTACCCACAGAAGTGAGGTATCATTTTTATCAGGAGACTTGGGGGAACGCTGGGTGGAAGGAAATTTGTGGCTCCTCTCAGATTCCAGAACTTTCTGCCACAGAAATGTGAGGAACATGTGTTTTTTAAGCCAAATTTGAGGTTTGCAAAGGATTCTGGGTAACTGAACCTGGTCCGAGCCACACAAGTCACCCCATCTTGGATTCCCCTAGGTCTCTAGTTTTCAGAACTGCACAGGTTTGGTAGGTTTCCCTAGGTGCCGGCTGAGCTAGAGGCCAAAATCTAGAGGTAGGCACTTTGCATAAAACACCTCTGTTTTCTTTCAAAAATGTGGATGTGTCCACGTTGCGCTTTGGGGCGTTTCCTGTCGCGGGTGCTAGGCCTACCCACACAAGTGAGGTATCATTTTTATCGGGAGACTTGGGGGAACGCTGGGTGGAAGGAAATTGTTGGCTCCTCTCAGATTCCAGAACTTTCTGCCACAGAAATGTGAGGAACATGTGATTTTTTAGCCAAATTTTGAGGTTTGCAAAGGATTCTGGGTAACAGAACCTGGTCCTAGCCACACCAGTCACCCCATCTTGGATTCCCCTAGGTCTCTAGTTTTCAGAACGGCACTGGTTTGGTAGGTTTCCCTAGGTGCCGGCTGAGCTAGAGGCCAAAATCTACAGGTAGGCACTTTGCAAAAAAAACCTCTGTTTTCTTTCAAAAATTTGGATGTGTCCACATTGCGCTTTGGGGCGTTTCCTGTCGCAGGCGCTAGGCCTACCCAGACAAGTGAGGGATCATTTTTATCGGGAGACTTGGGGGAACGTTGGTTGGAAGGAAATTTGTGGCTACTCTCAGATTCCTGAACTTTCTGCCACAGAAATGTGAGGAACATGTGTTTTTTTAGCCAAATTTTGAGGTTTGCAAAGGATTCTGGGTAACAGAACCTGGTCCGAGCCACACAAGTCACCCCATCTTGGATTCCCCAGGGTCTCTAGTTTTCAGAAATGCACAGATTTGGTAGGTTTCCCTAGGTGCCGGCTGAGCTAGAGGCCAAAATCTACAGGTAGGCACTTTGCAAAAAACAGCTCTGTTTTCTTTCAAAAAATGGGATGTGTCCATGTGGCGCTTTGGGGCGTGTTCTGTCGCGGCCGCTAGGCCTACCCACAGAAGGGAGGTATCATTTTTATTGGGAGACTTGGGGGAACTCTGGGTGGAAGGAAAATTGTGGCTCCTCTCAGTTTCCAGAACTTTCTGCCACAGAAATGTGAGGAACATGTGTTTTTTTAGCCAAATTTTGAGGTTTGCAAAGGATTCTGGGTAACAGAACCTGGTCCTAGCTACTCAAGTCACCCCATCTTGGATTCCCCTAGGTATCTATTTTTCAGAACTGCACAGGTTTGGCAGGTTTCCCTAGGTGCCGGCTGAGCTAGAGGCCAAAATCTACAGGTATGCACATTGCAAAAAACACCTCTGTTTTCTTTCAAAAAATTTTATGTGTCTACGTTGCGCTTTGGGGTGTTTCCTGTCGCGGGCGCTAGGCCTACCCACACAAGTGAGGTATCATTTTTATCGGGAGACTTGAGGGAATGCTGGGTGGAAGGAAATTTGTGGCTCCTCTCAGATTCGAGAACTTTCTGCCACACAAATGTGAGGAACACGTGTTTTTTTCGCCAAATTTTGAGGTTTGCAAAGGATTCTGGGTAACAGAACCTGGTCCGAGCCACATAAGTCACCCCATCTTGGATTACCCTAGGTCTTTAGTTTTCAGAAATGCACAGGTTTGGTAGGTTTCCCTAGGTGCCGGCTGAGCTAGAGGCCAAAATCTACAGGTAGGCACTTTGCAAAAAACACCTCTGTTTTCTTTCAAAAATGTGGATGTGTCCACGTTGCGCTTTGGGGCGCCTCATGTCGCGGGCGATAGGCCTACCCACACAAGTGAGATATCATTTTTATAGGGAGACTTGGGGGAACGCTGGGTGGAAGGAAATTTGTGGCTCCTCTCAGATTCCAGAACTTTCTGCCACAGAAATGAGAGGAACATATGTTTTTTTAGCCAAATTTTGAGGTTTGCAAAGAATTCTGGGTAACAGAACCTGGTCCGAGCCACACAAGTCACCCCATCTTGTATTCCCCTAGGTCTCTAGTTTTCAGAAATGCACAGGTTTGGTAGGTTTCCCTAGGTGGCAGCTGAGCTAAAAGCCAAAATCTACAGGTAGGCACTTTGCAAAAAACAGCTCTGTTTCTATAAAAAATTTTGATGTGTCCACGTTGCGCTTTGGGACGTTTCCTGTCGCGGGTGCTAGGCCTACCCACACAAGTGAGGTATCATTTTTATCGGGAGACTTGGGGGAACGTTGGGTGAAAGGAAATTTGTGGCTCCTCTCAGATTCCAGAACTTTCTGCCACAGAAATGTGAGGAACATGTGTTTCTTTAGCCAAATTTTGAGGTTTGCAAAGGATTCTGGGTAACAGAACCTGGTCCGAGCCACACAAGTCACCCCATCTTGGATTCCCCTAGGTCTCTAGTTTTCAGAAATGCACAGGTGTGGTAGGTTTCCCTAGGTGCCGGCTGAGCTAGAGGCCAAAATCTACAGGTAGGCACTTTGCAAAAAACAGCTCTGTTTTCTTTCAAAAAATGGGATGTGTCCACGTTGCGTTTTGGGGTGTCCCCTGTCGCGGCAGCTAGGCCTACCCACAGATGTGAGGTATCATTTTTATCAGGAGACTTGGGGGAACGCTGGGTGGAAGGAAATGTGTGGCTCCTCTCAGATTCCAGAACTTTCTGCCACAGAAATGTGAGGAACATGTGTTTTTTAAGCCAAATTTGAGGTTTGCAAAGGATTCTGGGTAACTGAACCTGGTCCGAGCCACACAAGTCACCCCATCTTGGATTCCCCTAGGTCTCTAGTTTTCAGAACTGCACAGGTTTGGTAGGTTTCCCTAGGTGCCAGCTGAGCTAGAGGCCAAAATCTACAGTTAGGCACTTTGCAAAAAACACCTCTGTTTTCTTTCAAAAATTTGGATGTGTCCACGTTGCGCTTTGGGGCGTTTCCTGTCGCGGGTGCTAGGCCTACCCACACAAGTGAGGTATCATGTTTATCGGGAGACTTCGGGAAACGTTGGGTGGAAGGAAATTTGTGGCTCCTCTCAGATTCCAGAACTTTCTGCCACAGAAATGTGAGGAACATGTGTTTTTTTGCCAAATTTGAAGGTTTGCAAAGGATTCTGGGTAACAGATCCTGGTCCGAGCCACACAAGTCACCCCATCTTGGATTACCCTAGGTCTTTAGTTTTCAGAAATGCACAGGTTTGGTAGGTTTCCCTAGGTGCCGGCTGAGCTAGAGGCTAAAATCTACAGGTAGGCACTTTGCAAAAAACACATCTGTTTTCTTTCAAAAAATTGGATGTGTCCACGTTGCGCTTTGGGGCGCCTCCTGTCGCGGGCGATAGGCCTACCCACACAAGTGAGATATCATTTTTATAGGGAGACTTGAGGGAACGCTGGGTGGAAGGAAATTTGTGGCTCCTCTCAGATTCTAGAACTTTCTGCCACAGAAATGAGAGGAACATGTGTTTTTTTAGCCAAATTTTGAGGTTTGCAAAGGATTCTGGGTAACAGAACCTGGTCCGAGCCACACAAGTCACCCCATCTTGGATTACCCTAGGTCTCTAGTTTTCAGAAATGCACAGGTTTGGTAGGTTTCCCTAGGTGCCGGCTGAGATAGAGGCCAAAATCTACAGGTAGGCACTTTGCAAAAAACACATCTGTTTTCTTTCAAAAAATTGGATGTGTCCACGTTGCGCTTTGGGGCGCCTCCTGTCGCGGGCGATAGGCCTACCCACACAAGTGAGATATCATTTTTATAGGGAGACTTGAGGGAACGCTGGGTGGAAGGAAATTTGTGGCTCCTCTCAGATTCCAGAACTTTCTGCCACAGAAATGAGAGGAACATGTGTTTTTTTAGCCAAATTTTGAGGTTTGCATAGGATTCTGGGTAACAGAACCTGGTCCGAGCCACACAATTCACCTCATCTTGTATTCCCCTAGGTCTCTAGTTTTCAGAAATGCACAGGTTTGGTAGGTTTCCCTAGGTGCCGGCTGAGCTAGAGGCCAAAATCTACAGGTAGGCACTTTGCAAAAAACAGCTCTTTTTTCTTTCCAAAAATGGGATGTTTCCACGTTGCGTTTTGGGGTGTCTCCTGTCGCGGCCGCTAGGCCTACCCACAGAAGTGAGGTATCATTTTTATCAGGAGACTTGGGGGAACGCTGGGTGGAAGGAAATTTGTGGCTCCTCTCAGATTCCAGAACTTTCTGCCACAGAAATGTGAGGAACATGTGTTTTTTAAGCCAAATTTGAGGTTTGCAAAGGATTCTGGGTAACTGAACCTGGTCCGAGCCACACAAGTCACCCCATCTTGGATTCCCCTAGGTCTCTAGTTTTCAGAACTGCACAGGTTTGGTAGGTTTCCCTAGGTGCCGGCTGAGCTAGAGGCCAAAATCTACAGGTAGGCACTTTGCATAAAACACCTCTGTTTTCTTTCAAAAATGTGGATGTGTCCACGTTGCGCTTTGGGGCGTTTCCTGTCGCGGGTGCTAGGCCTACCCACACAAGTGAGGTATCATGTTTATCGGGAGACTTCGGGGAACGTTGGGTGGAAGGAAATTTGTGGCTCCTCTCAGATTCCAGAACTTTCTGCTCAGAAATCTGAGGAACATGTGTTTTTTTTGCCAAATTTTAAGGTTTGCAAAGGATTCTGGGTAACAGATCCTGGTCCGAGCCACACAACTCACCCCATCTTGGATTACCCTAGGTCTTTAGTTTTCAGAAATGCACAGGTTTGGTAGGTTTCCCTAGGTGCCGGCTGAGCTAGAGGCCAAAATCTGCAGGAAGGCACTTTGCAAAAAACACATCTGTTTTCTTTCAAAAAATTGGATGTGTCCACGTTGCGCTTTGGGGCGCCTCCTGTCGCGGGCAATAGGCCTACCCACACAAGTGAGATATCATTTTTATAGGGAGACTTGAGGGAACGCTGGGTGGAAGGAAATTTGTGGCTCCTCTCAGATTCCAGAACTTTCTGCCACAGAAATGAGAGGAACATGTATTTTTTTAGCCAAATTTTGAGGTTTGCATAGGATTCTGGGTAACAGAACCTGGTCCGAGCCACACAATTCACCTCATCTTGTATTCCCCTAGGTCTCTAGTTTTCAGAAATGCACAGGTTTGGTAGGTTTCCCTAGTTGGCAGCTGAGCTAGAAGCCAAAATCTACAGGTAGGCACTTTGCAAAAAACAGCTCTGTTTTCTTTCAAAAAATGGGATGTGTCCACGTTGCATTTTGGGGTGTCTCCTGTCGCGGCCGCTAGGCCTACCCACAGAAGTGAGGTATCATTTTTATCGGGAGACTTAGGGGAACGCTGGGTGGAAGGAAATTTGTGGCTCCTCTCAGATTCCAGAACTTTCTGCCACAGAAATGTGAGGAACATGTGTTTCTTTAGCCAAATTTTGAGGTTTGCAAAGGATTCTGGGTAACAGAACCTGGTCTGAGCCACACAAGTCTCCCCATCTTGGATTCCCCTAGGTCTCTAGTTTTCAGAAATGCACAGGTTTGGTAGGTTTCCCTAGGTGGCAGCTGAGCTAGAGGCCAAAATCTACAGGTAGGCACTTTGCAAAAAACAGCTCTGTTTTCTTTCAAAAATTTGGATGTGTCCACATTGCGCTTTGGGGCGTTTCCTGTCGCGGGCGCTAGGCCTACCCAGACAAGTGAGGGATCATTTTTATCGGGAGACTTGGGGGAACGTTGGTTGGAAGGAAATTTGTGGCTACTCTCAGATTCCTGAACTTTCTGCCACAGAAATGTGAGGAACATGTGTTTTTTTAGCCAAATTTTTAGGTTTGCAAAGGATTCTGGGTAACAGAACCTGGTCCGAGCCACACAAGTCACGCCATCTTGGATTCCCCTAGGTCTCTAGCTTTCAGAACTGCACAGGTTTCATAGGTTTCCCTAGGTGCCCGCTAAGCTAGAGGCCAAAATCTACATGTAGGCACTTTGCAAAAAACACCTCTGTTTTCTTTCAAAAATGTGGATGTGTCCACGTTGCGCTTTGGGGCATTTTCTGTCGCGGGCGCTAGGCCTACCCACACAAGTGAGGTATCATTTTTATCGGGAGACTTGGGGGAACGCTGGGTGGAAGGAAATTTGTGGCTCCTCTCAGATTCCAGAACTTTCTGCCACAGAAATGTGAGGAACATGTGTTTTTTTAGCCAGATTTTGAGGTTTGCAAAGGATTCTGGGTAACAGAACCTGGTCTGAGCCACACAAGTCTCCCCATCTTGGATTCCCCTAGGTCTCTAGTTTTCAGAAATGCACAGGTTTGGTAGGTTTCCCTAGGTGGCAGCTGAGCTAGAGGCCAAAATCTACAGGTAGGCACTTTGCAAAAAACAGCTCTGTTTTCTTTCAAAAAATGGGATGTGTCCATGTGGCGTTTTGGGGTGTTTTCTGTCGCGGCCGCTAGGCCTACCCACAGAAGTGAGGTATCATTTTTATTGGGAGACTTGGGGGAACGCTGGGTGGAAGGAAATTTGTGGCTCCTCTCAGATTCCAGAACTTTCTGCCACAGAAATGTGAGGAACATGTGTTTTTTTAGCCAAATTTTGAGGTTTGCAAAGGATTCTGGGTAACAGAACCTGGTCCTAGCCACTCAAGTCACCCCATCTTGGATTCCCCTAGGTATCTATTTTTCAGAACTGCACAGGTTTGGCAGGTTTCCCTAGGTGCCGGCTGAGCTAGAGGCCAAAATCTACAGGTAGGCACATTGCAAAAAACACCTCTGTTTTCTTTCAAAAAATTTTATGTGTCTACGTTGCGCTTTGGGGTGTTTCCTGTCGCGGGCGCTAGGCCTACCCACACAAGTGAGGTGTCATTTTTATCGGGACACTTGGGGGAATGCTGGGTGGAAGGAAATTTGTGGATCCTCTCAGATTCGAGAACTTTCTGCCACACAAATGTGAGGAACACGTGTTTTTTTTGCCAAATTTTGAGGTTTGCAAAGGATTCTGGGTAACAGAACCTGGTCCGAGCCACACAAGTCACCCCATCTTGGATTACCCTAGGTCTTTAGTTTTCAGAAATGCACAGGTTTGGTAGGTTTCCCTAGGTGCCGGCTGAGCTAGAGGCCAAAATCTACAGGTAGGCACTTTGCAAAAAACACCTCTGTTTTCTTTCAAAAAATTGGATGTGTCCACGTTGCGCTTTGGGGCGCCTCCTGTCGCGGGCGATAGGCCTACCCACACAAGTGAGATATCATTTTTATAGGGAGACTTGGGGGAACGCTGGGTGGAAGGAAATTTGTGGCTCCTCTCAGATTCCAGAACTTTCTGCCTCAGAAATGAGAGGACCATATGTTTTTTTAGCCACATTTTGAGGTTTGCAAAGAATTCTGGGTAACAGAACCTGGTCCGAGCCACACAAGTCACCCCATCTTGTATTCCCCTAAGTCTCTAGTTTTCAGAAATGCACAGGTTTGGTAGGTTTCCCTAGGTGGCAGCTGAGCTAGAAGGCAAAATCTACAGGTAGGCACTTTGCAAAAAACAGCTCTGTTTCTTTAAAAAATTTGGATGTGTCCACGTTGCGCTTTGGGGCGTTTCCTGTCGCGGGTGCTAGGCCTACCCACACAAGTGAGGTATCATTTTTATCGGGAGACTTGGGGGAACGCTGGGTGGAAGGAAATTTGTGGCTCCTCTCAGATTCCAGAACTTTCTGCCACAGAAATGTGAGGAACATGTTTTTCTTTAGCCAAATTTTGAGGTTTGCAAAGGATTCTGGGTAACAGAACCTGGTCCGAGCCACACAAGTCACCCCATCTTGGATTCCCCTAGGTCTCTACAGTAGTTTTCAGAAATGCACAGGTTTGGTAGGTTTCCCTAGGTGCCGGCTGAGCTAGAGGCCAAAATCTACAGGTAGGCACTTTGCAAAAAACAGCTCTGTTTTCTTTCCAAAAATGGGATGTGTCCACGTTGCGTTTTGGGGTGTCTCCTGTCGCGGCCGCTAGGCCTACCCACACAAGTGAGGTATCATTTTTATCGGGAGACTTGGGGGAACGCTGGGTGGAAGGAAATCTGTGGCTCCTCTCAGATTCCAGAACTTTCTGCCACAGAAATGTGAGGAACATGTGTTTCTTTAGCCAAATTTTGAGGTTTGCAAAGGATTCTGGGTAACATAACCTGGTCCGAGCAACACAAGTCACCCCATCTTGGATTCCCCTAGGTCTCTAGTTTTCAGAAATGCACAGGTTTGGTAGGTTTCCCTAGGTGCCGGCTGAGCTAGAGGCCAAAATCTACAGGTAGGCACTTTGCAAAAAACAGCTCTGTTTTCTTTCAAAAAATGGGATGTTTCCACGTTGCACTTTGGGGCGTTTCCTGTCGCGGGCGCTACGCCTACCCACACAAGTGAGGTATCATTTTTATCGGGAGACTTGGGGGAACGCTGGGTGGAAGGAAATGTGTGGCTCCTCTCAGATTCCAGAACTTTCTGCCACAGAAATGTGAGGAACATGTGTTTTTTTTGCCAAATTTTGAGGTTTGCAAAGGATTCTGGGTAACAGAACCTGGTCCGAGCCACACAAGTCACGCCATCTTGGATTCCCCTAGGTCTCTAGCTTTCAGAACTGCACAGGTTTCATAGGTTTCCCTAGGTGCCCGCTGAGCTAGAGGCCAAAATCTACATGTAGGCACTTTGCAAAAAACACCTCTGTTTTCTTTAAAAAATGTGGATGTGTCCACGTTGCGCTTTGGGGCGTTTACTGTCGCTGGCGCTAGGCCTACCCACACAAGTGAGGTATCATTTTTATCGGGAGACTTGGGGGAACGCTGGGTGGAAGGAAATGTGTGGCTCCTCTCAGATTCCAGAACTTTCTGCCACAGAAATGTGAGAAACATGCGTTTTTTTAGCCAAATTTTGAGTTTTGCAAAGGATTCTGGGTAACAGAACCTGGTCCGAGCCACACAAGTCACCCCATCTTGGATTCCCCTAGGTCTCTAGTTTTCAGAAATGCACAGGTTTGGTAGGTTTCCCTAGGTGCCGGCTGAGCTAGAGGCCAAAATCTACAGGTAGGCACTTTGCAAAAAACAGCTCTGTTTTCTTTTAAAAAATGGGATGTGTCCACGTTGCGTTTTGGGGTGTCCACTGTCGCGGCCGCTAGGCCTACCCACAGAAGTGAGGTATCATTTTTATCGGGAGACTTGGGGCAACGCTGGGTGGAAGGAAATTTGTGGCTCCTCTCAGATTCCTGAACTTTCTGCCACAGAAATGTGAGAAACATGCGTTTTTTTAGCCAAATTTTGAGTTTTGCAAAGGATTCTGGGTAACAGAACCTGGTCCGAGCCACACAAGTCACCCCATCTTGGATTCCCCTAGGTCTCTAGTTTTCAGAACTGCACAGGTTTGGTAGGTTTCCCTAGGTGCCGGCTGAGCTAGAGACCGAAATCTACAGGTAGGCACTTTGCAAAAAACACCTCTGTTTTCTTTCATAAATTTGGATGTGTCCACGTTGCGCTTTGGGGCGTTTCCTGTCGCGGGTGCTAGGCCTACCCACACAAGTGAGGTATCATTTTTATCGGGAGACTTGGGGGAACGTTGGTTGGAAGGAAATTTGTGGCTACTCTCAGATTCCTGAACTTTCTGCCACAGAAATGTGAGGAACATGTGTTTTTTTAGCCAAATTTTGAGGTTTGCAAAGGATTCTGGGTAACAGAACCTGGTCCGAGCCACACAAGTCACGCCATCTTGGATTCCCCTTGGTCTCTAGCTTTCAGAACTGCACAGGTTTCGAAGGTTTCCCTAGGTGCCCGCTGAGCTAGAGGCCAAAATCTACATGTAGGCACTTTGCAAAAAACACCTCTGTTTTCTTTCAAAAATTTGGATGTGTCCACGTTGCGCTTTGGGGCGTTTACTGTCGCGGGCGCTAGGCCTACCCACACAAGTGAGGTATCATTTTTATCGGGAGACTTGGGGGAATGCTGGGTGGAAGGAAATTTGTGGCTCCTCTCAGATTCCAGAACTTTCTGCCACAGAAATGTGAGGAACATGTGTTTTTTTAGCCAGATTTTGAGGTTTGCAAAGGATTCTGGGTAACAGAACCTGGTCTGAGCCACACAAGTCTCCCCATCTTGGATTCCCCTAGGTCTCTAGTTTTCAGAAATGCACAGGTTTGGTAGGTTTCCCTAGGTGGCAGCTGAGCTAGAGGCCAAAATCTACAGGTAGGCACTTTGCAAAAAACAGCTCTGTTTTCTTTCAAAAATGTGGAGGTCCCCACGTTGCGCTTTGGGGCATTTCCTGTCGCGGGCGCTAGGCCTACCCACACAAGTGAGGTATCATTTTTATCGGGAGACTTGGGGGAACGCTGGGTGGAAGGAAATGTGTGGCTCCTCTCAGATTCCAGAACTTTCTGCCACAGAAATGTGAGGAACATGTGTTTTTTTAGCCAAATTTTGAGTTTTGCAAAGGATTCTGGGTAACAGAACCTGGTCCGAGCCACACAAGTCACCCCATCTTGGATTCCCCTAGGTCTCTAGTTTTCAGAAATGCACAGGTTTGGTAGGTTTCCCTAGGTGCCGGCTGAGCTAGAGGCCGAAATCTAAAGGTAGGCACTTTGCAAAAAACAGCTCTGTTTTCTTTCAAAAAATGGGATGTGTCCACGTTGCGTTTTGGGGTGTTAACTGTCGCGGCCGCTAGGCCTACCCACAGAAGTGAGGTATAATTTTTATCGGGAGACTTGGGGCAACGCTGGGTGGAAGGAAATTTGTGGCTCCTCTCAGATTCCAGAACTTTCTGCCACAGAAATGTGAGGAACATGTGTTTTTTTAGCAAAATTTTGAGGTTTGCAAACGATTCTGGGTAACAGAACCTGGTCCAAGCCACACAAGTCACCCCATCTTGGATTCCCCTAGGTCTCTAGTTTTCAGAACTGCACAGGTTTGGTAGGTTTCCCTAGGTGCCGGCTGAGCTAGAGACCAAAATCTACAGGTAGGCACTTTGCAAAAAACACCTCTGTTTTCTTTGAAAAATTTGGATGTGTCCACGTTGCGCTTTGGGGCGTTTCCTGTCGCGGGTGCTAGGCCTACCCACACAAGTGAGGTATCATTTTTATCGGGAGACTTGGGGGAACGCTGGGTGGAAGGAAATTTTTGGCTCCTCTCAGATTCCAGAACTTTCTGCCACAGAAATGTGAGGAACATGTGTTTTTTTAGCCAAATTTTGAGGTTTGCAAAGGATTCTGGGTAACAGAACCTGGTCCTAGCCACACCAGTCACCCCATCTTGGATTCCCCTAGGTCTCTAGTTTTCAGAAATGCACAGGTTTGGTAGGTTTCCCTACGTGCCGGCTGAGCTAGAGGCCAAAATCTACAGGTAGGCACTTTGGAAAAAACAGCTCTGTTTTCTTTCAAAAACCTGGATGTGTCCACATTGCGCTTTGGGGCGTTTCCTGTCGCGGGCGCTAGGCCTACCCATACAAGTGAGGTATCATTTTTATCGGGAGACTTGAGGGAACGCTGGGTGGAAGGAAATTTGTGGCTCCTCTCAGATTCCAGAACTTTCTGCCACAGAAATGTGAGCAACATGTGTTTTTTTTGCCAAATTTTGAGGTTTGCAAAGGATTCTGGGTAACAGAACCTGGTCCGAGCCACACAAGTCACCCCATCTTGGATTCCCCTAGGTCTCTAGTTTTCAGAAATGCACAGGTTTGGTAGGTTTCCCTAGGTGCCGGCTGAGCTAGAGGCCAAAATCTACATGTAGGCACTTTGCAAAAAACACCTCTGTTTTCTTTCAAAAATTTGGATGTGTCCACGTTGCGCTTTGGGGCGTTTACTGTCGCGGGCGCTAGGCCTACCCACACAAGTGAGGTATCATTTTTATCGGGAGACTTGGGGGAACGCTGGGAGGAAGGAAATTTGTGGCTCCTCTCAGATTCCAGAACTTTCTGCCACAGAAATGTGAGGAACATGTGTTTTTTTAGCCAGATTTTGAGGTTTGCAAAGGATTCTGGGTAACAGAACCTGGTCTGAGCCACACAAGTCTCCCCATCTTGGATTCCCCTAGGTCTCTAGTTTTCAGAAATGCACAGGTTTGGTAGGTTTCCCTAGGTGCCCGCTGAGCTAGAGGCCAAAATCTACATGTAGGCACTTTGCAAAAAACACCTCTGTTTTCTTTCAAAAATTTGGATGTGTCCACGTTGCGCTTTGGGGCGTTTACTGTCGCGGGCGCTAGGCCTACCCACACAAGTGAGGTATCATTTTTATCGGGAGACTTGGGGGAACGCTGGGTGGAAGGAAATGTGTGGCTCCTCTCAGATTCCAGAACTTTCTGCCACAGAAATGTGAGGAACATGTGTTTTTTTAGCCAAATTTTGAGGTTTGCAAAGGATTCTGGGTAACAGAACCTGGTCCGAGCCACACAAGTCACCCCATCTTGGATTCCCCTAGGTCTCTAGTTTTCAGAAATGCACAGGTTTGGTAGGTTTCCCTAGGTGCCGGCTGAGCTAGAGGCCAAAATCTAAAGGTAGGCACTTTGCAAAAAACAGCTCTGTTTTCTTTCAAAAAATGGGATGTGTCCACGTTGCGTTTTGGGGTGTTCACTGTCGCGGCCGCTAGGCCTACCCACAGAAGTGAGGTATAATTTTTATCGGGAGACTTGGGGCAACGCTGGGTGGAAGGAAATTTGTGGCTCCTCTCAGATTCCAGAACTTTCTGCCACAGAAATGTGAGGAACATGTGTTTTTTTAGCCAAATTTTGAGGTTTGCAAACGATTCTGGGTAACAGAACCTGGTCCAAGCCACACAAGTCACCCCATCTTGGATTCCCCTAGGTCTCTAGTTTTCAGAACTGCACAGGTTTGGTAGGTTTCCCTAGGTGCCGGCTGAGCTAAAGACCAAAATCTACAGGTAGGCACTTTGCAAAAAACACCTCTGTTTTCTTTGAAAAATTTGGATGTGTCCACGTTGCGCTTTGGGGCGTTTCCTGTCGCGGGTGCTAGGCCTACCCACACAAGTGAGGTATCATTTTTATCGGGAGACTTGGGGGAACGCTGGGTGGAAGGAAATTTTTGGCTCCTCTCAGATTCCAGAACTTTCTGCCACAGAAATGTGAGGAACATGTGTTTTTTTAGCCAAATTTTGAGGTTTGCAAAGGATTCTGGGTAACAGAACCTGGTCCTAGCCACACCAGTCACCCCATCTTGGATTCCCCTAGGTCTCTAGTTTTCAGAAATGCACAGGTTTGGTAGGTTTCCCTACGTGCCGGCTGAGCTAGAGGCCAAAATCTACAGGTAGGCACTTTGGAAAAAACAGCTCTGTTTTCTTTCAAAAACCTGGATGTGTCCACGTTGCGCTTTGGGGCGTTTCCTGTCGCGGGCGCTAGGCCTACCCATACAAGTGAGGTATCATTTTTATCGGGAGACTTGAGGGAACGCTGGGTGGAAGGAAATTTGTGGCTCCTCTCAGATTCCAGAACTTTCTGCCACAGAAATGTGAGCAACATGTGTTTTTTTTGCCAAATTTTGAGGTTTGCAAAGGATTCTGGGTAACAGAACCTGGTCCGAGCCACACAAGTCACCCCATCTTGGATTCCCCCAGGTCTCTAGTTTTCAGAAATGCACAGGTTTGGTAGGTTTCCCTAGGTGCCCGCTGAGCTAGAGGCCAAAATCTACATGTAGGCACTTTGCAAAAAACACCTCTGTTTTCTTTCAAAAATTTGGATGTGTCCACGTTGCGCTTTGGGGCGTTTACTGTCGCGGGCGCTAGGCCTACCCACACAAGTGAGGTATCATTTTTATCGGGAGACTTGGGGGAATGCTGGGTGGAAGGAAATTTGTGGCTCCTCTCAGATTCCAGAACTTTCTGCCACAGAAATGTGAGGAACATGTGTTTTTTTAGCCAGATTTTGAGGTTTGCAAAGGATTCTGGGTAACAGAACCTGGTCTGAGCCACACAAGTCTCCCCATCTTGGATTCCCCTAGGTCTCTAGTTTTCAGAAATGCACAGGTTTGGTAGGTTTCCCTAGGTGGCAGCTGAGCTAGAGGCCAAAATCTACAGGTAGGCACTTTGCAAAAAACAGCTCTGTTTTCTTTCAAAAATGTGGAGGTCCCCACGTTGCGCTTTGGGGCATTTCCTGTCGCGGGCGCTAGGCCTACCCACACAAGTGAGGTATCATTTTTATCGGGAGACTTGGGGGAACGCTGGGTGGAAGGAAATGTGTGGCTCCTCTCAGATTCCAGAACTTTCTGCCACAGAAATGTGAGGAACATGTGTTTTTTTAGCCAAATTTTGAGTTTTGCAAAGGATTCTGGGTAACAGAACCTGGTCCGAGCCACACAAGTCACCCCATCTTGGATTCCCCTAGGTCTCTAGTTTTCAGAAATGCACAGGTTTGGTAGGTTTCCCTAGGTGCCGGCTGAGCTAGAGGCCGAAATCTAAAGGTAGGCACTTTGCAAAAAACAGCTCTGTTTTCTTTCAAAAAATGGGATGTGTCCACGTTGCGTTTTGGGGTGTTAACTGTCGCGGCCGCTAGGCCTACCCACAGAAGTGAGGTATAATTTTTATCGGGAGACTTGGGGCAACGCTGGGTGGAAGGAAATTTGTGGCTCCTCTCAGATTCCAGAACTTTCTGCCACAGAAATGTGAGGAACATGTGTTTTTTTAGCCAAATTTTGAGGTTTGCAAACGATTCTGGGTAACAGAACCTGGTCCAAGCCACACAAGTCACCCCATCTTGGATTCCCCTAGGTCTCTAGTTTTCAGAACTGCACAGGTTTGGTAGGTTTCCCTAGGTGCCGGCTGAGCTAGAGACCAAAATCTACAGGTAGGCACTTTGCAAAAAACACCTCTGTTTTCTTTGAAAAATTTGGATGTGTCCACGTTGCGCTTTGGGGCGTTTCCTGTCGCGGGTGCTAGGCCTACCCACACAAGTGAGGTATCATTTTTATCGGGAGACTTGGGGGAACGCTGGGTGGAAGGAAATTTTTGGCTCCTCTCAGATTCCAGAACTTTCTGCCACAGAAATGTGAGGAACATGTGTTTTTTTAGCCAAATTTTGAGGTTTGCAAAGGATTCTGGGTAACAGAACCTGGTCCTAGCCACACCAGTCACCCCATCTTGGATTCCCCTAGGTCTCTAGTTTTCAGAAATGCACAGGTTTGGTAGGTTTCCCTACGTGCCGGCTGAGCTAGAGGCCAAAATCTACAGGTAGGCACTTTGGAAAAAACAGCTCTGTTTTCTTTCAAAAACCTGGATGTGTCCACATTGCGCTTTGGGGCGTTTCCTGTCGCGGGCGCTAGGCCTACCCATACAAGTGAGGTATCATTTTTATCGGGAGACTTGAGGGAACGCTGGGTGGAAGGAAATTTGTGGCTCCTCTCAGATTCCAGAACTTTCTGCCACAGAAATGTGAGCAACATGTGTTTTTTTTGCCAAATTTTGAGGTTTGCAAAGGATTCTGGGTAACAGAACCTGGTCCGAGCCACACAAGTCACCCCATCTTGGATTCCCCTAGGTCTCTAGTTTTCAGAAATGCACAGGTTTGGTAGGTTTCCCTAGGTGCCGGCTGAGCTAGAGGCCAAAATCTACATGTAGGCACTTTGCAAAAAACACCTCTGTTTTCTTTCAAAAATTTGGATGTGTCCACGTTGCGCTTTGGGGCGTTTACTGTCGCGGGCGCTAGGCCTACCCACACAAGTGAGGTATCATTTTTATCGGGAGACTTGGGGGAACGCTGGGAGGAAGGAAATTTGTGGCTCCTCTCAGATTCCAGAACTTTCTGCCACAGAAATGTGAGGAACATGTGTTTTTTTAGCCAGATTTTGAGGTTTGCAAAGGATTCTGGGTAACAGAACCTGGTCTGAGCCACACAAGTCTCCCCATCTTGGATTCCCCTAGGTCTCTAGTTTTCAGAAATGCACAGGTTTGGTAGGTTTCCCTAGGTGCCCGCTGAGCTAGAGGCCAAAATCTACATGTAGGCACTTTGCAAAAAACACCTCTGTTTTCTTTCAAAAATTTGGATGTGTCCACGTTGCGCTTTGGGGCGTTTACTGTCGCGGGCGCTAGGCCTACCCACACAAGTGAGGTATCATTTTTATCGGGAGACTTGGGGGAACGCTGGGTGGAAGGAAATGTGTGGCTCCTCTCAGATTCCAGAACTTTCTGCCACAGAAATGTGAGGAACGTGTGTTTTTTTAGCCAAATTTTGAGGTTTGCAAAGGATTCTGGGTAACAGAACCTGGTCCGAGCCACACAAGTCACCCCATCTTGGATTCCCCTAGGTCTCTAGTTTTCAGAAATGCACAGGTTTGGTAGGTTTCCCTAGGTGCCGGCTGAGCTAGAGGCCAAAATCTAAAGGTAGGCACTTTGCAAAAAACAGCTCTGTTTTCTTTCAAAAAATGGGATGTGTCCACGTTGCGTTTTGGGGTGTTCACTGTCGCGGCCGCTAGGCCTACCCACAGAAGTGAGGTATAATTTTTATCGGGAGACTTGGGGCAACGCTGGGTGGAAGGAAATTTGTGGCTCCTCTCAGATTCCAGAACTTTCTGCCACAGAAATGTGAGGAACATGTGTTTTTTTAGCCAAATTTTGAGGTTTGCAAACGATTCTGGGTAACAGAACCTGGTCCAAGCCACACAAGTCACCCCATCTTGGATTCCCCTAGGTCTCTAGTTTTCAGAACTGCACAGGTTTGGTAGGTTTCCCTAGGTGCCGGCTGAGCTAAAGACCAAAATCTACAGGTAGGCACTTTGCAAAAAACACCTCTGTTTTCTTTGAAAAATTTGGATGTGTCCACGTTGCGCTTTGGGGCGTTTCCTGTCGCGGGTGCTAGGCCTACCCACACAAGTGAGGTATCATTTTTATCGGGAGACTTGGGGGAACGCTGGGTGGAAGGAAATTTTTGGCTCCTCTCAGATTCCAGAACTTTCTGCCACAGAAATGTGAGGAACATGTGTTTTTTTAGCCAAATTTTGAGGTTTGCAAAGGATTCTGGGTAACAGAACCTGGTCCTAGCCACACCAGTCACCCCATCTTGGATTCCCCTAGGTCTCTAGTTTTCAGAAATGCACAGGTTTGGTAGGTTTCCCTACGTGCCGGCTGAGCTAGAGGCCAAAATCTACAGGTAGGCACTTTGGAAAAAACAGCTCTGTTTTCTTTCAAAAACCTGGATGTGTCCACGTTGCGCTTTGGGGCGTTTCCTGTCGCGGGCGCTAGGCCTACCCATACAAGTGAGGTATCATTTTTATCGGGAGACTTGAGGGAACGCTGGGTGGAAGGAAATTTGTGGCTCCTCTCAGATTCCAGAACTTTCTGCCACAGAAATGTGAGCAACATGTGTTTTTTTTGCCAAATTTTGAGGTTTGCAAAGGATTCTGGGTAACAGAACCTGGTCCGAGCCACACAAGTCACCCCATCTTGGATTCCCCCAGGTCTCTAGTTTTCAGAAATGCACAGGTTTGGTAGGTTTCCCTAGGTGCCGGCTGAGCTAGAGGCCAAAATCTACATGTAGGCACTTTGCAAAAAACACCTCTGTTTTCTTTCAAAAATTTGGATGTGTCCACGTTGTGCTTTGGGGCGTTTACTGTCGCGGGCGCTAGGCCTACCCACACAAGTGAGGTATCATTTTTATCGGGAGACTTGGGGGAACGCTGGGAGGAAGGAAATTTGTGGCTCCTCTCAGATTCCAGAACTTTCTGCCACAGAAATGTGAGGAACATGTGTTTTTTTAGCCAGATTTTGAGGTTTGCAAAGGATTCTGGGTAACAGAACCTGGTCTGAGCCACACAAGTCTCCCCATCTTGGATTCCCCTAGGTCTCTAGTTTTCAGAAATGCACAGGTTTGGTAGGTTTCCCTAGGTGCCCGCTGAGCTAGAGGCCAAAATCTACATGTAGGCACTTTGCAAAAAACACCTCTGTTTTCTTTCAAAAATTTGGATGTGTCCACGTTGCGCTTTGGGGCGTTTACTGTCGCGGGCGCTAGGCCTACCCACACAAGTGAGGTATCATTTTTATCGGGAGACTTGGGGGAATGCTGGGTGGAAGGAAATTTGTGGCTCCTCTCAGATTCCAGAACTTTCTGCCACAGAAATGTGAGGAACATGTGTTTTTTTAGCCAGATTTTGAGGTTTGCAAAGGATTCTGGGTAACAGAACCTGGTCTGAGCCACACAAGTCTCCCCATCTTGGATTCCCCTAGGTCTCTAGTTTTCAGAAATGCACAGGTTTGGTAGGTTTCCCTAGGTGGCAGCTGAGCTAGAGGCCAAAATCTACAGGTAGGCACTTTGCAAAAAACAGCTCTGTTTTCTTTCAAAAATTTGGATGTCCCCACGTTGCGCTTTGGGGCATTTCCTGTCGCGGGCGCTAGGCCTACCCACACAAGTGAGGTATCATTTTTATCGGGAGACTTGGGGGAACGCTGGGTGGAAGGAAATGTGTGGCTCCTCTCAGATTCCAGAACTTTCTGCCACAGAAATGTGAGGAACATGTGTTTTTTTAGCCAAATTTTGAGGTTTGCAAAGGATTCTGGGTAACAGAACCTGGTCCGAGCCACACAAGTCACCCCATCTTGGATTCCCCTAGGTCTCTAGTTTTCAGAAATGCACAGGTTTGGTAGGTTTCCCTAGGTGCCGGCTGAGCTAGAGGCCAAAATCTAAAGGTAGGCACTTTGCAAAAAACAGCTCTGTTTTCTTTCAAAAAATGGGATGTGTCCACGTTGCGTTTTGGGGTGTTTACTGTCGCGGCCGCTAGGCCTACCCACAGAAGTGAGGTATAATTTTTATCGGGAGACTTGGGGCAACGCTGGGTGGAAGGAAATTTGTGGCTCCTCTCAGATTCCAGAACTTTCTGCCACAGAAATGTGAGGAACATGTGTTTTTTTAGCCAAATTTTGAGGTTTGCAAACGATTCTGGGTAACAGAACCTGGTCCGAGCCACACAAGTCACCCCATCTTGGATTCCCCTAGGTCTCTAGTTTTCAGAACTGCACAGGTTTGGTAGGTTTCCCTAGGTGCCGGCTGAGCTAGAGACCAAAATCTACAGGTAGGCACTTTGCAAAAAACACCTCTGTTTTCTTTGAAAAATTTGGATGTGTCCACGTTGCGCTTTGGGGCGTTTCCTGTCGCGGGTGCTAGGCCTACCCACACAAGTGAGGTATCATTTTTATCGGGAGACTTGGGGGAACGCTGGGTGGAAGGAAATTTTTGGCTCCTCTCAGATTCCAGAACTTTCTGCCACAGAAATGTGAGGAACATGTGTTTTTTTAGCCAAATTTTGAGGTTTGCAAAGGATTCTGGGTAACAGAACCTGGTCCTAGCCACACCATTCACCCCATCTTGGATTCCCCTAGGTCTCTAGTTTTCAGAAATGCACAGGTTTGGTAGGTTTCCCTACGTGCCGGCTGAGCTAGAGGCCAAAATCTACAGGTAGGCACTTTGGAAAAAACAGCTCTATTTTCTTTCAAAAACTTGGATGTGTCCACGTTGCGCTTTGGGGCGTTTCCTGTCGCGGGCGCTAGGCCTACCCATACAAGTGAGGTATCATTTTTATCGGGAGACTTGAGGGAACGCTGGGTGGAAGGAAATTTGTGGCTCCTCTCAGATTCCAGAAATTTCTGCCACAGAAATGTGAGCAACATGTGTTTTTTTTGCCAAATGTTGAGGTTTGCAAAGGATTCTGGGTAACAGAACCTGGTCCGAGCCACACAAGTCACCCCATCTTGGATTCCCCTGGTCTCTAGTTTTCAGAAATGCACAGGTTTGGTAGGTTTCCCTAGGTGCCGGCTGAGCTAGAGGCCAAAATCTACATGTAGGCACTTTGCAAAAAACACCTCTGTTTTCTTTCAAAAATTTGGATGTGTCCACGTTGCGCTTTGGGGCGTTTACTGTCGCGGGCGCTAGGCCTACCCACACAAGTGAGGTATCATTTTTATCGGGAGACTTGGGGGAACGCTGGGAGGAAGGAAATTTGTGGCTCCTCTCAGATTCCAGAACTTTCTGCCACAGAAATGTGAGGAACATGTGTTTTTTTAGCCAGATTTTGAGGTTTGCAAAGGATTCTGGGTAACAGAACCTGGTCTGAGCCACACAAGTCTCCCCATCTTGGATTCCCCTAGGTCTCTAGTTTTCAGAAATGCACAGGTTTGGTAGGTTTCCCTAGGTGGGAGCTGAGCTAGAGGCCAAAAGCTACAGGTAGGCACTTTGCAAAAAACAGCTCTGTTTTCTTTCAAAAATGTGGATGTCCCCACGTTGCACTTTGGGGCATTTCCTGTCGCGGGCGCTAGGCCTACCCACACAAGTGAGGTATCATTTTTATCGGGAGACTTGGGGGAACGCTGGGTGGAAGGAAATTGTTGGTTACTCTCAGATTCCTGAACTTTCTGCCACAGAAATGTGAGGAACATGTGTTTTTTTAGCCAAATTTAGAGGTTTGCAAATGATTCTGGGTAACAGAACCTGGTCCGAGCCATACAAGTCACCCCATCTTGGATTCCCCTAGGTCTCTAGTTTTCAGAACTGCACAGGTTTGGTAGGTTTCCCTAGGTGCCGGCTGAGCTAGACGCCAAAATCTACAGGTAGCCACTTTGCAAAAAACAGCTCTGTTTTCTTTCAAAAAATGGGATGTGTCCATGTGGCGTTTTGGGGCGTCTTCTGTCGCGGCCGCTAGGCCTACCCACAGAAGTGAGGTATCATTTTTATCGGGAGACTTGGGGGAACGCTGGGTGGAAGGAAATTTGTGGCTCCTCTCAGATTCCAGAACTTTCTGCCACAGAAATGTGAGGAACATGTGTTTTTTTAGCCACATTTTGAGGTTTGCAAAGGATTCTGGGTAACAGAACCTTGTCCTAGCCACTCAAGTCCCCCCATCTTGGATTCCCCTAGGTATCTATTTTTCAGAACTGCACAGGTTTGGCAGGTTTCCCTAGGTGCCGGCTGAGCTAGAGGCCAAAATCTACAGGTAGGCACATTGCAAAAAACACCTCTGTTTTCTTTCAAAAATTTGGATGTGTCTACGTTGCGCTTTTGGGCGTTTCCTGTCGCGGGCGCTAGGCCTACCCACACAAGTGAGGTATCATTTTTATCGGGAGACTTGGGGGAATGCTGGCTGGAAGGAAATTTGTGACTCCTCTCAGATTCGAGAACTTTCTGCCACACAAATGTGAGGAACACGTGTTTTTTTCGCCAAATTTTGAGGTTTGCAAAGGATTCTGGGTAACAGAACCTGGTCCGAGCCACACAAGTCACCCCATCTTGGATTACCCTAGGTCTTTAGTTTTCAGAAATGCACAGGTTTGGTAGGTTTCCCTAGGTGCCGGCTGAGCTAGAGGCCAAAATCTACAGGTAGGCACTTTGCAAAAAACACCTCTGTTTTCTTTCAAAAAATTGGATGTGTCCACGTTGCGCTTTGGGGCGCCTCCTGTCGCGGGCGATAGGCCTACCCACACAAGTGAGATATCATTTTTATAGAGAGACTTGGGGGAACGCTGGGTGGAAGGAAATTTGTGGCTCCTCTCAGATTCCAGAACTTTCTGCCACAGAAATGTGAGGAACATGTGTTTCTTTAGCCAAATTTTGAGGTTTGCAAAGGATTCTGGGTAACAGAACCTGGTCCGAGCCACACAAGTCACCCCATCTTGGATTCCCCTAGGTCTCTAGTTTTCAGAAATGCACAGGTTTGGTAGGTTTCCCTAGGTGCCGGCTGAGCTAGAGGCCAAAATCTAAAGGTAGGCACTTTGCAAAAAACAGCTCTGTTTTCTTTCAAAAAATGGGATGTGTCCACGTTGCGTTTTGGGGTGTCTTCTGTCGCGGCCGCTAGGCCTACCCACAGAAGTGAGGTATCATTTTTATCAGGAGACTTGGGGGAACGCTGGGTGGAAGGAAATTTGTGGCTCCTCCCAGATTCCAGAACTTTCTGCCACAGAAATGTGAGGAACATGTGTTTTTTAAGCCAAATTTGAGGTTTGCAAAGGATTCTGGGTAACTGAACCTGGTCCGAGCCACACAAGTCACCCCATCTTGGATTCCCCTAGGTCTCTAGTTTTCAGAACTGCACAGGTTTGGTAGGTTTCCCTAGGTGCCGGCTGAGCTAGAGGCCAAAATCTACAGGTAGGCACTTTGCAAAAAACACCTCTGTTTTCTTTAAAAAATTTGGATGTGTCCACGTTGCGCTTTGGGGCATTTCCTGTCGCGGGTGCTAGGCCTACCCACACAAGTGAGGTATCATTTTTATCGGGAGACTTGGGGGAACGCTGGGTGGAAGGAAATGTGTGGCTCCTCTCAGATTCCAGAACTTTCTGCCACAGAAATGTGAGGAACATGTGTTTTTTTAGCCAAATTTTGAGGTTTGCAAAGGATTCTGGGTAACAGAACCTGGTCCGAGCCACACAAGTCACCCCATCTTGGATTCCCCTAGGTCTCTAGTTTTCAGAAATGCACAGGTTTGGTAGGTTTCCCTAGGTGCCGGCTGAGCTAGAGGCCAAAATCTAAAGGTAGGCACTTTGCAAAAAACAGCTCTGTTTTCTTTCAAAAAATGGGATGTGTCCACGTTGCGTTTTGGGGTGTTTACTGTCGCGGCCGCTAGGCCTACCCACAGAAGTGAGGTATAATTTTTATCGGGAGACTTGGGGCAACGCTGGGTGGAAGGAAATTTGTGGCTCCTCTCAGATTCCAGAACTTTCTGCCACAGAAATGTGAGGAACATGTGTTTTTTTAGCCAAATTTTGAGGTTTGCAAACGATTCTGGGTAACAGAACCTGGTCCAAGCCACACAAGTCACCCCATCTTGGATTCCCCTAGGTCTCTAGTTTTCAGAACTGCACAGGTTTGGTAGGTTTCCCTAGGTGCCGGCTGAGCTAGAGACCAAAATCTACAGGTAGGCACTTTGCAAAAAACACCTCTGTTTTCTTTGAAAAATTTGGATGTGTCCCCGTTGCGCTTTGGGGCGTTTCCTGTCGCGGGTGCTAGGCCTACCCACACAAGTGAGGTATCATTTTTATCGGGAGACTTGGGGGAACGCTGGGTGGAAGGAAATTTTTGGCTCCTCTCAGATTCCAGAACTTTCTGCCACAGAAATGTGAGGAACATGTGTTTTTTTAGCCAAATTTTGAGGTTTGCAAAGGATTCTGGGTAACAGAACCTGGTCCTAGCCACACCAGTCACCCCATCTTGGATTCCCCTAGGTCTCTAGTTTTCAGAAATGCACAGGTTTGGTAGGTTTCCCTACGTGCCGGCTGAGCTAGAGGCCAAAATCTACAGGTAGGCACTTTGGAAAAAACAGCTCTGTTTTCTTTCAAAAACCTGGATGTGTCCACGTTGCGCTTTGGGGCGTTTCCTGTCGCGGGCGCTAGGCCTACCCATACAAGTGAGGTATCATTTTCATCGGGAGACTTGAGGGAACGCTGGGTGGAAGGAAATTTGTGGCTCCTCTCAGATTCCAGAACTTTCTGCCACAGAAATGTGAGCAACATGTGTTTTTTTTGCCAAATTTTGAGGTTTGCAAAGGATTCTGGGTAACAGAACCTGGTCCGAGCCACACAAGTCACCCCATCTTGGATTCCCCTAGGTCTCTAGTTTTCAGAAATGCACAGGTTTGGTAGGTTTCCCTAGGTGCCGGCTGAGCTAGAGGCCAAAATCTACATGTAGGCACTTTGCAAAAAACACCTCTGTTTTCTTTCAAAAATTTGGATGTGTCCACGTTGCGCTTTGGGGCGTTTACTGTCGCGGGCGCTAGGCCTACCCACACAAGTGAGGTATCATTTTTATCGGGAGACTTGGGGGAATGCTGGGTGGAAGGAAATTTGTGGCTCCTCTCAGATTCCAGAACTTTCTGCCACAGAAATGTGAGGAACATGTGTTTTTTTAGCCAGATTTTGAGGTTTGCAAAGGATTCTGGGTAACAGAACCTGGTCTGAGCCACACAAGTCTCCCCATCTTGGATTCCCCTAGGTCTCTAGTTTTCAGAAATGCACAGGTTTGGTAGGTTTCCCTAGGTGGCAGCTGAGCTAGAGGCCAAAATCTACAGGTAGGCACTTTGCAAAAAACAGCTCTGTTTTCTTTCAAAAATTTGGATGTCCCCACGTTGCGCTTTGGGGCATTTCCTGTCGCGGGCGCTAGGCCTACCCACACAAGTGAGGTATCATTTTTATCGGGAGACTTGGGGGAACGCTGGGTGGAAGGAAATGTGTGGCTCCTCTCAGATTCCAGAACTTTCTGCCACAGAAATGTGAGGAACATGTGTTTTTTTAGCCAAATTTTGAGGTTTGCAAAGGATTCTGGGTAACAGAACCTGGTCCGAGCCACACAAGTCACCCCATCTTGGATTCCCCTAGGTCTCTAGTTTTCAGAAATGCACAGGTTTGGTAGGTTTCCCTAGGTGCCGGCTGAGCTAGAGGCCAAAATCTAAAGGTAGGCACTTTGCAAAAAACAGCTCTGTTTTCTTTCAAAAAATGGGATGTGTCCACGTTGCGTTTTGGGGTGATTACTGTCGCGGCCGCTAGGCCTACCCACAGAAGTGAGGTATAATTTTTATCGGGAGACTTGGGGCAACGCTGGGTGGAAGGAAATTTGTGGCTCCTCTCAGATTCCAGAACTTTCTGCCACAGAAATGTGAGGAACATGTGTTTTTTTAGCCAAATTTTGAGGTTTGCAAACGATTCTGGGTAACAGAACCTGGTCCGAGCCACACAAGTCACCCCATCTTGGATTCCCCTAGGTCTCTAGTTTTCAGAACTGCACAGGTTTGGTAGGTTTCCCTAGGTGCCGGCTGAGCTAGAGACCAAAATCTACAGGTAGGCACTTTGCAAAAAACACCTCTGTTTTCTTTGAAAAATTTGGATGTGTCCACGTTGCGCTTTGGGGCGTTTCCTGTCGCGGGTGCTAGGCCTACCCACACAAGTGAGGTATCATTTTTATCGGGAGACTTGGGGGAACGCTGGGTGGAAGGAAATTTTTGGCTCCTCTCAGATTCCAGAACTTTCTGCCACAGAAATGTGAGGAACATGTGTTTTTTTAGCCAAATTTTGAGGTTTGCAAAGGATTCTGGGTAACAGAACCTGGTCCTAGCCACACCATTCACCCCATCTTGGATTCCCCTAGGTCTCTAGTTTTCAGAAATGCACAGGTTTGGTAGGTTTCCCTACGTGCCGGCTGAGCTAGAAGCCAAAATCTACAGGTAGGCACTTTGGAAAAAACAGCTCTGTTTTCTTTCAAAAACCTGGATGTGTCCACGTTGCGCTTTGGGGCGTTTCCTGTCGCGGGCGCTAGGCCTACCCATACAAGTGAGGTATCATTTTTATCGGGAGACTTGAGGGAACGCTGGGTGGAAGGAAATTTGAGCTCCTCTCAGATTCCAGAACTTTCTGCCACAGAAATGTGAGCAACATGTGTTTTTTTTGCCAAATTTTGAGGTTTGCAAAGGATTCTGGGTAACAGAACCTGGTCCGAGCCACACAAGTCACCCCATCTTGGATTCCCCCAGGTCTCTAGTTTTCAGAAATGCACAGGTTTGGTAGGTTTCCCTAGGTGCCGGCTGAGCTAGAGGCCAAAATCTACATGTAGGCACTTTGCAAAAAACACCTCTGTTTTCTTTGAAAAATTTGGATGTGTCCACGTTGCGCTTTGGGGCGTTTCCTGTCGCGGGTGCTAGGCCTACCCACACAAGTGAGGTATCATTTTTATCGGGAGACTTGGGGGAACGCTGGGTGGAAGGAAATTTTTGGCTCCTCTCAGATTCCAGAACTTTCTGCCACAGAAATGTGAGGAACATGTGTTTTTTTAGCCAAATTTTGAGGTTTGCAAAGGATTCTGGGTAACAGAACCTGGTCCTAGCCACACCAGTCACCCCATCTTGGATTCCCCTAGGTCTCTAGTTTTCAGAAATGCACAGGTTTGGTAGGTTTCCCTACGTGCCGGCTGAGCTAGAGGCCAAAATCTACAGGTAGGCACTTTGGAAAAAACAGCTCTGTTTTCTTTCAAAAACCTGGATGTGTCCACGTTGCGCTTTGGGGCGTTTCCTGTCGCGGGCGCTAGGCCTACCCATACAAGTGAGGTATCATTTTTATCGGGAGACTTGAGGGAACGCTGGGTGGAAGGAAATTTGTGGCTCCTCTCAGATTCCAGAACTTTCTGCCACAGAAATGTGAGCAACATGTGTTTTTTTTGCCAAATTTTGAGGTTTGCAAAGGATTCTGGGTAACAGAACCTGGTCCGAGCCACACAAGTCACCCCATCTTGGATTCCCCCAGGTCTCTAGTTTTCAGAAATGCACAGGTTTGGTAGGTTTCCCTAGGTGCCGGCTGAGCTAGAGGCCAAAATCTACATGTAGGCACTTTGCAAAAAACACCTCTGTTTTCTTTCAAAAATTTGGATGTGTCCACGTTGTGCTTTGGGGCGTTTACTGTCGCGGGCGCTAGGCCTACCCACACAAGTGAGGTATCATTTTTATCGGGAGACTTGGGGGAACGCTGGGAGGAAGGAAATTTGTGGCTCCTCTCAGATTCCAGAACTTTCTGCCACAGAAATGTGAGGAACATGTGTTTTTTTAGCCAGATTTTGAGGTTTGCAAAGGATTCTGGGTAACAGAACCTGGTCTGAGCCACACAAGTCTCCCCATCTTGGATTCCCCTAGGTCTCTAGTTTTCAGAAATGCACAGGTTTGGTAGGTTTCCCTAGGTGCCCGCTGAGCTAGAGGCCAAAATCTACATGTAGGCACTTTGCAAAAAACACCTCTGTTTTCTTTCAAAAATTTGGATGTGTCCACGTTGCGCTTTGGGGCGTTTACTGTCGCGGGCGCTAGGCCTACCCACACAAGTGAGGTATCATTTTTATCGGGAGACTTGGGGGAATGCTGGGTGGAAGGAAATTTGTGGCTCCTCTCAGATTCCAGAACTTTCTGCCACAGAAATGTGAGGAACATGTGTTTTTTTAGCCAGATTTTGAGGTTTGCAAAGGATTCTGGGTAACAGAACCTGGTCTGAGCCACACAAGTCTCCCCATCTTGGATTCCCCTAGGTCTCTAGTTTTCAGAAATGCACAGGTTTGGTAGGTTTCCCTAGGTGGCAGCTGAGCTAGAGGCCAAAATCTACAGGTAGGCACTTTGCAAAAAACAGCTCTGTTTTCTTTCAAAAATTTGGATGTCCCCACGTTGCGCTTTGGGGCATTTCCTGTCGCGGGCGCTAGGCCTACCCACACAAGTGAGGTATCATTTTTATCGGGAGACTTGGGGGAACGCTGGGTGGAAGGAAATGTGTGGCTCCTCTCAGATTCCAGAACTTTCTGCCACAGAAATGTGAGGAACATGTGTTTTTTTAGCCAAATTTTGAGGTTTGCAAAGGATTCTGGGTAACACAACCTGGTCCGAGCCACACAAGTCACCCCATCTTGGATTCCCCTAGGTCTCTAGTTTTCAGAAATGCACAGGTTTGGTAGGTTTCCCTAGGTGCCGGCTGAGCTAGAGGCCAAAATCTAAAGGTAGGCACTTTGCAAAAAACAGCTCTGTTTTCTTTCAAAAAATGGGATGTGTCCACGTTGCGTTTTGGGGTGTTTACTGTCGCGGCCGCTAGGCCTACCCACAGAAGTGAGGTATAATTTTTATCGGGAGACTTGGGGCAACGCTGGGTGGAAGGAAATTTGTGGCTCCTCTCAGATTCCAGAACTTTCTGCCACAGAAATGTGAGGAACATGTGTTTTTTTAGCCAAATTTTGAGGTTTGCAAACGATTCTGGGTAACAGAACCTGGTCCGAGCCACACAAGTCACCCCATCTTGGATTCCCCTAGGTCTCTAGTTTTCAGAACTGCACAGGTTTGGTAGGTTTCCCTAGGTGCCGGCTGAGCTAGAGACCAAAATCTACAGGTAGGCACTTTGCAAAAAACACCTCTGTTTTCTTTGAAAAATTTGGATGTGTCCACGTTGCGCTTTGGGGCGTTTCCTGTCGCGGGTGCTAGGCCTACCCACACAAGTGAGGTATCATTTTTATCGGGAGACTTGGGGGAACGCTGGGTGGAAGGAAATTTTTGGCTCCTCTCAGATTCCAGAACTTTCTGCCACAGAAATGTGAGGAACATGTGTTTTTTTAGCCAAATTTTGAGGTTTGCAAAGGATTCTGGGTAACAGAACCTGGTCCTAGCCACACCATTCACCCCATCTTGGATTCCCCTAGGTCTCTAGTTTTCAGAAATGCACAGGTTTGGTAGGTTTCCCTACGTGCCGGCTGAGCTAGAGGCCAAAATCTACAGGTAGGCACTTTGGAAAAAACAGCTCTGTTTTCTTTCAAAAACTTGGATGTGTCCACGTTGCGCTTTGGGGCGTTTCCTGTCGCGGGCGCTAGGCCTACCCATACAAGTGAGGTATCATTTTTATCGGGAGACTTGAGGGAACGCTGGGTGGAAGGAAATTTGTGGCTCCTCTCAGATTCCAGAAATTTCTGCCACAGAAATGTGAGCAACATGTGTTTTTTTTGCCAAATGTTGAGGTTTGCAAAGGATTCTGGGTAACAGAACCTGGTCCGAGCCACACAAGTCACCCCATCTTGGATTCCCCTGGTCTCTAGTTTTCAGAAATGCACAGGTTTGGTAGGTTTCCCTAGGTGCCGGCTGAGCTAGAGGCCAAAATCTACATGTAGGCACTTTGCAAAAAACACCTCTGTTTTCTTTCAAAAATTTGGATGTGTCCACGTTGCGCTTTGGGGCGTTTACTGTCGCGGGCGCTAGGCCTACCCACACAAGTGAGGTATCATTTTTATCGGGAGACTTGGGGGAACGCTGGGAGGAAGGAAATTTGTGGCTCCTCTCAGATTCCAGAACTTTCTGCCACAGAAATGTGAGGAACATGTGTTTTTTTAGCCAGATTTTGAGGTTTGCAAAGGATTCTGGGTAACAGAACCTGGTCTGAGCCACACAAGTCTCCCCATCTTGGATTCCCCTAGGTCTCTAGTTTTCAGAAATGCACAGGTTTGGTAGGTTTCCCTAGGTGGGAGCTGAGCTAGAGGCCAAAAGCTACAGGTAGGCACTTTGCAAAAAACAGCTCTGTTTTCTTTCAAAAATTTGGATGTCCCCACGTTGCACTTTGGGGCATTTCCTGTCGCGGGCGCTAGGCCTACCCACACAAGTGAGGTATCATTTTTATCGGGAGACTTGGGGGAACGCTGGGTGGAAGGAAATTGTTGGTTACTCTCAGATTCCTGAACTTTCTGCCACAGAAATGTGAGGAACATGTGTTTTTTTAGCCAAATTTAGAGGTTTGCAAATGATTCTGGGTAACAGAACCTGGTCCGAGCCATACAAGTCACCCCATCTTGGATTCCCCTAGGTCTCTAGTTTTCAGAACTGCACAGGTTTGGTAGGTTTCCCTAGGTGCCGGCTGAGCTAGACGCCAAAATCTACAGGTAGCCACTTTGCAAAAAACAGCTCTGTTTTCTTTCAAAAAATGGGATGTGTCCATGTGGCGTTTTGGGGCGTCTTCTGTCGCGGCCGCTAGGCCTACCCACAGAAGTGAGGTATCATTTTTATCGGGAGACTTGGGGGAACGCTGGGTGGAAGGAAATTTGTGGCTCCTCTCAGATTCCAGAACTTTCTGCCACAGAAATGTGAGGAACATGTGTTTTTTTAGCCACATTTTGAGGTTTGCAAAGGATTCTGGGTAACAGAACCTTGTCCTAGCCACTCAAGTCCCCCCATCTTGGATTCCCCTAGGTATCTATTTTTCAGAACTGCACAGGTTTGGCAGGTTTCCCTAGGTGCCGGCTGAGCTAGAGGCCAAAATCTACAGGTAGGCACATTGCAAAAAACACCTCTGTTTTCTTTCAAAAATTTGGATGTGTCTACGTTGCGCTTTGGGGCGTTTCCTGTCGCGGGCGCTAGGCCTACCCACACAAGTGAGGTATCATTTTTATCGGGAGACTTGGGGGAATGCTGGCTGGAAGGAAATTTGTGACTCCTCTCAGATTCGAGAACTTTCTGCCACACAAATGTGAGGAACACGTGTTTTTTTCGCCAAATTTTGAGGTTTGCAAAGGATTCTGGGTAACAGAACCTGGTCCGAGCCACACAAGTCACCCCATCTTGGATTACCCTAGGTCTTTAGTTTTCAGAAATGCACAGGTTTGGTAGGTTTCCCTAGGTGCCGGCTGAGCTAGAGGCCAAAATCTACAGGTAGGCACTTTGCAAAAAACACCTCTGTTTTCTTTCAAAAAATTGGATGTGTCCACGTTGCGCTTTGGGGCGCCTCCTGTCGCGGGCGATAGGCCTACCCACACAAGTGAGATATCATTTTTATAGAGAGACTTGGGGGAACGCTGGGTGGAAGGAAATTTGTGGCTCCTCTCAGATTCCAGAACTTTCTGCCACAGAAATGTGAGGAACATGTGTTTCTTTAGCCAAATTTTGAGGTTTGCAAAGGATTCTGGGTAACAGAACCTGGTCCGAGCCACACAAGTCACCCCATCTTGGATTCCCCTAGGTCTCTAGTTTTCAGAAATGCACAGGTTTGGTAGGTTTCCCTAGGTGCCGGCTGAGCTAGAGGCCAAAATCTAAAGGTAGGCACTTTGCAAAAAACAGCTCTGTTTTCTTTCAAAAAATGGGATGTGTCCACGTTGCGTTTTGGGGTGTCTTCTGTCGCGGCCGCTAGGCCTACCCACAGAAGTGAGGTATCATTTTTATCAGGAGACTTGGGGGAACGCTGGGTGGAAGGAAATTTGTGGCTCCTCCCAGATTCCAGAACTTTCTGCCACAGAAATGTGAGGAACATGTGTTTTTTAAGCCAAATTTGAGGTTTGCAAAGGATTCTGGGTAACTGAACCTGGTCCGAGCCACACAAGTCACCCCATCTTGGATTCCCCTAGGTCTCTAGTTTTCAGAACTGCACAGGTTTGGTAGGTTTCCCTAGGTGCCGGCTGAGCTAGAGGCCAAAATCTACAGGTAGGCACTTTGCAAAAAACACCTCTGTTTTCTTTAAAAAATTTGGATGTGTCCACGTTGCGCTTTGGGGCATTTCCTGTCGCGGGTGCTAGGCCTACCCACACAAGTGAGGTATCATTTTTATCGGGAGACTTGGGGGAACGCTGGGTGGAAGGAAATGTGTGGCTCCTCTCAGATTCCAGAACTTTCTGCCACAGAAATGTGAGGAACATGTGTTTTTTTAGCCAAATTTTGAGGTTTGCAAAGGATTCTGGGTAACAGAACCTGGTCCGAGCCACACAAGTCACCCCATCTTGGATTCCCCTAGGTCTCTAGTTTTCAGAAATGCACAGGTTTGGTAGGTTTCCCTAGGTGCCGGCTGAGCTAGAGGCCAAAATCTAAAGGTAGGCACTTTGCAAAAAACAGCTCTGTTTTCTTTCAAAAAATGGGATGTGTCCACGTTGCGTTTTGGGGTGTTTACTGTCGCGGCCGCTAGGCCTACCCACAGAAGTGAGGTATAATTTTTATCGGGAGACTTGGGGCAACGCTGGGTGGAAGGAAATTTGTGGCTCCTCTCAGATTCCAGAACTTTCTGCCACAGAAATGTGAGGAACATGTGTTTTTTTAGCCAAATTTTGAGGTTTGCAAACGATTCTGGGTAACAGAACCTGGTCCAAGCCACACAAGTCACCCCATCTTGGATTCCCCTAGGTCTCTAGTTTTCAGAACTGCACAGGTTTGGTAGGTTTCCCTAGGTGCCGGCTGAGCTAGAGACCAAAATCTACAGGTAGGCACTTTGCAAAAAACACCTCTGTTTTCTTTGAAAAATTTGGATGTGTCCCCGTTGCGCTTTGGGGCGTTTCCTGTCGCGGGTGCTAGGCCTACCCACACAAGTGAGGTATCATTTTTATCGGGAGACTTGGGGGAACGCTGGGTGGAAGGAAATTTTTGGCTCCTCTCAGATTCCAGAACTTTCTGCCAAAGAAATGTGAGGAACATGTGTTTTTTTAGCCAAATTTTGAGGTTTGCAAAGGATTCTGGGTAACAGAACCTGGTCCTAGCCACACCAGTCACCCCATCTTGGATTCCCCTAGGTCTCTAGTTTTCAGAAATGCACAGGTTTGGTAGGTTTCCCTACGTGCCGGCTGAGCTAGAGGCCAAAATCTACAGGTAGGCACTTTGGAAAAAACAGCTCTGTTTTCTTTCAAAAACCTGGATGTGTCCACGTTGCGCTTTGGGGCGTTTCCTGTCGCGGGCGCTAGGCCTACCCATACAAGTGAGGTATCATTTTCATCGGGAGACTTGAGGGAACGCTGGGTGGAAGGAAATTTGTGGCTCCTCTCAGATTCCAGAACTTTCTGCCACAGAAATGTGAGCAACATGTGTTTTTTTTGCCAAATTTTGAGGTTTGCAAAGGATTCTGGGTAACAGAACCTGGTCCGAGCCACACAAGTCACCCCATCTTGGATTCCCCTAGGTCTCTAGTTTTCAGAAATGCACAGGTTTGGTAGGTTTCCCTAGGTGCCGGCTGAGCTAGAGGCCAAAATCTACATGTAGGCACTTTGCAAAAAACACCTCTGTTTTCTTTCAAAAATTTGGATGTGTCCACGTTGCGCTTTGGGGCGTTTACTGTCGCGGGCGCTAGGCCTACCCACACAAGTGAGGTATCATTTTTATCGGGAGACTTGGGGGAATGCTGGGTGGAAGGAAATTTGTGGCTCCTCTCAGATTCCAGAACTTTCTGCCACAGAAATGTGAGGAACATGTGTTTTTTTAGCCAGATTTTGAGGTTTGCAAAGGATTCTGGGTAACAGAACCTGGTCTGAGCCACACAAGTCTCCCCATCTTGGATTCCCCTAGGTCTCTAGTTTTCAGAAATGCACAGGTTTGGTAGGTTTCCCTAGGTGGCAGCTGAGCTAGAGGCCAAAATCTACAGGTAGGCACTTTGCAAAAAACAGCTCTGTTTTCTTTCAAAAATTTGGATGTCCCCACGTTGCGCTTTGGGGCATTTCCTGTCGCGGGCGCTAGGCCTACCCACACAAGTGAGGTATCATTTTTATCGGGAGACTTGGGGGAACGCTGGGTGGAAGGAAATGTGTGGCTCCTCTCAGATTCCAGAACTTTCTGCCACAGAAATGTGAGGAACATGTGTTTTTTTAGCCAAATTTTGAGGTTTGCAAAGGATTCTGGGTAACAGAACCTGGTCCGAGCCACACAAGTCACCCCATCTTGGATTCCCCTAGGTCTCTAGTTTTCAGAAATGCACAGGTTTGGTAGGTTTCCCTAGGTGCCGGCTGAGCTAGAGGCCAAAATCTAAAGGTAGGCACTTTGCAAAAAACAGCTCTGTTTTCTTTCAAAAAATGGGATGTGTCCACGTTGCGTTTTGGGGTGATTACTGTCGCGGCCGCTAGGCCTACCCACAGAAGTGAGGTATAATTTTTATCGGGAGACTTGGGGCAACGCTGGGTGGAAGGAAATTTGTGGCTCCTCTCAGATTCCAGAACTTTCTGCCACAGAAATGTGAGGAACATGTGTTTTTTTAGCCAAATTTTGAGGTTTGCAAACGATTCTGGGTAACAGAACCTGGTCCGAGCCACACAAGTCACCCCATCTTGGATTCCCCTAGGTCTCTAGTTTTCAGAACTGCACAGGTTTGGTAGGTTTCCCTAGGTGCCGGCTGAGCTAGAGACCAAAATCTACAGGTAGGCACTTTGCAAAAAACACCTCTGTTTTCTTTGAAAAATTTGGATGTGTCCACGTTGCGCTTTGGGGCGTTTCCTGTCGCGGGTGCTAGGCCTACCCACACAAGTGAGGTATCATTTTTATCGGGAGACTTGGGGGAACGCTGGGTGGAAGGAAATTTTTGGCTCCTCTCAGATTCCAGAACTTTCTGCCACAGAAATGTGAGGAACATGTGTTTTTTTAGCCAAATTTTGAGGTTTGCAAAGGATTCTGGGTAACAGAACCTGGTCCTAGCCACACCATTCACCCCATCTTGGATTCCCCTAGGTCTCTAGTTTTCAGAAATGCACAGGTTTGGTAGGTTTCCCTACGTGCCGGCTGAGCTAGAAGCCAAAATCTACAGGTAGGCACTTTGGAAAAAACAGCTCTGTTTTCTTTCAAAAACCTGGATGTGTCCACGTTGCGCTTTGGGGCGTTTCCTGTCGCGGGCGCTAGGCCTACCCATACAAGTGAGGTATCATTTTTATCGGGAGACTTGAGGGAACGCTGGGTGGAAGGAAATTTGAGCTCCTCTCAGATTCCAGAACTTTCTGCCACAGAAATGTGAGCAACATGTGTTTTTTTTGCCAAATTTTGAGGTTTGCAAAGGATTCTGGGTAACAGAACCTGGTCCGAGCCACACAAGTCACCCCATCTTGGATTCCCCCAGGTCTCTAGTTTTCAGAAATGCACAGGTTTGGTAGGTTTCCCTAGGTGCCGGCTGAGCTAGAGGCCAAAATCTACATGTAGGCACTTTGCAAAAAACACCTCTGTTTTCTTTCAAAAATTTGGATGTGTCCACGTTGCGCTTTGGGGCGTTTACTGTCGCGGGCGCTAGGCCTACCCACACAAGTGAGGTATCATTTTTATCGGGAGACTTGGGGGAACGCTGGGAGGAAGGAAATTTGTGGCTCCTCTCAGATTCCAGAACTTTCTGCCACAGAAATGTGAGGAACATGTGTTTTTTTAGCCAGATTTTGAGGTTTGCAAAGGATTCTGGGTAACAGAACCTGGTCTGAGCCACACAAGTCTCCCCATCTTGGATTCCCCTAGGTCTCTAGTTTTCAGAAATGCACAGGTTTTGTAGGTTTCCCTAGGTGCCCGCTGAGCTAGAGGCCAAAATCTACATGTAGGCACTTTGCAAAAAACACCTCTGTTTTCTTTCTAAAATTTGGATGTGTCCACGTTGCGCTTTGGGGCGTTTACTGTCGCGGGCGCTAGGCCTACCCACACAAGTGAGGTATCATTTTTATCGGGAGACTTGGGGGAATGCTGGGTGGAAGGAAATTTGTGGCTCCTCTCAGATTCCAGAACTTTCTGCCACAGAAATGTGAGGAACATGTGTTTTTTTAGCCAGATTTTGAGGTTTGCAAAGGATTCTGGGTAAGAGAACCTGGTCTGAGCCACACAAGTCTCCCCATCTTGGATTCCCCTAGGTCTCTAGTTTTCAGAAATGCACAGGTTTGGTAGGTTTCCCTAGGTGGCAGCTGAGCTAGAGGCCAAAATCTACAGGTAGGCACTTTGCAAAAAACAGCTCTGTTTTCTTTCAAAAATTTGGATGTCCCCACGTTGCGCTTTGGGGCATTTCCTGTCGCGGGCGCTAGGCCTACCCACACAAGTGAGGTATCATTTTTATCGGGAGACTTGGGGGAACGCTGGGTGGAAGGAAATGTGTGGCTCCTCTCAGATTCCAGAACTTTCTGCCACAGAAATGTGAGGAACATGTGTTTTTTTAGCCACATTTTGAGGTTTGCAAAGGATTCTGGGTAACAGAACCTTGTCCTAGCCACTCAAGTCCCCCCATCTTGGATTCCCCTAGGTATCTATTTTTCAGAACTGCACAGGTTTGGCAGGTTTCCCTAGGTGCCGGCTGAGCTAGAGGCCAAAATCTACAGGTAGGCACATTGCAAAAAACACCTCTGTTTTCTTTCAAAAATTTGGATGTGTCTACGTTGCGCTTTGGGGCGTTTCCTGTCGCGGGCGCTAGGCCTACCCACACAAGTGAGGTATCATTTTTATCGGGAGACTTGGGGGAATGCTGGCAGGAAGGAAATTTGTGACTCCTCTCAGATTCGAGAACTTTCTGCCACACAAATGTGAGGAACACGTGTTTTTTTCGCCAAATTTTGAGGTTTGCAAAGGATTCTGGGTAACAGAACCTGGTCCGAGCCACACAAGTCACCCCATCTTGGATTACCCTAGGTCTTTAGTTTTCAGAAATGCACAGGTTTGGTAGGTTTCCCTAGGTGCCGGCTGAGCTAGAGGCCAAAATCTACAGGTAGGCACTTTGCAAAAAACACCTCTGTTTTCTTTCAAAAAATTGGATGTGTCCACGTTGCGCTTTGGGGCGCCTCCTGTCGCGGGCGATAGGCCTACCCACACAAGTGAGATATCATTTTTATAGGGAGACTTGGGGGAACGCTGGGTGGAAGGAAATTTGTGGCTCCTCTCAGATTCCAGAACTTTCTGCCACAGAAATGTGAGGAACATGTGTTTCTTTAGCCAAATTTTGAGGTTTGCAAAGGATTCTGGGTAACAGAACCTGGTCCGAGCCACACAAGTCACCCCATCTTGGATTCCCCTAGGTCTCTAGTTTTCAGAAATGCACAGGTTTGGTAGGTTTCCCTAGGTGCCGGCTGAGCTAGAGGCCAAAATCTAAAGGTAGGCACTTTGCAAAAAACAGCTCTGTTTTCTTTCAAAAAATGGGATGTGTCCACGTTGCGTTTTGGGGTGTCTTCTGTCGCGGCCGCTAGGCCTACCCACAGAAGTGAGGTATCATTTTTATCAGGAGACTTGGGGGAACGCTGGGTGGAAGGAAATTTGTGGCTCCTCCCAGATTCCAGAACTTTCTGCCACAGAAATGTGAGGAACATGTGTTTTTTAAGCCAAATTTGAGGTTTGCAAAGGATTCTGGGTAACTGAACCTGGTCCGAGCCACACAAGTCACCCCATCTTGGATTCCCCTAGGTCTCTAGTTTTCAGAACTGCACAGGTTTGGTAGGTTTCCCTAGGTGCCCGCTGAGCTAGAGGCCAAAATCTACAGGTAGGCACTTTGCAAAAAACACCTCTGTTTTCTTTAAAAAATGTGGATGTGTCCACGTTGCGCTTTGGAGCATTTCCTGTCGCGGGTGCTAGGCCTACCCACACAAGTGAGGTATCATGTTTATCGGGAGACTTCGGGGAACTTTGGGTGCAAGGAAATTTGTGGCTCCTCTCAGATTCCAGAACTTTCTGCCACAGAAATGTGATGAACATGTGTTTTTTTTGCCAAATTTTAAGGTTTGCAAAGGATTCTGGGTAACAGAACCTGGTCCGAGCCACACAAGTCACCCCATCTTGGATTACCCTAGGTCTTTAGTTTTTAGAAATGCACAGGTTTGGTAGGTTTCCCTAGGTGCCGGCTGAGCTAGAGGCCAAAATCTGCAGGTAGGCACTTTGCAAAAAACACATCTGTTTTCTTTCAAAAAATTGGATGTGTCCACGTTGCGCTTTGGGGCGCCTCCTGTCGCGGGCGATAGGCCTACCCACACAAGTGAGATATCATTTTTATAGGGAGACTTGGGGGAACGCTGGGTGGAAGGAAATTTGTGGCTCCTCTCAGATTCCAGAACTTTCTGCCACAGAAATGAGAGGAACATGTGTTTTTTTTGCCAAATTTTGAGGTTTGCAAAGGATTCTGGGTAACAGAACCTGGTCCGAGCCACACAAGTCACCCCATCTTGGATTACCCTAGGTCTTTAGTTTTCAGAAATGCACAGGTTTGGTAGGTTTCCCTAGGTGCCGGCTGAGCTAGAGGCCAAAATCTACAGGTAGGCACTTTGCAAAAAACACATCTGTTTTCTTTCAAAAAATTGGATGTGTCCACGTTGCGCTTTGGGGCGCCTCCTGTCGCGGGCGATAGGCCTACCCACACAAGTGAGATATCATTTTTATAGGGAGACTTGGGGGAACGCTGGGTGGAAGGAAATTTGTGGCTCCTCTCAGATTCCAGAACTTTCTGCCACAGAAATGAGAGGAACATGTGTTTTTTTAGCCAAATTTTGAGGTTTGCAAAGGATTCTGGGTAACAGAACCTGGTCCGAGCCACACAAGTCACCTCATCTTGTATTCCCCTAGGTCTCTAGTTTTCAGAAATGCACAGGTTTGGTAGGTTTCCCTAGGTGCCGGCTGAGCTAGAGGCCAAAATCTACAGGTAGGCACTTTGCAAAAAACAGCTCTGTTTTCTTTTAAAAAATGGGATGTGTCCACGTTGCGTTTTGGGGTGTTTACTGTCGCGGCCGCTAGGCCTACCCACAGAAGTGAGGTGTCATTTTTATCGGGAGGCTTGGGGCAACGCTGGGTGGAAGGAAATTTGTGGCTCCTCTCCGATTCCAGAACTTTCTGCCACAGAAATGTGAGGAACATGTGTTTTTTTAGCCAAATTTTGAGGTTTGCAAAGGATTCTGGGTAACAGAACCTAGTCCGAGCCACACAAGTCACCCCATCTTGGATTCCCCTACGTCTCTAGTTTTCAGAAATGCACAGGTTTGGTAGGTTTCCCTAGGTGCCGGCTGAGCTAGAGGCCAAAATCTACAGGTAGGCACTTTGCAAAAAACAGCTCTGTTTTCTTTTAAAAAATGGGATGTGTCCACGTTGCGTTTTGGGGTGTCCATTGTCGCGGCCGCTAGGCCTACCCACAGAAGTGAGGTATCATTTTTATCGGGAGACTTGGGGCAACGCTGGGTGGAAGGAAATTTGTGGCTCCTCTCAGATTCCAGAACTTTCTGCCACAGAAATGTGAGGAACATGTGTTTTTTTAGCCAAATTTTGAGGTTTGCAAACGATTCTGGGTAACAGAACCTGGTCCGAGCCACACAAGTCACCCCATCTTGGATTCCCCTAGGTCTCTAGTTTTCAGAAATGCACAGGTTTGGTAGGTTTCCCTAGGTGCCGGCTGAGCTAGCGGCCAAAATCTACAGGTAGGCACTTTGCAAAAAACACCTCTGTTTTCTTTAAAAAATTTGGATGTGTCCACGTTGCGCTTTGGGGCGTTTCCTGTCGCAGGTGCTAGGCCTACCCACACAAGTGAGGTATCATTTTTATCGGGAGACTTGGGGGAACGCTAGCTGGAAGGACATTTTTGGTTACTCTCAGATTCCTGAACTTTCTGCCACAGAAATGTGAGGAACATGTGTTTTTTTAGCCAGATTTTGAGGTTTGCAAAGGATTCTGGGTAACAGAACCTGGTCCGAGCCATACAAGTCACCCCATCTTGGATTCCCCTAGGTCTCTAGTTTTCAGAACTGCACAGGTTTGGTAGGTTTCCCTAGGTGCCGGCTGAGCTAGAGGCCAAAATCTACAGGTAGGCACTTTGCAAAAAACAGCTCTGTTTTCTTTCAAAAAATGGGATGTGTCCATGTGGCGTTTTGGGGTGTGTTCTGTCGCGGCCGCTAGGCCTACCCACAGAAGTGAGGTATCATTTTTATCGGGAGACTTGGGGGAACGCTGGGTGGAAGGAAATTTGTGGCTCCTCTCAGATTCCAGAACTTTCTGCCACCGAAATGTGAGGAACATGTGTTTTTTTAGCCAAATTTTGAGGTTTGCAAAGGATTCTGGGTAACAGAACCTGGTCCTAGCCACTCAAGTCCCCCCATCTTGGATTCCCCTAGGTATCTATTTTTCAGAACTGCACTGGTTTGGTAGGTTTCCCTAGGTGCCGGCTGAGCTAGAGGCCAAAATCTACAGGTAGGCACATTGCACAAAACACCTCTGTTTTCTTTCAAAAATTTGGATGTGTCTACGTTGCGCTTTGGGGCGTTTCCTGTCGCGGGCGCTAGGCCTACCCACACAAGTGAGGTATCATTTTTATCGGGAGACTTGGGGGAATGCTGGGTGGAAGGAAATTTGTGGCTCCTCTCAGATTCGAGAACTTTCTGCCACACAAATGTGAGGAACACGTGTTTTTTTCGCCAAATTTTGAGGTTTGCAAAGGATTCTGGGTAACAGAACCTGGTCCGAGCCACACAAGTCACCCCATCTTGGATTACCCTAGGTCTTTAGTTTTCAGAAATGCACAGGTTTGGTAGGTTTCCCTAGGTGCCGGCTGAGCTAGAGGCCAAAATCTACAGGTAGGCACTTTGCAAAAAACACCTCTGTTTTCTTTCAAAAATTGGATGTGTCCACGTTGCGCTTTGGGGCGCCTCCTGTCGCGGGCGATAGGCCTACCCACACAAGTGAGATATCATTTTTATAGGGAGACTTGGGGGAACGCTGGGTGGAAGGAAATTTGTGGCTCCTCTCAGATTCCAGAACTTTCTGCCGCAGAAATGAGAGGAACATATGTTTTTTTAGCCAAATTTTGAGGTTTGCAAAGGATTCTGGGTAACAGAACCTGGTCCGAGCCACACAAGTCACCCCATCTTGGATTCCCCTAGGTCTCTAGTTTTCAGAAATGCACAGGTTTGGTAGGTTTCCCTAGGTGCCGGCTGAGCTAGAGGCCAAAATCTAAAGGTAGGCACTTTGCAAAAAACAGCTCTGTTTTCTTTAAAAAATTTGGATGTGTCCACGTTGCGCTTTGGGGCGTTTCCTGTCGCGGGTGCTAGGCCTACCCACACAAGTGAGGTATCATGTTTATCGGGAGACTTCGGGGAACTTTGGGTGCAAGGAAATTTGTGGCTCCTCTCAGATTCCAGAACTTTCTGCCACAGAAATGAGAGGAACATGTGTTTTTTTAGCCAAATTTTGAGGTTTGCAAAGGATTCTGGGTAACAGAACCTGGTCCGAGCCACACAAGTCACCTCATCTTGTATTCCCCTAGGTCTCTAGTTTTCAGAAATGCACAGGTTTGGTAGGTTTCCCTAGGTGCCGGCTGAGCTAGAGGCCAAAATCTACAGGTAGGCACTTTGCAAAAAACACATCTGTTTTCTTTCAAAAAATTGGATGTGTCCACGTTGCGCTTTGGGGCGCCTCCTGTCGCGGGCGATAGGCCTACCCACACAAGTGAGATATCATTTTTATAGGGAGACTTGGGGGAACGCTGGGTGGAAGGAAATTTGTGGCTCCTCTCAGATTCCAGAACTTTCTGCCACAGAAATGAGAGGAACATGTGTTTTTTTAGCCAAATTTTGAGGTTTGCAAAGGATTCTGGGTAACAGAACCTGGTCCGAGCCACACAAGTCACCTCATCTTGTATTCCCCTAGGTCTCTAGTTTTCAGAAATGCACAGGTTTGGTAGGTTTCCCTAGGTGCCGGCTGAGCTAGAGGCCAAAATCTACAGGTAGGCACTTTGCAAAAAACAGCTCTGTTTTCTTTTAAAAAATGGGATGTGTCCACGTTGCGTTTTGGGGTGCTCACTGTCGCGGCCGCTAGGCCTACCCACAGAAGTGAGGTGTCATTTTTATCGGGAGGCTTGGGGCAACGCTGGGTGGAAGGAAATTTGTGGCTCCTCTCAGATTCCAGAACTTTCTGCCACAGAAATGTGAGGAACATGTGTTTTTTTAGCCAAATTTTGAGGTTTGCAAAGGATTCTGGGTAACAGAACCTAGTCCGAGCCACACAAGTCACCCCATCTTGGATTCCCCTACGTCTCTAGTTTTCAGAAATGCACAGGTTTGGTAGGTTTCCCTAGGTGCCGGCTGAGCTAGAGGCCAAAATCTACAGGTAGGCACTTTGCAAAAAACAGCTCTGTTTTCTTTTAAAAAATGGGATGTGTCCACGTTGCGTTTTGGGGTGCCCATTGTCGCGGCCGCTAGGCCTACCCACAGAAGTGAGGTATCATTTTTATCGGGAGACTTGGGGCAACTTTGGGTGGAAGGAAATTTGTGGCTCCTCTCAGATTCCAGAACTTTCTGCCACAGAAATGTGAGGAACATGTGTTTTTTTAGCCAAATTTTGAGGTTTGCAAACGATTCTGGGTAACAGAACCTGGTCCGAGCCACACAAGTCACCCCATCTTGGATTCCCCTAGGTCTCTAGTTTTCAGAAATGCACAGGTTTGGTAGGTTTCCCTAGGTGCCGGCTGAGCTAGCGGCCAAAATCTACAGGTAGGCACTTTGCAAAAAACACCTCTGTTTTCTTTAAAAAATGTGGATGTGTCCACGTTGCGCTTTGGGGCGTTTCCTGTCGCAGGTGCTAGGCCTACCCACACAAGTGAGGTATCATTTTTATCGGGAGACTTGGGGGAACGCTGGGTGGAAGGAAATTTTTGGTTACTCTCAGATTCCTGAACTTTCTGCCACAGAAATGTGAGGAACATGTGTTTTTTTAGCCAAATTTTGAGGTTTGCAAAGGATTCTGGGTAACAGAACCTGGTCCGAGCCATACAAGTCACCCCATCTTGGATTCCCCTAGGTCTCTAGTTTTCAGAACTGCACAGGTTTGGTAGGTTTCCCTAGGTGCCGGCTGAGCTAGAGGCCAAAATCTACAGGTAGGCACTTTGCAAAAAACAGCTCTATTTTCTTTCAAAAAATGGGATGTGTCCATGTGGCGTTTTGGGGTGTCTTCTGTCGCGGCCGCTAGGCCTACCCACAGAAGTGAGGTATCATTTTTATCGGGAGACTTGGGGGAACGCTGGGTGGAAGGAAATTTGTGGCTCCTCTCAGATTCCAGAACTTTCTGCCACAGAAATGTGAGGAACATGTTTTTTTTTTTAGCCAAATTTTGAGGTTTGCAAAGGATTCTGGGTAACAGAACCTGGTCCTAGCCACTCAAGTCCCCCCATCTTGGATTCCCCTAGGTATCTATTTTTCAGAACTGCACTGGTTTGGTAGGTTTCCCTAGGTGCCGGCTGAGCTAGAGGCCAAAATCTACAGGTAGGCACATTGCACAAAACACCTCTGTTTTCTTTCAAAAATTTGGATGTGTCTACGTTGCGCTTTGGGGCGTTTCCTGTCGCGGGCGCTAGGCCTACCCACACAAGTGAGGTATCATTTTTATCGGGAGACTTGGGGGAATGCTGGGTGGAAGGAAATTTGCGGCTCCTCTCAGATTCGAGAACTTTCTGCCACACAAATGTGAGGAACACGTGTTTTTTTTGCCAAATTTTGAGGTTTGCAAAGGATTCTGGGTAACAGAACCTGGTCCGAGCCACACAAGTCACCCCATCTTGGATTACCCTAGGTCTTTAGTTTTCAGAAATGCACAGGTTTGGTAGGTTTCCCTAGGTGCCGGCTGAGCTAGAGGCCAAAATCTACAGGTAGACACTTTGCAAAAAACACCTCTGTTTTCTTTCAAAAAATTGGATGTGTCCACGTTGCACTTTGGGGCGCCTCCTGTCGCGGGCGATAGGCCTACCCACACAAGTGAGATATCATTTTTATAGGGAGACTTGGGGGAACGCTGGGTGGAAGGAAATTTGTGGCTCCTCTCAGATTCCAGAACTTTCTGCCGCAGAAATGAGAGGAACATATGTTTTTTTAGCCAAATTTTGAGGTTTGCAAAGGATTCTGGGTAACAGAACCTGGTCCGAGCCACACAAGTCACCCCATCTTGGATTCCCCTAGGTCTCTAGTTTTCAGAAATGCATAGGTTTGGTAGGTTTCCCTAGGTGCCGGCTGAGCTAGAGGCCAAAATCTAAAGGTAGGCACTTTGCAAAAAACAGCTCTGTTTTCTTTCAAAAAATGGGATGTGTCCACGTTGCGTTTTGGGGTGTTTTCTGTCGCGGCCGCTAGGCCTACCCACAGAAGTGAGGTATCATTTTTATCAGGAGACTTGGGGGAACGCTGGGTGGAAGGAAATTTGTGGCTCCTCTCAGATTCCAGAACTTTCTGCCACAGAAATGTGAGGAACATGTGTTTTTTTAGCCAAATTTTGAGGTTTGCAAAGGATTCTGGGTAACAGAACCTAGTCCGAGCCACACAAGTCACCCCATCTTGGATTCCCCTACGTCTCTAGTTTTCAGAAATGCACAGGTTTGGTAGGTTTCCCTAGGTGCCGGCTGAGCTAGAGGCCAAAATCTACAGGTCGGCACTTTGCAAAAAACAGCTCTGTTTTCTTTTAAAAAATGGGATGTGTCCACGTTGCGTTTTGGGGTGTCCATTGTCGCGGCCGCTAGGCCTACCCACAGAAGTGAGGTATCATTTTTATCGGGAGACTTGGGGCAACGCTGGGTGGAAGGAAATTTGTGGCTCCTCTCAGATTCCAGAACTTTCTGCCACAGAAATGTGAGGAACATGTGTTTTTTTAGCCAAATTTTGAGGTTTGCAAACGATTCTGGGTAACAGAACCTGGTCCGAGCCACACAAGTCACCCCATCTTGGATTCCCCTAGGTCTCTAGTTTTCAGAAATGCACAGGTTTGGTAGGTTTCCCTAGGTGCCGGCTGAGCTAGCGGCCAAAATCTACAGGTAGGCACTTTGCAAAAAACACCTCTGTTTTCTTTAAAAAATTTGGATGTGTCCACGTTGCGCTTTGGGGCGTTTCCTGTCGCAGGTGCTAGGCCTACCCACACAAGTGAGGTATCATTTTTATGGGGAGACTTGGGGGAACGCTAGGTGGAAGGAAATTTTTGGTTACTCTCAGATTCCTGAACTTTCTGCCACAGAAATGTGAGGAACATGTGTTTTTTTAGCCAAATTTTGAGGTTTGCAAAGGATTCTGGGTAACAGAACCTGGTCCGAGCCATACAAGTCACCCCATCTTGGATTCCCCTAGGTCTCTAGTTTTCAGAACTGCACAGGTTTGGTAGGTTTCCCTAGGTGCCGGCTGAGCTAGAGGCCAAAATCTACAGGTAGGCACTTTGCAAAAAACAGCTCTGTTTTCTTTCAAAAAATGGGATGTGTCCATGTGGCGTTTTGGGGTGTCTTCTGTCGCGGCCGCTAGGCCTACCCACAGAAGTGAGGTATCATTTTTATCGGGAGACTTGGGGGAACGCTGGGTGGAAGGAAATTTGTGGCTCCTCTCAGATTCCAGAACTTTCTGCCACAGAAATGTGAGGAACATATGTTTTTTTAGCCAAATTTTGAGGTTTGCAAAGGATTCTGGGTAA